>NW_006921777.1:2111747-2190377 GCF_000298275.1 Orycteropus afer afer | reverse complement strand
ATCTTCACCCAAATCACACAAAATAAATAAATAAATAGAAAGTTATGATATTTGTTAGGGGTTGAGACTACTGAAAATGAATAGTTCCAGTAGAATACAAATATGTACAAGATTCTGCTTTTTTTTTTTTTTTTGTAGGAAAAGGATCAGTTCTGTTTCTAGAAAGAAATGTTTGTTTTATTTTATTTTTGTCTCCAAAAGTCTATATGTTTCTAACTTTGGTGAAATAAGAGGTTGTCAATGAATTGGTGAGAGGGCAAATAACATATCAGAATTTAAAACTGAGGAATAGTTAGTTAAAATACTCATGTATTAATCATTTGGAGCTAGGAGCAGTGACTGCATTGCCTATTGATAACCTTTTGATAATATCATAAAATTAATTCTGACCTTACACACACTCTGATATGAGACCTAAAATGAAACTGTTTATTCCAGAATATATGAATACGTTAAAGCACTGTCAAAGAAGAAAATTTCATACTGTTAGGAGTGAAAGAAAACAAATTTTATTGAGGAATAACAGTTTGATCCGGCAGCACTAAGCAAAAATACAAAGCACTCTTCATTTCAAGTAGAGAGAGGGGTCTATATAGATAGTGAACAAAGGAAAGGTAGGGGCTTAATGATGGATTATCGACAAGATCAACTTCACCTTAAATTCATTTGAAATGTAGTTTGGCCACTTGGCTGGGAAGGAGTAGCTTACCAACTAGATAAGTGGCACTAGCTGGTTCATTTATGTTATTGCAGTCATGAACATCTTTATTTATTTATTCTGGGAATAAACGTTTTATATCTTGACATTTTCTTCTTATGAACAAATTGTTTTGATCCTGACCTTTTTACTCCCTATGAATACTTGTTAGCTTCATCATTCTTATGGCTAATGTGAGTGCCTCTAGTTTGAAACTTTTTCATTTATATACCCCCTTTTGATTAAGCCTCTGTTATGGGGTACCAGTCACCCACGATGGAGTAGCCTTCCTTCTGCAAGGACTTTGTCTGTTTTCTTGAGGTACTTTGGTTAATAAAAATGATTTTCTACACTTTGTCAAGTTGGTCATATCTTCAGAGTATGTAGCTTTTGTGGGAAACATTTTTGAGTCAGTACAGAATGATAGAGGACAAGACTAAACATACCTAGGGAGATAACAGAGAGGTGATTAAACAAAATGATCATTGGTGAAAGCCTCTGAAACCAGAATTTTATGTGAAGGGTCAAAGGGTTTTGAAGTACAGCAGGTCTTGTATAAAATGTATCAAACTAAAGCCAAACAACATTTTTGTGATTACAATAATAGAAACAATGAGGTATACAAAGAATCCAAAATAAAGTAGCTATTTTTCCACATTCTATCCTAAGAGGAAAACTAATTATTTATGATATCGGTTAACGAAGGCATGGGATCTGTAAGGCAAGATACTACCTACACATTGCATATGATTAATGATTAATGTAGATTATAATATCATCACTGTTAGGAATAAACACACAGAAATCAAATTTTATTATGGCACAGGTACCTCCTTGTGTTGCAGTAAAATTTTCAAGGTTTATTCTGTTTTGGAATACAAGTTTTCTCATCATTGCTATTTTGGTATTGATTTCTTGAACCCCATGGGCACTGTAATTTAGGGAAGTTTGTACATATTTGATTAATGTTTCTATAGGTACCATAACATACTAAGCACTATGTTAGGTGTGAATACTGCAGCTAAATCAAGGCAGTTACACACTGATTGAGACCACTGAGATCTTAATATGTGTACGCTGGCTGATAAAGGGAGTTCAGTTAAATGTGTCCTTGAGTCAAGCACGGACCCAGAGTACATGTTCCAATCCAGCCTGGTGGAAATCATGACCAAAGATTTGTTCCATGTAGCCACTAGGTGCCATCAGGTGATTCTCAATAGATATCTGAGTGTCATAGCCAGTTGGTAGTGAACCAATCAGTAGTTTGTAAGTTTATAACTAATGCACTTTCAGATAGTGGAAACCATCCCATAGGTCTGGTGATGACTGTGCTATTGATATGTGTGTGGTTAGGTTGTTCCCAGCAAAGGGGAGAAACCTGATTTAGCCTCTCTGCTTAGGAAGTTAACTAGATAAACCTGTCCCACAGTTGTTAATATGGGACTATAATATTGAAAACTATTATTGTATGTTTAGAATATTTTTTTAGCTAGCTGTTCTTGGGTGAATTTATTTAGTAAAGCTAGGGTTGTGTCAAGACTAATGGTTAAGTTATGGCCAGAATTTCATTCAGATTCAAAAATAGGCCATTTATTAATGGAAAATCAAGTAAAAGTGATTTCCTGTAGTAATGAACTATCTTTCTTTCATTATTGTATCCATAGATCAAGAACAACTCAATCAATTATCTGCAGTGGAGAGACCAACCAGGAAAAGCCAGACTGACTTGAGGTTGAGAGGGTACTATATATCCAATAATTTAACCTTTTAAAATGGTGAACATATACATCTGCCCAATCTAAGAAAATATTAATAGAAGCTGAACTATAACAGAAATGAAAAGAAGATAAAGAGGTATATTTTCAGGCCTGGTCCAGGGTCAAGGGTCTGCTGTCTGCCTCAGATATCATCTGCTGCTGGCACAGTGGCATTTAAATGTAACCTTCATATATCCAGTGGGTTGGCTAGTCCAAAGATGAGTCTTAGTCTTTTTTTTAAACTGTAGCAAAGGGATTCAAAGTTTTATTTCTTCTGTGATAGTTGGAGCTGTGTGTCAACTTGGCTGGACCACAGTTCTTTGTGGTTTAAGCAATTGTGATGTGGGTTTTTCCAATGATGGGATCAGATGTATATGTTTTGAGCAGCCAATCCATTGAAAGGGAGTTTCCCTAGGGGTGTGGCCTGCTTCCAGTATATTTATGGACATCCTGGGAAAAGAGACACTCTTCTGTGGTTCAGGATTCTGCCTACAACTGTCCATGATTGAACAATCCACCATTCAGCCTGCAGATCTTGGATTCTTCATTCGTTGGAGTCAACAGCCAGTATACTTCCTGCCAACCTTGAGCTCGTCAGCCCCTGCAGCTGCATGAGTCGAAAAAAGCCTCCAGCTTGATGTTTGATCCAAGAACTCGGGACTTGCCAGCTTCTATAAGTGTCTGAGCCATTTTCCTAAGATAAATTTCTCTTTCTCTCTCTTTATAAGCTTTACTGGTTTTGTTTCTCTAGAGAACCCACTCTAACACATTTGGTACTGGGAGTGGTTCTAGAGAGAGAAAATCATAAGGATGAGTTTCCTAAATTGGTTCTTCAATTTGATTAATCATAAAGGCACTGATGACCCTGCCTCCCTTAGTAAAGAGGGCCCTGCTAATCCATGGCATGAGGTGGCAATGTTGTTATGCAAAATAGCACCACCAATAGATCAAGTACTTTTGAGAAGTGAGGCTCTGGGTGATTGCATATTTGATAGTTTCCTGCAATTTTGTCAGCATGAGGAGTGTAAGGAAGCTGATTGGTTGGTCCTACTTACCCTAGACAAAATGGTGAAAGAGTGAGATTAGCTTAGGGCTGCTGAGTCACAGTTTAATCGCAGCATAAAAGACCTCAATATTTCCAGTTGTGCTTTGAAAGAAAGCCTTATTTCTTCTAGTAACAGAGCTGATATTGCTGAAAACCAAACCCAGAGTCTTATTGTAAGGGTGGCTGAATTACAATGCCAATTAAATTACCAACCCAGAATGGTGTCTGAAGTTAAAGTGAGGGCATTGATTGGGGGAAAAAATGGGATCCTGAAACCTGGAATAGGGACAATTGGGCAGATAGCCAGGAAGATCAAGATATGGAGCCTGTAAAGTCTGTTGAATCCCTCTCCTCTGAAGGGATTACTGTAAAACCATCATTCCCTCTACCTTGGTTTGGTGGGATTAACCCAATTGTTCCTGCTGTGTCATTGCCTGAGGCAGAGGCCATGGAAGACATTCCTGAATGTTCTCAGGAGCTTCCCCAACCACCCATTGTTGCTTCTAGACCTATAAGTAAACTTAAGTCCAATTGAGCCCCAAAAGTGAAATACAAAGCGTGACTGAGGAGGTACTGGGCTACACCTGAAAAGACCTACTTGATTTTGGTAACATGTACAGACAGAAACCTGGAAAATATGTATGGGAATGGCTACTGAGGGTGTGGGATAATGGTGCAAGTAATGTAACATTGGATCAGCCTGAGTTTATTGATTCAGGCCCACTAAATATGGATTCTTCATTCAGTGTTTCAGCTTGAGAGGTTAGGAAAGGATCTAATAGTTTATTTAGTTGGCTTGTTGAAGCATGAATTATGCAGTGGCCTGCCATAAGTCCAGCTGAAGTACCAGACCTACCTTGGTATAATGTAGAAGAAGGTATCCAGAGACTTAGGGACATTGGCCTGTTAGAATGAATTTATCAGATAGACCTCTAGAGCCAGAAATGGAGAGTCCAGAAGACACTCTCTTCACCAGTACAGTGAGGAATAAATTGGTGAAGGGAGCTCCAGCATCCTTGAAGACTGCTGTGATTGCTATTTTATGTAAACCAGATTTAACAGTGGGAACTGCCCTAATTGCACTAACAGTTAACTACAATGGGGCTGATTGGACCTTGTGGTAGTAGGGGCCGAGTGACGGCAGTTAATCAACAAATGTAGGGTGGGTGTGGTTACCATATGGACAGCAGAATCAAAACAGTAATCGGAATACTCTGATTCATGTGGAATTATGGCATTAGCTACTTGTGCATGGTGCTTCTAGTAGTGAAATACATGGCAAACTAAATATTTACTTGATCTGTATAAACAGAAGAATTCTGGGTCACATGAACAGCAGCCTAGATTGAATTGCCAGAATACAGAGTCAGGACCTCTCAATTTATTCCCAGACTTGAGTCAGTTTACAGACCCTCAATCCCATGAATGAAGGGGAGGCCAGGTCCCTTTGAGGAAGGACCCCACTACATTGACAAAAATCTATAATGTCAGTCTTTCTCCCAGCCTTCCCCAAAGGGATCTGAGGCCTTTTATGAGAGTGACTGTTCACTGGGGAAAGGAAATAATCAGACTGGACACTAGTTCTGAACTGACACTAATTCCAGGAGACCCAAAGCATCATTGTGGTCCACCAGTCAGAGTGGGGCATATGGAGGTCAAGTTATTGTTGGAGTCTTAGCTAAGATGTGTCTCACAGTGGGTCCAGTGGGTCCCCAAACCCATTCTGTAGTGATTTCCCCAGTTCCAGAATGCATAATTGGAATAGATATACAGAGCAATTGTCAGAATTCCCACACTGGGTTCCTGGCATGTGGAGTAAGTGCTATTATGGTAGGAAAAGACAAGTGGAAGCCATTAGAACTGCTTCTACCTACAAAAATGTAAACCAAAAGCAGTACCACATCCCTGGAGGGGTTACAGAGATTACTTCCACCATCAAGGACTTGAGGGATTCAGGGGTGGTGATTCCCACTACATCCCCATTTAATTCACCTATTTGGCCTGTGCAAGAAACAGATGGATCATGGAGAATGACAGTAAATTATCATAAATTTAATCAGGTGGTGACTCCAATTGCAGCTGGTGTTCCTGATGTGGTTTCATTGCTTGAGCAAATTAGTACATCTCCTGGTACTTGGTATGCAGCTATTTATCTGGCCAATGCCTTTTTCTCAATACCAATTTCAAAGGACCATCAGAAGCAGTTTGCCTTCAGTTGTCAAGGCCAACAGTATACTTACACAGTGCTTCCTTAAGGGTATATCAACTCCCCAACACTATGTCATAATTTACTCTATAGCGATCTTGATCGCCTTTTCCTTTCATAAAACATAACACTGGTCTAATATAATGGACCTATAAGGAAGAAGTATCGATGACTCTAGACTTATTGGTGAGACATATGCATGCTAGAGGTTGGGAAATTAACCCAACAAAAAATAAGGCACCTTCCACCTCAGTGAAATTTCTAGGGGTCCAATGGTATGAGACATGTCAAGATATTCCTACTAAAGTGAAGGACAAGTTATTGTATCTGGCTTCCCCCACAACTAAAAAGGAGGCACACATCTGGTGGGCCTCTTTGGATTTTGGAGGCAACATATCCCTCATTTGGGTGTGTTGCTGCTGCCTATTTGTCAAGTGACTCAGAAAGCTGCTAGCTTTGAGTGAGGCCGGAACAACAGATGGCTCTGCAACACATTCAGGCTGCTGTTCAGGCTGCTCTGCCACTTGGGCCATATGATCCGGCTGATCCAATGGTTCTTGAAGTGTCTGTAGTAGTTTAGATGCTGTTTGGGTCTTTGGCAGGTACCTATTGGTGAATCACAATGCAGACCCTTGGAATTTTGGAGCAAAGCCCTGCCATCCTCTGCAGATAACTACTACTCTTTTGAGAAACAGCTTTTAGCTTGTTATTGAGCTTTAGTAGAAACTGAATACCTAACCATGGGTCACCAAGTCACCATGAGGCCTGATCTGGCCATCGTGAACTGGGTGTTGTCTGACCCACAGAGTCATAAAGTTGGATGTACACAGCAGCACTCCATCATGAAATGGAAGTGGTATATCAGAGATTGGCTCGAGCAGGCTCTGAAGGCACAAGTAAATTGCATGAGGAAGTGGCCCAAATGCTTGTGGTTTCCACTCCATTCACATGACCTTCCCTCTCCCAGTCTGTACCTATGGTCTTATGGGGAGTTCCTTATGATCAGCTGACTGAGGAAGAGAAAACTTGTGCCTGATTTATAGATGGTTCTGCACGATAGGCAGGCACCACTTGAAAGTGGACAGCTGTGGCACTGCAGCCCCTTGCTGGAACTTCCTTGAAGGACAGTGGTGAAGGGAAATCCTCCCAATGGGCAGAACTTCGAGCTGTGCATATGGCTGTTCACTTTACATGGAATAAGAAGTGGCCAGATGTATGATTATATACGGATTCATGGGCTGTGTCTCATGGCTTGGCTGGATGGTCTGGGACTTGGAAGGCGCATGATTGGAAAATTGGTGGTAAACATGTATGGGAAAGAGGTATGTGGATAGAGCCAAAGGAGTAAAGAATGGGCCAAAGGAGTAAAGATGTTTGTCTCATGTGAATGCCCACCAAAAGGTGACCTCAGCAGAGGAGGACTTTAACAATCAGGTGGATAGGATGATGCATTTGGTGGAAACCAGCCATCCTTTTCCCCCAGCTACTCCTGTCATTGCTCAATGGGCTCATGAACAAAGTGGCCATGGTGGCAGCGATGGAGGTTATGCATGGGCTCGGCATCATGGACTCTCACTTTCCAAAATTAATTTGGCTACTGCCACTGCTGAGTGCCCAATCTGCCAGCAGCAGAGACCAACACTGAGTCCGTGATAAGGAATCATTCCTTGGGGCGATCAGCCAGCAACATGGTGGCAGGTTTATTACATTGGACCACTTCCATCATGGAAAGGACAGTGTTTTGTTCTTACTGGAATAGATACTTATTCTGGATATGGATTCACCTTCCCTGCATGCAATGCTTCTGCCAAGACTACATTCATGGACTTACAGAATGCCTTATCCACCATCATGGTACCCACACAGCATTGCTTCAGATCAAGGGACTCACTTCACAGCAAATGAAGTGTGGCAATGGGCCTATGCTCATGGAATTCACTGGGCTTACCATGCTCCCCATCATCCTGAAGCAGCTGGCTTGATAGAACTATGGAATGGCCTCCTGAAAACACAATTATGGTGCCAGCTAGGTGGTAATACCTTGAAGGTTTGGGGCAATGTTCTCCAGGAGGCTGTATATGCTCTAAACCAACATCCAATATATGGTGCTGTTTCTCCAATAGCCAGGATTCATGGGGTCCAGGAACCAAGGGGTGGAAATGGGAGTGGTACCACTCACTATTATCCCTAGTGACCCACTCAAAAGAATTTTGCTTCCTGTCCCTGCTACCCTATGCTCTGTGGGTCTGGAGATCTTAGTCCCAAAGGGAGGAACACTCCCACCTGGGACACAATACTGATTGCATTGAACTGGAAATTAAGAATGTCACCCAGCCATTTTGGTTTCCTCATGCCTCTGGATCAACAGACAAAGAAGGGCATTACTGTACTGTCTGGTGTGATAGATCTTGATTACCAAGGGAAAATTAGTTTGACATTACATAATGGAGGTAAAGATGAATATGTCTGGAACACAGGAGATTCTTTAGGATGTCTCTTAGTACCACCATGCCCTGTGATTAAAGTCAATGGAAAATTACAGCAACCCAATTCTGATAGGACTGCTAATGGCCTAGACCCTTCAGGAATGAAGGTTTGGGTCATCCCACAAGGCAAAGAACCATGACCAGCTGAGGTGCTTGCTTGAGGACAAGGGAGATACAGAATGGGTGGTGTAAGAAGGTAGTTCTGAATATCAGCTATGACCACGTGACCAGTTGCTCAAACAAGGACTGTGATTGTTATATTTCTTCATTGTATACATGTATCAAATATTTTTGTTTCCTTCTTTTATGAACTGTGAAATATAAATAAGGTTAATGCACTTTGGTTATACGTATGTTAGCATATCATGTTAGGCACAAATATGACTTTATAATTGTCCTTATTTAGAAAGTATATGTGGTTGAGAAGATTTGTACAACTGTCAATTTGACAGGGAGTGGACTGTGATAGCTGGATCTGTGTGTCAACTTGACTGGACACAATTCTGTGTGGTTTAAGCAATTGTGATGTGGTTTGTTCCAATGATGGCATCAGATGTATATGTTTTGAACAGCCAACCTGTTGAAAGGATGTTTCCCTCAGGGTGTGACCTGCTTCCAATATATTTATGGACATCCTGGGAAAAGAGACACTTTTCTGTGGATCAGGATTCTGCCTACAACTATCCATGAGTGAACAATCCACCATTTGGTCTGGCGATTTTGGATTCATCCTTTGTTGGAGTCAACAGCCAGTGTTCTGCCTGCCAACCTTGAGCTCATCAGCTCCTGCAGCTGTGTGAGTTGAGAAAAGCCTCCAGCTTGACGTTTGATCCAAGAACTTGGGACTTGCTAGCTTCTGTAAGTATGTGAGCCATTTTCCTAAGATAAATTTATCTTTCTCTATATATATAAGCTTTGTTTACTGGTTTTGTTTCTCTAGAGAACCCAGTCTAACACACCTTTTATTTTGTCTGCTCATGAATTAGGGAGGACTAAGAATAGTCCCTTCCAATGAAGTTCTACTAAGTCTTTTTGTAAAATGTCTCTTCTAATATACCTCTTCTCCTGGGACAATGTTAGGCAGATTTTGGGAGTTAGCTTCTGTTCATCAAAGGCTTCTCTAACCTATAAAATTTATTCTTTAGCATATTGGATTAAATGTTGGAAATACTTCAATAATTCATATTGAACAATATCAGGATTCAGTGCAGGCATAGTAAGGAAGGACCATGGATCTCTCAGTAACTATCTCATAGGAGTAGGTTTGTGAGGTACAAATGCTATCTGATTTGGTGGTGTTGTGCTTAAGGTACTTGACTGCTAACCAGAAGGGTGGTGGTTCAAACCCAGCAGCCCCTCCTCAGAAGGAAGACTGGGAAAAACCTGCTTCCATGGAGATACCACCTCAGAAACACAAGGAGGAGTCGCTATGAGTCACGATGGCAGTGCGTTTGGTTTCTTTTTTAATTTTTAGTTAGTCCAGAATAAATTTAAAGCTTTATAAGCCTTTGCTATTGGTGTCTTTATTACTCTATTAGTTCTCTCTACTAAATCAAAAGATTGAGAATAATAGACAAAATACAGCTTTTGATAAATGGGAAAAACTTGACACAGTTTTTGGAAGACTTGACCCATGAAATGAGTTCCCTGGCCACTGTAGAGTTTTTGATATTTCTCAGGTAGGTATGATATTTTCAAGAATTTTCTTTGCTACAAAAACTGCAGTAGCATGACAGTAGGGGAAGGCTTCTACTCAATGTGGAAATCTACAAATCATTACTAATATGTATTTATAACCATTTGAGGATGGAAGCAGAATAATATTAAAATATGTGTGTGTGTGTGTGTGTGTGTGTGTATATATATAGACAAACAAAAAACCAAACTTACTGCTATTGAGTTGGATCCAACTCATAGTGACCCCTCTTTGGGTTTCTGAGGCAATATCTGTATGGAAGTAGATTGCCCAGTCTTCCTTCTGAGGAGTGGCCAGTGGATTTGAAGCTCCAGCCTTCTGGTTACCAGTCAAATGCCTTAGGCACTACACCACCAGAGCTCCTTGCTGCCATTTAAGCATAGGCCAGAAGGTAAATGATTGTCTAGGTAGGACTTTAAGGTATTTTCTAGGATTTTTACCAAGGGCAAATAGGGAAATGGGTGCAGCATGCTCAGCAGATTCAAAAACTTTTCCTCACCAATATATTTTGTGAAGTCCCAGTCATTTTAAATGATCTTACATGGGATCCTTCATATAAGGCTTGTATGAGGAATATGCAAGAAATTGGGTAAGATAGTTGTTTTGGTCTTCTTGTGCTATTTTAACAGAAAACACCACAAGTGGATAACTTTAACAAACAGGACTTTATTCTCTGTCAGTTTAGGAGGCTAGAAGTCCACGATCAAAGGGCCAGCTCTAGGGGCTGGATGAAGGCCACTTGACTTTGGGCTTTAGCTCTGCCTCTTGATCCCGGTCCACTGGAGCTGGAGGCATTTCTTAACTCAGGCAACTGCTAACTGCTGAGGCTGACAAACCCAAGGTCAACAAATGACAGTCCTAAGATTATCAAGCAACATGGCAGGCCACTAGTTAAACAGTCCCAAGATTGGCAGACAACATAGCAGACCACTGATGACTTGGCCAAATGCAGGATTCAGATTTGCCAAAAAGGTCAAGACCTTTCTCAAAGTGTTTTCTTATATACTGGAAGCAGGCCATATCCCGAAGGTCACAGCGAATCACATCATCTAGTCACAGCAAATTCCACCATGGAATTGATTACCAATCTTATCATGGGGAATTACTACATCTATCTGCCCAGCCACTCAGAACCAGGCCCAGCCAAGGTGGCACATAACCTTAAGTACCACAATCATTTTCTTCTTAGGCTTAGTCCACAATATAGTGGTAGGATCTTGCTAACAGTTTGTCTTTTTCCATGACTTAATTTCATTTGTTTGGGCTAATTTTTGGTGTTTCAAAAGTTCTCAAGCTAATTCATGAAAGTTGGGGTTCTGAATAGGTGAATTTGGAAATCATTTTATTTACCATAAATGCAGAAATAATTTGGGAGGCAACTTGTTTGGTTGCCATATCACCAAGATTGTTTCCTCTAATTTCTTCAGTTTGGGATATTTTTTGGTTGGTATTTTCATCACAGCAATTACAGAGGTAAGTAATAGGACATCTAGAAGTTCTGCTACTAAAGCTCCATTTTCATGGCATTTCAGGAACAGGGTAAAAATCCTCTTTCTTATGGAAATAACGCCCCCAAATCATGTACAATTCCAGAACAGTATTTACCATCCATAAAAATATTAACAGATTTTCATGAATGAATTCTACAAGCTCAAGTGAGGGTAACTAATTCAGTTGTTGAGCTGAAGTAGAGTTAGAGAGAGCCAAACAGGACTTTATTCTCTGTTAGTTCAGAAGTCTGAAGGTTAGAAGTCTGAGTTCAAAGGGCTGGCTCTAGGGGCTGGATGAAGGCCCCTCGACTTTGGACTTTCAAATACTTCAGTACAAGTTATAACAAAATATCCAGCTTGATAATGAGGACCAGTAGGATTGTTTTAAATAGGAACCATCCACAAAAATTAAAATAAATAAATAAATAAGTCGATATTAGTTAAAAAGGATCTCTCTCAAGTCTTTCTGAGAAGTTAAAAGTTGCAAAGTCAAGTCTAGATAATTACATGTTGGATATCTATTCTCATTAGTTGCAGGGAGAAGAGTAGCTAGATTTAAAAAGGCTGCATTTAAATAGTAGCTGGATTTGTTGTTGTTGTTGTTGTTGTTATGTGCCGTCGAGTCGGCCCCGACTCATAGCGACCCCTCCTTGGGTTTCCGAGGCAGTATCACTACAGAAGTAGGATTGCCCAACCTTCCTTCCGAGGAGTGGCTGGTGGGTAGTGTCGTTTAATGTTAGATGCGGGAGTTCTGGTAGCATATTGGCTAAGGCACTTGACTGCTAACCAGGAGGCTGGTGGTTCAAACCCACCAGCCACTCCTTGGAAGGCAGGTTGGGCAATCCTACTTCCATAGTGATACCACCTCGGAAACCCAAGGAGGGGTCACTATGAGTCAGGGCTGACTTGACGGCACATAACAACAACAATGTTGGATGCAGTTAGGAGGAGAACATAGGAGGTGAGCCTGCTGGCCTAAAGATGTTGTGTCAAGGCAGAATTAAGTAAGGAAGAGGAAACATGGGGCACATAGACCTCTGAAAAGTTTCCCAGCACCACATTTGCTGTAGTTTCTACTAGTTTGGCAGCAGCAGCCACAGCCCCAAGGCAGGGAGGGTATTCCCTGGCTGCAGGGTCAATCTGTAAGCTATAATGTACCTCTAAGTCTTTGTTGTCTTCCTCGTGTTTGAGTTAGTATGACGAAAGTATTTCTAGATACTTCATGTACAAATAAGGATAAATCTAGGTGATAATTAGGAGCTCTGGTAGCATAGTGCCTAAGGCACTTGACTGCTAACCAGAAGGCTGGCGGTTTAAACCCACCAGCCACTCCTTGGAAGGAAGGTTGGGTAATCCACTTCCATAGTGATACTGCCTCGGAAACCCAAGGAGGGGTCGCTATGAATTGGGTCCGAATCAACGGCACATAACAACAACAACAGGTGATAATTATGAATACCTAGAGTGGACATGCTCACTAAAGCAGATTTACATTGAACTACAGCCCCTCAATCTTCTGATATGATTTGGAATGAATCTGGCTCAGAAGCTTTACACATATGTATAAAGTTTGAGTTAACAAATAAAAATTGGGAATCTAGGTTCACCAATAGCTGGAGTCTTAGAAATCCCCATAGCTGTTTCTTTGTTTTGGATATAGGGAAAACAAGAACAGTTTTTTTTTTTTTTTTTTTTCTCTTTAGGATTAATAGAAATGCCTTCTGCAGAAATTGTGTGTCCCAAATACTTAACAGAAAACAAAAAACAGCAACAAACAAACAAACTCACTGCCATCGAGTCAATTGCAACTCACAGCAATACCCCCTTTCGGTTTCTGAGGTGGTAAATCTTTATGGAAGTAGTGCCCAGTCTTCCTTCCATGGAGTGGCTGGTGGGTTTGAACTACCAGCCTTCTGGTTAGCAGTCAAATGTCTTAAGCACTACGCCACCAGAGCTCCTATGTAACAGAAGCCTGAGCCAAATATAAGTTTTCTCTGGATACTTTATGCCCATCACCAGCCAGATGTTTTAATAAAGCTATATTGTCACCAACACAGGCTTGCTGATAGGTTGAAGAAACTAGCAAATCACCAACATATTGTAGCAATGTTGGTTCATGTATAAACTGTAAACCTGCAGATCCACATGTAGATTTAGACAGGAAATCTTCTATAATTGGAGCTAGTCATTCTTTTAGGAGCTCTGGTAGCATAGTGCCTAAGGCACTTGACTGCTAACCAGAAGGCTGGCAATTCAAACCCACCAGCCACTCCTCGGAAGGAAGGTTGAGCAGTCTACTTCCGTAGTGATACTGCCTTGGAAACCCAAGGAGGGGTCACTATGAGTCGGGGCACATAACAACAACAACAGTCATTCTTTTGTTTCTTATTTAAATGGATATTGGAGAGTATTTGACAGAGGTTTAGATAATTTTTAAAATTTTAATTGGCTCAGCTGACGTATCTCAACTTGTGTCTGTGGATGTATGTGGTGGCCCATACGGTTTCACGAACAATGGAAAAGATGTGAGAAGGGCAAGGACTACATTGGATTGAGTTTTGAAGAAGCATAGCAAGTGCTTGCATATAGCAAATGGGCTTTTTCTTGCTGCATATTGTCTGATTCAGAGCCTTTTGTTGTTGACTTAGGGATATGTGATTGTTAAAGTTGAATATCATCTTGGCTGGGCCATGATTATCAATAGTTTGACAGTTACAATGCAGTTTGCCAATTGCCATATGTAATAATATAGTCACCCTCCTGAGGAGCCTATCAGTTGAAAGTCAGTTTTCTTTGGGGGTGAGGCCTATATCCAACATTTATGGACATTCTGGCAAAGCTCTCTGACTTTTTGCTCAGTTTGGATCCTGTAAGTGGCTCATCATCATCATCCAGTTCTTGGGGTTCATCAGCCTCCACAGAGTGCGAGCCAGAAGCTTGCTGTCTTACCTGAGGGTCATCGGAAAAAAATATTATGTCTCAATAAGAAATCATGGCTAGCCTTTGTGCGTTGTTGAATTCTCGCTTTTTTTCATTATCTTTGAGAAACCACAGACAACTAATGAGTTTGTTTTCTACTTGTACATTAGAATTGTTCTTGTTACCAGATTTATATTGTTCTCTGTATAATCAGTTAACCAAAAGGAATATGTGGAAATATGAGAGAGACTAAGACTAACAGACATCAAATAATTGACTAAATTGCTATCATATCAGAGTCCTTTGACAAAGAAAACATTAATTGGTTGTTCCAAAACTGCACAATACCCTTAGTTACTGAAATTGATATAAACTATGCATGCATATGGCTAGACTTCACCTCACCTACTTTGGTCATGTTGTTGGGAGGGACTATTCCCTGGAGAAGGATATCATGCTTGGTAAAGTGGAGGGTCACCAAAAACAGGGGAAAGCCCCGAACAAGGTGGACTGACACAATGGCTGCAGTCAATAATGAGTTCAGGTGTAGCAAGGATTGAGGGGCTGGGAAGGACCAGGCTGTGTTTTGTTCTGTTGTACATAGGGTTGTTATGAGTCGGAGCCAACTTGATGGCACCTAACAATAAGAACACAACACAAATATATAGAAATTGTATCAGACAAGATGGCTCTGTTAAAAATGTGAACTATGCTCTACACACACACTCTGTAAAATAATGCAGGTAAAGATAAATACAGTACAAAGAGAGATTAGCTCTTGATTATTTACCTCCTTCCTAAGGAAGAATCTTTACTTTAGTAAAAAAAAAAAAAAAAAAAAAATTGTTGTGGACATATTAATGACACCTAACTAGAAGTATATTGAGACACGGTTTTAGCAGAAATTTATGACTAGAGATGTAACACATGCTGCAGATCCCTCCCCTGTTTTGAATCTCCTTGTGATTTGTGGTTATGGTTAAGAAATTGGGCTTAGTAAACTGGACAAGCCTTTCAGGACATAGGTTTATAAATTTTCCTCATTTTGATCTTTTATTCAAAGCTGCTTGACATCTGAGGGGCTTAAATGCTTGCAAGCAGCCACCTAAGGTACAGAAAATGGTCTCATTCTGACTAGAAGAACATCAAAAAGAAGAAGCTAAGGCACTGTCAAAGAGTAAACTACGCTTTTCTGTACAAGCAAAAGAAATTAATTGCATTGAGGGCAAAAAATACAGTCTGAACTGGGAAACATAGGGTACAAAACAAAAGTACCAAATGTTACAATATTCTGAGGTGAGCTTCTATACGGAAAATTGGGGAAGCAGGACATGACCACAATCATGGGGCTTGAGATTATATATAGCCATAGGACAAGTTAAAATTCTACAAGGTTAACTGATTTTCTGACATAAACTTCTTAGAGCTACTCCAGCAAATGAATTTCTGAATTATCTACATGTACATTCTTTCTTGGACAAGCTACACAAATATTCTCCCATGAGCATCTCAAGAAACATTTTCCTGAAAAACATTTCTTCACAAACCCTCTGTTTTTTGAGGATGATTAAAGATCTACAAGAAGTTACACGCCATTGAGGCTCTAAGTCATAGGTTTTGTTCTTAGGAAGAATAAAGGAGGAATTAGGACAAGCCAAAATATAATTAAAGATTGTGTTTGGCATATACTAGAGTCTACTAGCTTAGTTATTCCAAAAATAAAAAAACCAAGCCTACTGCCATTGAGTCATTTTGACTCATACTGGCCCCCATTGTGTTTCCAAGCTTATAAATCTTTACAGAAGTAGATTGTCTCATTTTCCTCTGGTGCAGCAGCTGGTGAGTTTGAACCACTGACCTTTGGATTAGCAGCCAAATGTCTTACCCACTATGCCACCAGAGGTCCTTGTTATGCCCAGTGCCTCAATTTTCAAATACCTCTTCACTTCCCCCTTTTGTTGATCAAGAAATTATGTAATGATATAATGCAACTGTGATCCAGACTCCATCATAATTCTTCAAAGAGATAGAAAAACAAACCAGCAACTTTGTGCGGAAAGGAAAAAGACCTCAGATACATGAAGCACTAGTAAGGAACAAAGTAAGAGGCTTCATACTCCCAGATCTCAAAACCTACTATACAGTCAAGATAGTCAAAAGAGCCTGGTATCTGCACAATTACAGATACAGAACCAGGGAAACAGAATTGAGAAGGCAGAAGTAAATCCATCCACCAATAGACAACTGATCATTGACAAAGGCCCCAAACTCATTAAAAGAGCAAGAAATATGTCTTTAAATAATGGTGCTGGCAAAACTTGATAGGCATTTGTAAAAAAATGAAACAGTATCCATATCTCTCATCATATTAAAAACCCAGCCCAACATGGACTTAATATAAAACCTAAAATTATAAAGAACACCAAAAAGGAACAAACTGAGGGGCTCCAGTACATGACAGAAATACACTGTCAAACATAAGTAAAAATACACAAACAGCAGAAGATGAGCTAGAAAACTGAAACTTCCTAAAAATTAGACAGCTATGAATGTCAAAAAATTTTCACCAAAAGAGTAAAAAGAGAACCTACATATTTGGAAAAAAAAAAAAAAAAAAAAAAAAACGGCAACGACATATCAGACAAGACGTGAATCCCTAAAATTATATAAAAACTTCAACAGTTCAATAACAAAAAGATAAAACATACAATTAAGAACGGTCAGATTACATGAACATGAACAGACATTTCACCAAAAATGACATTCAGGTGGCCAACTAACACATGAAGAAATGTTTGTGATCATTAGCCATTAGAGAACCAAAACCAAGCAAACTCGCTGCTGTGGAGTTGATTCTAACTCATAGTGACCCTCCTTGGTTTTCCGAGGCAGTATCCCTATGGAAGTAGATTGCCCAGTCTTCCTTCTGAGGAGTGGCTGGTGGGTTTGAACTGTCGGCCTTCTGGTTAGCAGTCAATGTCTTAGAGAATATGCCACCAGAGCTCCAGCCATTAGAGAGATGCAAATCAATACAGAGGTGCAATATCATCTCACCTCCACATTAATACCAAAGTTTAAAAAAAAAAAAAAAAAATGCTGGTGATGGTTTGGAGAGACTGGAAGTCTCCTATACTGCTGGTGAGACTGCAAAATGGTGCAGCCACTGTGGAAATAGAAATAGCAGGTGATCCAACAATGCTACTACTAGGTATATATCCTATAGAAGTAAGAAGTGAGGATAAATCACCAAGTAGAGAGTAGATATATACCAACTTGGGTGAAGGAAAGGCAATATACAATAAGAGATTCAGCACAAAATGATCAAGGGAAAAGAAAACACTGAGAGCAGCACAAGGGTTAAAGGCAACAAAGGTGAATACTATTACATACACAATGTTGCAATAACAATAATCTGTGAATAGATAGACACACAAGATGAACAGGTGTAGGAAGGCAAATGGGACTACATCCATGAATATATATACGGGTTCAACAGAAATGGAAGGAAGATTAGGCAATCTACTTCCATAGAGATACTGTCTCTGAAACCCAAGGAGGGGTCACTATGAGTTGAATCAACTCAATGTGTGAGTTCAACAGAGGATGTTTCTATATATGAATTTATATGTGCTGCAAATATATCCATGAATATACTAAAACATACAGGGGGCAAAGTTATGAAAACTTCTTAGCCATAATCAAACACATTGAGGGAAGGAGTTGCTGGGCCTGGTGACTCAGGACTATAGTCTTAGGAGACTTCAAGGTCAATTTGCACAACATAGTCCACAAAGACAATGTTCTACATTCAACTTTGGTGAGTAGTAACTGGGGTTTTAAAAGCTTGTGAGTGGCCTTCTAAGGTACAACAATTGGCCTCTCCCTGTGTGTAGAAAAGAATGAAGAAAATCAAAGATGCATGAAAAAAATTAGTTCAAAGGACTAATGAACCATGTGAACCCTAGCCTCCATGATCTTGAGACCAGAGAATTAGATGGTAAGGAACTACCACCACTGACTCCTCTGAAAGGGATCACTTAGGAGGTCCTGGATAGAGTGGAAGAAAAATATGGAACAAAATTCAAAAAAATAAAAAAAAAAAAAAAAAACCATGCAGACTTCCTGGTCTGATAGAGTCTGGTGGAACCACTGAGTCTATGGCTGTTAGACACCACTCAGGCCTGGAAACAAGCTCACCTCCATGACTCAACTTTCAGCCAAAGGACAGAAAGGCCTATGAGGTAAAAAATAACACCAGCGAGGTCTGCACTTCTTAGAACAATGAACTATATACAATTAAAAGGGCAGCATTTGCCCAAGGATAGGAAAGAAGGACAAATGGACATAGGGAGGTAGAGGGGAGAGTACTTGTACTACATTGTGGGTCTTGCAATCAATGTCACAAATCAAAATGTGTATGAACTGTTGAATGGAAAACCAATTTGCTATGTAAACTTTGACCTTAATCACAATAAAGATTTTTAAAAAATTCTGTAGAAAATTCACTGATCACTATTAAAAGAGTGTTTTCTTCTGCATAGATTTCTTTTATGTATGTTGTTCTTAGATGGTTTCTTGTTGTTGCAAACTTTTAAGACCCAGACACTGTTCATTAAAATAATAGAATAGCTGGGCACCATCTAGTCTCTACCTTGCCATAGCTCAAACATTCACTTCTGTGATCTTGTGACTGGAATATGTAGAGGAAAGAGCCACATTTGGAGGAAGAACTTGATAGTTAAGAGGGTCAGGTCAAGGTATAAAGTGAATCTACCTTGTATAACATATAACACATTTATCTCAGGGAAATGGCACACACAGCTGTAGAGGCTGGGAAGTCCCAAGTCATGGGTTAAACATCAAGCTGGAGTCTTCTCCTGACTCGTGAAGCTTCAGGGGCTGATGGAACCAAGATTGCTGGGCAGTATAGCAGGTTGCTGGTTTCAGTAGATAACAAATCCACGATTAGCAGGTAAAATGGCAGATTGTTGACTCACAGGCTGTGAAGGCAACAATCCCAAGATCACAGGCAATGCAGTAGACCACTGCTTCAACTCCAAGAACCAGAGATGAAGAAGAGCTAGATGCAGAATTCAGATCCAATTGCAAGTCAGAGAATGTTCCCAGGATATCCTTACATATATCAGAAGCAAAAGTGAGGTGCTTGTGGCCCTCCAATGGAATTGGTTAGCTTGTTCATAATGTAAATAAGGTACATGACATACTTGTGGGAGTGAGATCATGGAAACAGTATGTGAAACCCTAACATGAGGATTGGTCAGTTTGTCATTTTAATAGGCTTAAAATGAGCCCTCCCAGAAAGGTGGCTCTTATTACCATCAAGATAGAAGAGCTGGGAGTGGAATGTGTCCTTTGGACCTGAGATTGCTGCACTGAACTTCCTTGACCCAGAAGACAGACCAAGAGCTGTAACACTTTGCTCAGGTGAGAGATGGCAGCAGAAAAACTGGCAGAGGCAGCAGAACCGAGAGAGCAGCATGGGACAGAGCTTGCTGCCCCACGGGGTGAGAAAGCTGAGTGATCTTATGCAGGCTTATTAGCAGAGTGTGATACGTCTCTGAACACCCATCTGCAGAGCTAAAAGAATAGTTTACTTTCCTGGGCAGGGCAGAGGTCAAAACCAGAGCAAGGAGTGCCTTCAGGCCGGCTGAGAAGAAATTGTTATGATCCTGAATTGTAGGTTACAATTCCCTAATACACTCCATAACTGTGAGTATTGTCTGTGAGTTCTGTGTGGCCTATTGCAATGAACTGTCAAACTGAGCAGAGAAGTAGAGAGTGCCATGGGAGGGGCTGTGGGTATCAAAATTGGTAAAAAGTTTGCAGAGTGGAGACGTGTCTAACTTCCACTTTATGGGAATCATCCTTGGCTTTTGATGCTGATGGTGATTTTCTTTCCCCATTATCAAGTTAGAGGAGGCCACTCCACCCTATTCCCTTTCTGGAACTATCCAAAGTGATCTACAGATATAATGCCGTTTTGATCAAGATCCCATCATCACTCTTTAAAGAGAGAAAAACTAATCACTAACTTCGTATGAAAAGGAAAGAGACCCAGATAAGGAAAGCACTACTAAAAAGAACAAAGTAGGAGGCTTCACACTTCCTGATCTCAAAACCTACTACATAACCATGGTAGTCAAAACAGCCTGGGACCCGTACAACAAGAGACACATTGACCAATGGAACAGCATTCAGAACTCAGAAGTCAATTCACCCACCTAGAGAGAGATGATCTTTTACAAAGGGCCAAAACTCATTAAATTGGGAAGAGAGAATCTTTTTAACAAATGGTGCTGGCAAAACTTGATATCTATTTGCAGGGAAATGAAATAGGACCCATATCTCATGTTGTTGTTACGTGCCATTGAGTTGGACCCGACTCATAGCAACCCCTCCTGGGTGTCTGAGGCAGTATCACTACAGAAGTAGATTGCCCCATCTTCCTTCTGAAGAGTGGCTGGTGGGTTTGAACTGTCAGCCTTCTGGTTAGTAGTCACGTGCCTTAGACACTACGCTACCAGAGCTCCCATACACAAAAAGGAACTCAAGATGCATCAAAGACCTAAATGTAAAACCTAAAACTACAAAAATCATCAAAGAAAAATTAGTGACAAGTTTAGGGGCCCTGAAACAAGGCATAAAGACACTATTAAACATAAATAACAGTGCACAAACTCCAGAAGACAAAACTTATGACAGGAACCTCCTAAAAATAAGACAGTTATGAGCATCAAAAGATTTCACCAAAAAAGAAAAAAGAACCTACTCACTGGCGGGGGGGGGGGGGGATGGCAATAGCATGCAAAACAAGGGACTATTCCCACTCTCTTAGTTATCAAGCACTGCTATAATAGAAATACCACAACTGGATGACTTTAAAAACAAATTTATTCTTTCACAGTTTAAGAGGCTAGAAGTCTGAATTCAGGGTGACAGTTCTAGGAAAAGGCTTTCTCTCTTTATTGGCTCAAAATTTAGGAGGAAAATCCTTGTCTATTTTCCATTATCTTTGGGCCCAGCACTCCTGGAGATAGCCATGTATCTTAGCATCAGTCTTACCCTGAAAGTTCTCAGCACAAGGACGCCAGGTCCAAAGGACACACTCTGTTCCTGACTCTTCTTTCTTGGTATTAGTAGGTCCCTCTTTCTCTGCTTGCTTCTCTCTCCTTTTATCTTTTGTAAGATGAACGGTGATTTAGGTCAAACCCCAGGGAAATTCTCTTGGTCAGGGTGGTAACCTAAGTAAGAGTATTGCATCCCACCCTAAACCCCTTAAAACCAATTGGCTGATAACATCAGATCACATGATGGATGATTACATCATTGCATAACTGTTAAATTATATCATTGCATAACTGCCAAACCACTGAGAATCATGGGCCAGCCAAGTTGACAGATATTTTGAGGATATGATTCAATCCATGACTCAAACTAGGTTCTCCATTTTTCTCAGGGCTGCAGAAAGCAAAGCACCTTTGAATTCCATAATTCTGACACTTTAAATCTCAAATCTGATGCAAAAGGCCTCTTTAATGTGCTGAAGAGCAAAGACGTCTCCTTGAAGACTAAGGTGTGCCTAACCCAGGCCACAGTATTTTCATTCACCTCATCTGTGTGTGAAAGCTGGACAATGAATAAAGAAGACTGAAGAAGAGTTGTTGTTGATGCTTTTGAGTTGTGCTGGTGGTAAAGAATACTGAAAGTACCATGGATTGGCAGAAGAACAATTTGTCCTGGAGAAAGTGCAGCCAGAATGCTCCTTGGAAGTGAGAATGTCCAGATTTCATCTTGCCTATTTTGGTTATGTTGTCAGAAGGGACCATTCCCTGGAGAAGGATATCATGTCTGGTAAAGTGGAGAGTCAATGAAAAAGGGGAAGGCCCTCAAAGAGATCAACTGACACAGTGGCTACAATGATGGGCTTAGGTATAGCAAGGATTGTGAGACTGGCACTGGACCAGGCAGTGTTTCATTCTTTTGTACATAAGGTTGCTATGAATTGGAGCTGACTCAATGGCACCCAACAACAATAACAACAAATCTCAGAGAGTAAAGAGGCTGCTATATAGAATCAAAATATCATTGAGGGCAAAAATATAATCTGAACCAGGAAACACAGGGTGAAAAATTTTCGTACCAAGTGTTCCAGCACTCTGAGGGAGAGCTGAGCTTTTAAATAGGAAATTGGGGAAGGGAGTTCATGACCACAATTATGGGACCTTGGGCATTACATATAGCCAGAAGACAATAGCAAGTTAAAATTGTAGAAGGTTAGCTGATGGATATTCTAATATTGACTTCTTAGAGCCACTCTAGCAAATGATTTTCTGAAATATTTACATATGCATACTTTCTGGGACAAGCTGTGCAATCAATCCCCCATGACAATTTCAACAAACATTTTCCTGACAAACATTTCTTCACAAACCCTCCACTGCTTTCTCTGGGTGGTTAAAGTTCTACAAGAAGTTATGTGTCATGAAGGCTCTAAATCACAAGTTCTATTTTTAGGAAGGCATAGAGGAGGACTTAGGACAAGCCATAGTTTAATTAAAGATGGATTTCAGCCTTTTCCACAGTCTGTTGCCTCAGGCTAAGTGCCTCAATTTTTGAATGCTCTTTCACAGAACCAACAAGAGTAATATATGTTTTACAAAAAGATATATTACAAAGCAGTACCTAGGAGACTCGGAGAAACTTAGATTGGTCCCAGTCAACATTTACTGATCAAAGATTCTAATCAAATCATGATCAGATGGGGGAAATGTTGAACAGGAAAATTAATAACAAACTTATTACTTTGATTTTAAGGTTTTTCTTATCCACAAAAACCAAATATTAACCATAAAAAACCTGATCCAAACTGTAAAAGCCTGTCAAACATTGCTCTACAGCAATGTAAATTTGTCGTATCCTGCTAGAAAAGTATAGTCAACAAACTACTACTTCATAATTTAAATCTCAAAAAAAAGTCTCTCGGCTGCAGGTTGGTGGAAGTCCAAATTATTAGGCAGACCAGAGGTAAATTGATATCATCTGATCTCAGTAAAGAGGGAAAGGCAGAATTTGATCAATCATGTTACCATTAGCCAATGATTGATCTTTTATATTTCTCTTCTTTATAAGCCCTATTGTACCTAGCTTCTTCGAGCCATTTGCTTTTTCTGGAATCAGTTATCTCCTTATATACTTATACAATAAGTATAAAGCTATTGTTTTAATTCCACTGACTTTTGATTATTTTTGACAAGTTCTAGAGGAAATGGACAAAAAGTGAGAAACTTAAGGGTTAATGAGGAAAACAGTTGAAACTGAAGTGAGACAGACAAATAGAAATGACTGACTTATTTTTTTTGCTTTTGAACTTTGAGAAAAATAATATTACTATTATATATGGGAAATTTCATAGAGAAAATATTGTGGATAAGGGATGAATTTGTGTTAGACATGGTAAATTGGAAATACTTTCAAGTAGTCTTGGATGAAAACTCTGTTAAATGAAGACACTGTACCTGATGCAAACTGAAAGACATAATTGGGAACTTCTGTATTAGGGAACATGTATGTGTGATAGACTGAGAGGAATGCTATACTATGACTTTACAAGTGATACAACCAATCTGAACTAGTTCAAGCAATAAAGATGATTTTTGGAAGAAAAACTGTGTATCACACAGTAAAAGAACAACTTCAGAACTTTGACAATATCTAAGGACTTAAGGAGTAAGAAAGAACTGTGTCTTTGGTCAAAACCAGAATCTTTTCTCTTGGCCTCTCCCTCACTCTTTGTTCATCCTTGATTGGCTCTATTTTATTCTATGGTGCACAGGTTTTCCTTCATGTGGTAAAAAAATGTGATAACTGAACACTCTGAAATCACATCATTAGAGAGCTTTTCTAAAGGGGAAGAGATATTTCCCTGCTAGCCCTAGTTACATAAAATCTGAGAAAAGTCTGTTTAATCTAGTTTGGATCTTGACTTCATCCCTGGACCACTCACTGTGGTCAGCAGCAAGGGATACTATGGTTAAAATCTACCTGTGGATGAAAAGTGGGGTGTGTCATTGAAAGAAATGTTATGTATAGAGAAATGGAACCACAGTTTTGATTCAAGATAGCTCAACTTGTAAATCCAAATTAAAATGTTTATAACCGTATAATGTTTAATTATGCCAGTTACTAATACTGATGTATGCTACATCAGTCAATTGGCCAATATCATTAATGCTGATTAAAAATATGACAAAATATGACAAGCTGACACTGAAATAGAAAGTTTTAAATGAAATGGATGCATACCATGCCTTATTGCAAATCTATATACCTCTAAACCAAGCAATGATATCCTTTTGTGAAATAATTAAGTTCAAACATGGTGAGATACCAAAGGAAAAAGAGGCATTTCAAGATGAGCAAAGGAAAATCTGTTTGCTTCAGGGAGAAAACTGCTTCGTATATACCATTGAAATCAAGAGCATGAAAACAATAAACCATCAACCTATTACAACTTAACTCTGATCACTGTCAGAAAGCTAATGGTGCTGTAAATTGAGTTTATATAACAAAAGCTATGAAGCAGCCGATATTTTGAGAAAGCAGGCATCATAAAGAAAGGTAAAGGCAACCTTGACCAGAGTAGAGAAAAGAAACGCATGAAGGAAGAAGCAGAAATGGAGCTGTTGAGTTACCATAAAAACAGGACATGAAATCATTACATTAATGGAGGTGTCGAGAAAATAACAAGATGACTGCTCTTGGAGTTTATTTTTATACATTAAATAGTATCTCAATTCTTCATGTGGTTCAACTATGCAGCAATTGAGACTATTTCCCATTCACTTTTTTTTTTTTTGTTTAAGATATCTTTAGTATGAAACGCTGTTGTTATTTGCCGTCGAGTCGGACCTGACTCATAGCAATCTTTCCTTACGTTTCTGAGGTAGTATCACTACAGAAGTAGATTCCCCACCCTTCCTTCTGAGGAGTGGCTGGTAGGTTTGAATCGCCAGCCTTCTGGTTAGCAGTCAAACGCCCTAGGCACTACGCCACCGGCGCTCCCATAGTGACCTTCTGTATGACAGAAGGAATCACTGCCAGCCCTGTGCCATCCTCACAAGCATTGCTATGCTTGAACCCACTGCTGCAACCATTAGTCCATTTTGTTGAAGGTCTTCCTCTTTTTCGATCACCTTTTACTTAACCAAGTATGATGTTCTCCAGGGATTGGTCTCTCCTGATAACACATTCAAAGTAAGTAAGATGAAGCCTCACCATTCTCACCTCCTAAGGAGCACTGTTACTGTACTTCTTCGAAGACATATTCATTCATTTTTCTGGTAGTCCGTGGTATGTGCAAACTCATGAGAAACCAGGTCATAGTGCACAGAGGTATCAAGGGTAGTGCTAAACCTATACAATATGAAGTAATATTTAAATACATGAGTTGAATAAATATACTTAGCTCTGAATTTTTCTCTTTAGGAAAATTAATTTATAATTCATGATGAATTTTAGGCCAAATTTTTCTTAGAAGCTGCCAAGCTCTTTCTTAAAATCTGCCAAGATGTCTTTTTCCTATAAGGCCAAGAACACACCAGAAGGTAGATGCTAATAGGCCCCTGAATGAAAATGGGTAATGATTTGTGCACAAACATGTGATGGCTGGAAATTCATGTGAGGACCATTGACTTTTGGCTGAGTGGTAATGTTTTAGTACAGTCTGGCATTCATGCACTGGCAAGTGCCTAATGACTATAAATTGCCTCTTGACTTTGATTGTGACAGTTTTAAACTTAGAAAAGCTTGGTGCTTCTTCCACTGAACAAGAGCTGTCTCTTGTATAACTTGTGAAAAATGTGATTAGGTGGTGAGATTACAGCTGAAGGAGGCTTAGCTTCAGTAAAATAATCTCAGCATTGTGGAGTTTCCATCTCCGACATTGTTAGCAATTAGTAGGTGAGCCTGTGTACTGGTGGTTAAAACTGTAATTGCTACCAGGCCATAACAGTTTAAGCTTCAATTCCCATTCAGTGGACAGAAAGCTAGATGTCAAATTCATGGGGAGGAAAACAGAAAAATTCTAAAGGATAGAACACATGAATTAAGATATAAATTGAAGTTCTGAAGGAAATAAGAGAGTTTTGTATTGTGTCTAGAGCTTATCTTTTAAAAAAATTTGTTACTATTAGATTGTTAAGTAATTGCTGTATTCTAGCATGATGATATAGGTACAACCTGCTTCCCACATACTGTCTGGTGTTTATTACAAACAGAAACATGACCATTGTAGAAAAGACCCAAGATAGATACTTGGAAAGTTTTAAATATTTAAGATAATGGGAAGAAAAGGTTTGAAAATCATCTGTTAAAAAAAATACAAAACAATTTGCACTTGTATTTTGAAGTATTATATTTTCCTTTGCTGATGAATTCAGGATTCTGAATCTTTGGTATGACTCACGGTCTTTAATTTAGAAATGTACTCTGCTTAGACATAGATGGGATGCAGAGAATTTTCTTGAATTTTCTGTTTCTAACAACTGCACTGAGAACGATGTCTTCTTTCCTCAGGAACTTTAATTTTGATGATGTTAAAGGTTACCTTTTACATTTTTTCCCTTCAGATCAAATGGACTTTCCTTAATGAGTTAAGTTACGGTACATCAGAGACTGTTCCATCAACCTCGTGAGGTCTAGGGAAGTATTTGTTATGTAGCAGTCCTAATTTATGTGAAAGAATATTGGACAGTAATCTCCTGTGTAATACTTATTTAGTTATGGAAAATTTAGCTTATATAATTTTCCTGAGAATTTAAACTTCCCTAAGGCATTTGACTGCTAACCAGAAGGCTGGAGGTTCAAACCCACCAACCACTCCTTGGAAGGAAGACTGGGCAATCTACTTCTGTAGAGATACTGCCTCAGAAACCCGAGGAGGGGTCGCTGTGAGTCAGATCTAACTCAATGGTAGTGAGTTTTTTTTGTTGTTGTTGTTGTTGTTTAGTATCTAAAATATCAGTCTCTAGGCACACAAAGTTATATTTAAAAAAAAAAAAAAAAAAAGACACTTGGGTGCAGATCTGATTAGTAGTGCGTGGAACTTTCATGTCTAAAGTATTCTACCTGATGTAACTTCTCATTGATGGTGGTTGACAAGATACACAGTGTATAGACCTCTATTATTTAAATGTAATAGGGCCTTTACTTTTTTGGGGAAAAAAGAAGAATAAACAAAATTTCACCATGTTGTTGAGCTGTCTTGCCTGCTAGGTGAGGCAATTCTATTAGAGAGGACAATGATTCTGTGTCTTGCTTCATTTTGTGCATCTTCAAAAGTGGTGGCTATTAAAAAACCCCAAATAAAAGACTACGTTAGTTGCATGGGTTATCTACCTTTATTTTGTGTTCATTCATTAATTTCTCAACCAATTAATGAGTATATTGATAAGCTGAATTGAGAAAAATATGTTTTTAATATGTAGTTACAGTCAAGATTTCTAATATTTTTCCTTCAGATAATATCAGTGCACTAAAAAATGCAGGTTTTCCCCCTCAACACAACCGAATTTCACAAAGCAGAAAAAGCACACATATTGAGGCATGACTGATTGAAATAAATACAGGAGCAGGGATGTACAGATTCAGGTCTTTCCTCCTAATTAATCGATCAGATATGTCACATCTCCTGCTTGGGAAAGGAGAAAGAAGACTCCATGCTTTTCTTTCTTGGAAGATGCACATTCTCTCTGTATGAAATGTTTGGGATAAGAAAATTGTCTTCATTTCCTGCATCTCAGCTTTCCCTACAACAAATAGTTTTTCTTGGTAGGCAGTTTGCTAGATGTTTTGGAATACTCAAAGGTACAAAGTGAGAATTCTCTTTTTCAAAGCATCCTCATGTAGAAGGCGAGCTGATACCCAAAGTTCCCAAGTTCTATGTGCCAAAGAGGCATGTAATACGACAGTGCTTCTGGCCTAGATCTCAAGAAGAACATCAACGTCAAGAGAGTATTTCAACTGGGTTGAGAAAAAGAAGTGATTAGGATGAGATGGACTGAAAGGCACTAAATATAAGAAAGACTATGAGATGATGAATATAAGCAGAGAATAATAGTAGTTGGATTAAAGAAAAAAGATGCATACAAGTCATATTGGAGAAAAAAAATGAGCGTTATGTAAGAGAAAGGGTGGAGAGGATTTTTTTTTTTAAACAGTTTTTAGAGTCTTAGTATGTGTGGGCTTAATATTACAAGATTCAACTATTCAAGAACTAGTCCCCAAATTTTAAGACAAATTTTGAATGTAGTTAACTTTTTCTTGTGGATTTGTTCTGAGATTCACGTATGTTTATGCCTATGAAACTGTTGTTGTTATGTGCCGTCGAGTCGGACCCGACTCATAGCGACCCCTCCTTGGGTTTCTGAGGCAGTATCACTACAGAAGTAGATTGTCCCATCTTCCTTCCCAGGAGTGGCTGGTGGGTTTGAACCACCTATAAAACTAGTTAAGATAAGTATTAATAATTTGTGGGCAATGAGCTGAGGTTCAGGTCATTTGGCTAAGGACTGTACCTATCATTTGCTTCCAAAATAATGCTAGTGTGAATGTATGGACTCTCAAATCTTGGGATATATCAGTTTTAAAATTAAAAACAAAAAAATTTACTATTCTGAAATAAGAAATTAGGATCTTACTCTAACAAAGGCTCTAAGAATCCTGAGTCCTTCAAGCCTCTACATCTTTATAAATTTTTAAATTGTGGCATGGATGGAGGAAAGAGGAAATATGACATCATTTTGAACTTCAGATTCTTGATCACATCAGTTTTGTTTCAATCACAAGACTTTGTCCTCTCCATGGAGTGCTGTCATTTTAACTTTTGCATGGTTGCTTCTACTCAGGACATGTCACAACTCAAATGGCACTTTCTTATGAAATCTTTCCCTGTAAAGTAGTTCTCCTCTTTCCTTAAGACACTGAAACCTATCACCATGTTTATTTTCATTTATAGAATATATGAAATGATCATATTTGTCAGCTTATATATTTTCTGCCTGGAATTTCTTTGAGGGTAGGCACTGTCTGTTCCTGTGTACGTCTCTCTTTTCAGAACACAGAAAATTCTCTAGGAATTCACATTCCTCAATAAATACTGTTGTATGAATGAATGAATGAGTCACCTTGCCTATTTAAAGAACTTACAGGTATATATCCAAACCTTGACCAATTTGGGAAGTAACAAACCAATTTTTGATATATCCTTATAGAAAATATGAATCTCAAGGGTAAATAAATTATAACTTTCATTTTGTTTTCAAATAAGGTTATAATTTGAAAAAAAGTTTAAAAGAATGTATTTCTATTGTTCTTACTTTTTTTTCCCGATTTCTCCATTTTGTCTGTGAGATCCTTGCCGTCCTTCGGGATAGGTAGTTCCTATCCTACATATGCTATGTTTGGATAGGGAAAGACAATGGATTGCTCTCTCAAAATGATGCAACATAACAGTGAATGGAATTTTTGCCATAGTGGCCACATTGTTTTGCTTCATCAGAGAATTCTTGATACCTCGTTCCCTTTCTACAGAGCATCTTCAGAGAAAGTTATTAGAGAATGGATACAAATAAATTAACAAACTTCTGAAATTCCTCAAGTTTTATTCTGGTATTCTGCCTCTTGAAATGGTGATTGTAAAAAGAATCTGTTGCCTTTATGGAGTTTTTAAGCCCATATTATGTACCTTTGAGCACCCATCTGCCTATGACACTAAGGCCATGTCCCTGTGAAGAAAAACAAGGATTTGAAAAAGCTGACTAAGCTGGCATTTTCAGCTATTTTGTTAGTCATTTTGAATTTTACAATTACTTGTTGAAAAGAGTACAAACACCCACACTGACCCCTTATGAGTCAATTCACAGCCATTATCATAATCTCATGTTGCAGTTCCCACTGCACTAAAAAGTAAAGTCAAGGATTAGAGTGCTGCAGGTACATGTGGAAAGTATTTCAAGCTACAATTTCATCAGGAAACATATCTTACATCCAGGGTACAGAAATAGGTATTTCTCTTTTCTAATGAGTTGACCTTTTAGGAAACATGGTGTCAGTTGCTGGTCAGTTGGGTCCAACTTACGGCAACCCTATGTATTACAGAATGTGTTTACCTTCACAACCTTTGATGTGCTTGAGCCCTGTGAGTAATGTGTCTGTCAGTCCATCTCACTGAGGATTCCTTCATTTTCACTGACCTTGCACTTTACCAATCATTAATAGTAGTCATTTAAAAATGAAATTTTCTGATGCCTGAAATTTTTAGAACTTGTTTTGGACCACTGTTTCTCAAGATTATTGATTGGAGATCATCAAATATGTAATATATGTACTAAATGAGGTTCTGTCAGTATGTTGAGTTATCCTTATGCATCATACGTGAATCTACGTAACTCAGAAAGAAATCATTTGTGTGTGTGTATGATAGAGTACAGGAGCTCTGGTAGCATAGTGCCTAAGGCACTTGACTGCTAGCCAGAAGCCTGGGGTTCAAACCCATCAGCCACTTCTCGGAAGAAAGGTTGGGCATTCTACTTCCATAGTGATACTGCCTCGGAAACCCGAGGAGGGGTCTCTTTGAGTCAGGTCCCACTCGATGGCACATAACAACAACAACAACACCCTGATAGAGTACATGGAAGAAAGCACATTGGAAGGAAGATAAATGAATTTTAATGAAGAATATTTGAGAAGCTGTAAGTTTGATTTTCAGTTCAAAGAATATTATTCATCCTTGAAATAAAAGTAACAAAACTGAAACATGGAAATGTATATGCTTCAAATAGTGTCATGAAAGACAATGGAAAAAAAAAAGATAAATATGAGAAATATGTTTTTGGCAATACAATTTATTATATGAGTTTTTAACTGGATGTTATATGTTATTTCATTATTTGCCAATTCTCTGGAAGAAAAATAAGTCTTGAAATGTATGATTTTTAAAGAAATTAAGAAATTTATTTCATTCACAAATGAACTTAATTACAAAATGTTTGCTAATCCAAGTTTACCAAGAGGCAAAATCAGCTTTTAGTTGTTCATACTTGGTATCCATGATAATCTCTTAAATCAATTGGAAATGGAATTCTTAAGAAGGGTTTGTTGGGAAATGCAATTTGGATGAGAAGTCTAAAAATCAATATGCTAGTATGAAACCAAAAATCATCTTTCTTCGTTTAGATTTTTTTATTTTTTTCTGAAATTTCATTTTTCCTTTTGGCTTTTGATCTCACTTTGCACTTTTTTTTTCTTTTTCTTAAGAAAGCATCTTTTTTATTTGAAGAAGCATTGCTAAACACATTGATCATTCCTGATTCAATTATGCAAGCTTCCAAATGTCAGCTGGCTCTCAGTTCAAAAATACATTTTGCTTCACTGAGTTATTTCTCTTTAACAGGGTCCCTCATCCAAAGCACAGCCCTAAGATGGAAGGTTTCAAAAACCTAATCATGAATAATAAAAGTTGGACAAACCTGCAATTCATGGATGAAAATCATATTACAGCATTTTAGAGTTACTATAGAAAACAGAAATCATCTTTGAGTATCTGGTTTGACAACAGGCTCCTATGTTGATTGGTAATGAAAACAGTCACTAAAGCTAAAGGAAAATAAAAAAGTAAGCTTTTTCCTATAAAATTTTGACAACTCTAGAGAAGACACTTTGGATTTCCTTTTAGTATTCATGAGAAGAAACTCTGACTTGTACAAAGACTGGTTGTTATTTTACAGTTCATTAATCACTGAGCGTTAAAGGGTTGTAGAAGAGCTGAATAGAAGCTAGGGTCAGTGAGCTTGCAGACAGCCATGATTAGTCATGAGAACTGGTTTGGCATGACGTGCCCTCTGCTTTCAGGGAAAGCAGAACTTAAACTCTCCAGTCCCTTGATGTCATTTGTCAATGCAGATAGCATATTCATCTAGATTTTTCAAAGTAATAAAAACAGCGGAATTGAAAAGATACTCACCATATTGGAATGCACAGTAATGCTCCCTGTCTAAATAATTACTAATTGTTGTTGTTAAGTGCTGTCAAGTCAGTTCCAACGAATGTGCCCCATACACAATAGATGAAACTACGTTATCCTTCACTATCCTCACTGCAAAAACAGTGCAGATTTAGAAGAAATATCATCACTTCTTCAATATAAACATACTCAAACTCACAGTTCTTTCCTTTTTCTCTTGTTTCTTCCTGAACTTACTCTGCAGACTTTGGCAATAAACATGATATAAACCTGTTTTGTAGCGTTCTTGGAATCACATATCCTTGCTATAAATAGTGCACTGTATTGTAATTGATCCATATAATGAGTGTTGTTTACAGAAGCAGAAGAAATCTCATGCTTTCTTTGGAAAGCCTTGGAAGGGACATCTCTTCTGTGAGATGGGGAATATTGAGAAATATCAAAAAAATGCCCATAACGAAATGATTTTTCAAATAACAGCAAGAATTTTCTGATACTTGACAGTTTTAAAGGCTTTGGGTATCATTTTTTTTTTTTAATTTTGAAATTTGACTACCAGTAATTTTTATTGTTTGGGTCTTTAAATAAAGGACAGTATACTATACCGATAGAAATGTGATATTAGACATCTCTAAGTTGGGATTTTATTAACTTAGAATGTACTGTCTTTTACACAGTACATAATATGAAGCTTACTTTTGCGTTTTATGATTAAATAAAATGAATAATACAAAGTGAATGGCCAAGAAGGTATTTTAAAAGAAAGCATCAAAAACATTTTTGGATACATTTATGAAATTTGGAAACATTTATGTAATTTTAAATCATTGATTTTCTAAATATAAACTACTTTTTCATATTCATGCAAATAATATTTCTAAATACTTCTAATAGACAATGTTAACTTTTTATATCATTTCATATATGTGAAAGACACAGTTTTTTTGGCATATGTTAAAATCCTCATGTTTTTTCCTCTTTGGATTAATCTTCCTCACTGAGCATGCAATAAATTAGTCTATTTAGAACTATATTTAAAACTTATTTTGATGTCTTGTCAGGATGGTGTGCCTAGGTAAAAAACAAAACTAATTTATGTTTGTCTTGATTTTTCCTAAGGGATTTAGTTTAAATATGACAGTGACAGGATGTGTTATCTGCTCTTTGCTATTTGTTATTCTTACATAGCACTATACAAACCCTAGAAGACTCTTGTCTTAGGCATTACTGTCTTTAATCAGATCTTCCATCTGCTTGAATACTAGTCAAACACCAATCACAGAGAAGAAGAACTGGCAAAAAAGGATTGGCAAAAGAGGGAATCTGTAGTATTAAAAATCTAAACCATCACAGATTCAATGAGGATATTAATCAACTAGGAGAGATGCAGATTTATAGAATGAATGGCCATTGAACATAGAATATAAAGTGGCCCCTTGACCACTTTTTGATACACCTGGGACAAAGTTGGTCAGTAGATTCAAACTGCTTTATCATGTCACCTAGAATTTTTGATAGGAAGAATTTTGGCTTTTTTTTTTTTTCCAGAGCAACTCTTTGCCTCTCCTCCCAGCTCTCTGAAAATAGTTCAAATTATTGTTCAACTCTGGTAAAAGCTTATAAGACTGGCTATTGCAATTGCTGGTATCTTCCAAATTCTTTCAACAACAATACACAAACCGAGCACATAAATTATGTGTAAGTAAAGGGAGAATTATTATATTTACAAAAGTTTTCATTGCAGGATTTCTTAAATATTGTACTTCTCTATGCAATGGAAATAATTCAATTTACTTTTAAAAGAGAAATTTCAGAAAGATATTTAGATACAGTTTTAGTTAATTCTTATCATGTAGCGATTAGCACATGAGCTCGGGTAGCGTAGAGCCTAAGGCACTTGACTGCTAACCAGAAGGCCAGAGGTTCAAACTCATCAGCCACTCCTTAGAAGGAAGATTGGGCAATCTACTTCTGTAGTGATACTACCTCGGAAACCCAAGAAGGGGTCACTATGAGTTGGGTTTGACTCGACGGCACACAACAACAACAGCTATTAGCACAGTTATGATGCGTTGAAATACCTTTAAAACTAAATGAGAGCTTTCCAAGTTCTCTTACTGTTTATAATTTGTTAGAATTAGAAATATAATTGAATTACTCATGCACAAATATTTATTTCCTCATTGGATTAGAAAGGAGCTGTGGTGGCATACTGGATAAGGCATTTGACTGGTAATCAGGTCAGTGGTTCAAACCTATCAGCCTCTCAGAAGGAAGATGGGCAATCTGTTTCCATAGAGATTTAGTGCCTTGGAAACCCAAAGGATGTTGCTATGACTTGGAATCTACTCAATGGCAGTGGGCTTATTTTTTTTGTTTTGTTTTGTTTTATACCAAGTAAAAGGTGCTGAAAAAATACACATCAGTGTACTAAAATTAACACTTATCTTGTACTTTATAATTACATAGTATCTTTTCATACAATAAGTTGGTTTCTTGCTTTAAATATATATATGGCTTATTAAAGATATTTAAATGCCAATAATTTAGATTAAATGTGAAATGTGATAAAGACCACAAAAAATAGAGAAATTAAGATAATCAAGAATTAGTGATCTTTGAAAATAGTTATGAAAATCCATAGGACTGAAGACATGTAAATGTGAAAGTTTTTCAAGAATAGTACAATGGAAATTTTAGAGATCTCAAATAATTTAAATGTTAAATTTTGCTAAAATTCTAGAATATATCAATATGCTTTTTATATCAGTTAACATTTTGTTTAGCTGCTAATAACAGAAATTTGATTTCTTTTATTTAACCCAGAAGTATCTTTATTTATTTATTTATTCTTTTATGCAAAAAGAAATCTGAGGTAGTCTAGACTTTTATATAGACTCTATGATACCCATCAACCACTTGTCTGCCAATTTGTCATACTGTAGTTGCTTTCATGTTGTTGTGAGGCTGAAGGCTGTGCCACCAGTATTTCGAATACCAGCAGGGTCACCCACGGTGAACAGGTTTTAGCAGAGCTTCTAGACTAAGACAGACTTGGAAGAAGGAAGGGGCCCTCCACTTCTCAAACAACTCGCCAGTGAAAACCTTATGCATAGCACTGAAACACTGTCTGATATAACTGCCCTGAAACATTTTCTGAAATAATGCTGGAAGATGAGCCCCTCAGGTCAGAAGACATTCAGAATATGACTGGGGAAGAGCTGTCTCCTAAGAGTAGAGCCAACCTTAATGATATGGATGGCGTAAAGCTTTCAGTACCTCCATTTATTGAAGTGGCACAACTCAAAATGGGAAGAAATGGCTGTAAACATCCATTAATTATTGGAAATGGAATGTATGAAGTATGAATCTAGGAAAATTGGAAGTTGTCAAAAATGAAATGGAACACATAAAGATTGAAATCTTAGGCCTTAGTGAGATGAAATGGACTGGTTTTGGTCATTTTGGGAACAAAGAAGAATCACTGGTAGTTGGGAAATATGAACTTGGTGATAGAAATAATGCTGGAGATCACATGATAGAATTTTTCAAGACCAATGACTTATTCATTGCAAATACTTTTTTCAGCAACATAAACAGTAACTATACACATGGATGTCACTAGATGGAGTACCCAGGAATCAGACTAACTACATCTGTGGAAAGAGGAGACAGATAAGCTCAATATATTCAGTCAAAACAAGGCCAGGAGCTGATTGTGCAACAAACCATCAACCATATGCAAGTTCATGTTGATGCAGAAGATAATTTAAAAAAGCCCATGAGAACCAAAATATGACCTTGGTTGTATCCCTCCTGAATTTCGAGACCATCTAAAGAATAGATTTGATGCATTGAACACCAATGACTGAAAGCCAGAGGAATTGTGGGATGACATCAAGAACGTCATCCATGAAGAAAGCAAGAGGTCATTAAAAAGATAGGAAAGGAAGAAAAGACCAAAATGGATGTCAGAAGAGACCCTGAAAGTTACCCTTGAATGGAGAGGAGCTAAAGCAAATAGAAGAAATGACAAGATAAAAGAGCTGAACTGAAGATTTCAGAGAGCAGCTCAAGAAGACAAAATCAATTATTATAATGAAATATGCAAAGACCTGGAGTTAGAAAACCAAAAGGGAAGAACAGGCTGGGCATTTCTCAAACTGAAAGAACTGAAGAAAAAAATTCAAGCCACGAGTTGCAATATTGATTGATTCTGTGGGCAAAATATTGAATGATGCAGGAAATATCAAAAGAAGTTAGAAGGAATACTCAGAGTCACTGTACCAAAAAGAATATGTCGATGTTCATTCATTTCAGGAGGTGACATATGATCAAGAACCAATGATATGAATGGAGAAGTCAAAGCTGCACTAAGGAATTGGTGAAAAACAAGGCTCCAGGAATTGACCAAATACCCCACTGAGATGTTTTAACAAATGGATGTTTCACTACAGGCACTCACTCATCTATGCCAAGAATTTTGGAAGATTTCTACCTAGCTAACTGACTGGAAGAGATCCATATTTGTGCCCATTGTAAAGAAAAGTGATCCCATAGAATGTAGAAATTATCGAATAATATCATTAGTATCACATGCAAATAAAATCTTGTTGAAGATAATTCAAAAATGGTTGCAGCACTATATTGATGGAGAACTTCCAGAAATGCAAGCTGGATTCAGAAGGGGACGTGGAATGAGGGATATCATTGCTGATGTCAGATGGATCTTGGCTCAAAGCAAATACCAGAAAGATGTTTGTGTTTTATTTGACATGGAAAAGCATTTGATTGTGTGGATCATATCAAATTTTGGATAACACTGAGAATGAGAATTCCAGGACAGTTAATTGTTCTCATGAGGAACCTGTACATAGATTCGGAGGCTGTCATTTGAACAGAACAAGGGGATACTGCGTGGTTTAAAGTCAGGAAGGAAATGTGTCAGGGCTGTATCCTTTCACCATACTTATTCAATCTGTGTGCTGAGCAAGTAATCCGAGAAGCTGGACTACATGAAGAAGAATGTGTCATTATTATTGGAGGAAGAGTCATTAACAACCTGCAATACACAGACCGTACAAGTTTGCTTTCTGAAAGTGAGGATGAAGCACTTACTGATGATGATTAAAGACTAGAGTTTGCAGTGTGAATTACATCTCAATGTAAACAAACGAAAATCCTCACAACTAGACCAAGAAGCAGCATCACGATAAGTGGAGAAAAAATTGAAGTTGTCAAGGATTTCATGTTACTTGGTTCCACAGTCAACGTCAATGGAAGCAGCAGTGAAGACATCAGACAATGTATTGCACTGGGCACATCTGCTGCAAAAGACCTCTTTCAAGTGCTGAAGAGCGGAGACGTCTTCTTGAAGACTAAGGTGCACCTAACCCAAGCCATGGTATTTTCAATCACCTGTTATGCATGTGAGAGGTGGACAATGAATAAGGAAGACTGAAGAAGAGGTGATGCTTTTGAGTTGTGGTGCTGGTGAAGAATACTTAAAGTACCATGGGCTACCAAAAGAGCAGACAAATTTGTCTTGGAAGAAGTGCAGCCGGAATGCTCCTTGGAAATGAGAATGGGCAGACTTTGTCTCACCTGCTTTGATCTCAGAGGGTTTTATTTTGGTTTATCGGGTTTTTGTGAGTAAAGAGAAAGGGAAGAATTGATATTTGGAGCTCTGGTGGCATAGTGCCTAAGGCATTTGACTGCTAACCAGAAGGCTGGCGGTTCAAACCCATCAGCCACTCCTGCAAAGGAAGACTGGGCAATCTATTTCAATAAAGATACCACCTCAGAAACACATGGAGGGGTCGCTATGAGTCAGAACCAACTCGGCAGTGAGTTTTTTTTTTTTTTTTTAATTTTTTATTTCATAGGCAACATGGTGGTTGTAAGCATTTAGCAATGTTTAAGCAGAGGCTGACTATCTGCCAGCATTATTCAACAGGGAAATCATTCATTCATTGGAAAGAAACTTGATCAAGGTGATCTGAATGTTTCTCTCAAATGTGATGAGCATGATTCTAAGCATACCAAAAAAAAAAAAAAAACATACAAAGCCAAACCTGTTGCCTTTGAGTTGATTCTGACTCCGACTGACCATGTGGAACAACTGCCCCATAGGGTTTTCCAAGACAGTAAGAGAGCAAATTGCCTCATCTTTCTCCTGTGGCATGTTTGGTGGCTTCAAACAGCAGATCTTTCGGTTAGTAGCCGATCATTTAACTATTGTGCCACCAGAGTTTCACATGATTCTAAGCATAGTTCTCACAAAATCCCAAATCAGCTTGTAGGCAGAGATCATATACAATTTTAATCAATTAGGAAGACATTTTTGAGGCAGTGAATTTTAAATTGGAAATTAATCATGTGTAGAGTTTGATATTTGATGTAGAATAATAAATGTCTAGATGGGAAAATATTCAGAGTAGCAGTTCATTGTCATGAAGCTGTTTGTGGAAGCTATATTTAGCCATCAAAGACTTCTTAAGCTGCTAGATTTTATGAGGAGAAAAATGAAATTTGAGGTTTCCATACATGTTGATATTTGACCCTAAAAGACACATATATTCTTTGATTAAAAAGATATATTATACCCATTATTATATTAGTTTAGTCTGGTGTTGGCAAAAACATAAAACTAATATGAAATTTTTCCTCCTCTTGGTTCAGGGAACCAATGTGATAAAACTATCACAGACTCATCAAAACAAATCATCCAGAGGGTCAGATATCTAATAATATTAAGATGAGAATAATTTTTTCACTAATTCATGGAAAATACATTCTATTTTATGGATACACAGAAAGTTAATACAACTTTCATATAGAAAATATATATAAATTTAGCAAAAATGAAATGCAACAGTCCTATGAATAAAACAGGGAGTATTAAAAAATACATTGAAAAATATTATTTTCCTTAAAACTCATTTTTTGCTTCACAAACATGTTTTGGTTGTATTATCTTATAGCCCTATATGATTGTTCTACAAATGAGGGGGGGAAATTGGTTACAGTTATATAATATGTCCATTTTGATACTATATATTGATATAACTATGCTAGAAAAAGGGAACAGAAAATAATATTAGTAGTTTTCATTTAAGCTCTTAATCCTACTGTATAATTTTCTTTATCTCCTTTTAATAGATCTTGGTATTGCCCACCAGCAGCAAATGTTTGGCAAAGCCTCCACCTGGAAGCCTTCTGCCTTGGCTCCTGGAATGGAATGCTTATGGCAAACTTTTCCTTTATGAAAAAGCACATGTAAAAAGCTTATTTCATTGATTAAAAAAGTAAAATTAAAAAAAAAAATCCTTTTCAATAATTTATCTCTGTTTTGCAACATTACATAATACAAAATGAATAAGAAAATGAATAATATACAACAAATACCAGTGTATGCACTACAAATAATTAGTCAATATTGACATGTTCCAGTTTTGCTTTATACATAGATATGGATCCGATATATTTCCTTGCTTAATTATCTGTTGTGTTCTTTAATAACATTTTAAAACATTCTCTTTGATGGTCTCACAAAACTTTTATTAAATTTATTCCTAAATTTATTTACTAAAGATTTATTCTAGTTATTACTAAATTTATTCAGTTTTTTACTCATAATACATACAATTTTTATTGCTATTGTGACTATTGTACTTTTGTAATAGATTCTCCAGTTGTTATTGCTTATGTATAAGAACTCTAATGATTTCAGTATGTTTGTTTTCTATTCAACAAGGTGTAACACAACTCTCAATGAAGTTGAATAATATCTGATTGTCTTGGATTTTCTATGTAAATATTTTGTTACTCTTTTAAAAAATTTTATGCTCTATATTATTTTTCTTAAATTACAATATTGCCTAAGATATCAAATGTATTGGTCAATAGCTGAAAATTAATAGGGGATGTTTCATAAATTTTACCTTTAAAAATAATTCCCTACTCCTTTATCAGTTAAAATTGTTTCCTTCATTTGCTAATTTACTGAGAACATATTTCATAACTGGCAGCCAATTTTTCAAATCATTTTTCCTATAACTATTTCTGTTTATCATTTGATTATCAGTTTAATAGATTAATATCTTAAACTAAAATGCCAATTTTTGGATTTATATTGAATGAACCTTGCATGAATGGAATGAACCTTTTTATTGGCAATCTTGTGGCTTCTAAAAAATTACTAGATTGGATTGAATTTGCCTTTTATTTTCTTTCTTTAAATGTTTACTACTAAAGGTAAAGTTTGACTATAGGTTTTTTTTGGAGGGGTATACTTTTGTCTAATTTTATTATGTATGGTATGAAAGAGTCATAAATAAAGTAGGATATTTTTGCATAATTTTATTTCTCTAAAATATTTTGGTAATATATGAATTATCTGTGCCTTTTATGTCTGGTAAAACTTACCTATGAAATTATCTGGGTCTGTTGCTTATTTTATGGAAAATTTTGCTGTTTGTTTTTCCTAACTGATTCCATTTTTTAATGGATACTTCTCTATTCAATTATTTTATATATTAAATATAGTTTAGTAAATTAATTTTTTTTTCTGTGAAATTGCCCTATATCTGTAGTATATATAGAGTTATTTATAATATTTTCTTTTCATTAAATAAATCTAGTATACTGGCATCATATAGTTCCATTAAACTACTCATAGTGTTTATTTGTACATTCTCTTTATTACTATTGTACAATATTTTTCTTTATCAGTCTTGTCAGAGGAACTTAGGCCTCCCTAACAACAACAAGCCTGTTCAATGTGAAATTCTCTAGCCACAATAATTATTTCAGGTATAGACACATGTCCTAATATAGGGAAGTGATAAAAGAAGAGAAGTTTTCTGGGGCTTCTGGAAAATGTGATCTTTTCTTTGAAAGAGACACAGGAAGAGATGTTCTTTTTAGTTTTTCATTTCTCGATGGATTCATTTTTTTAATGGATACTTGTCTATTCAGTTTTTTATTTATCAAATCAATTTCAGTAAATTAAAATTATTTTTCTTACAAAATCCCCTGTTTCAACTATATTAATTGGCAGAGTTATTTATAATATTTCCTTATTTAAAAAAAAATAAAAAAGTAAACCATTGCCATGTGATCAAATCTGATCATAGCAACACTGTATGACAGAGTGGAAATTCCACTTATAGTTTCCACAACTGTAAATATTTACAGAAGTAGACTATCACATCTTTCTCTTGCAAAGCAGCTGATGGGTTCAAACTGACGATTTTTCAGTTGGCGGTGGAGTGCTTAAACCAGTGTGTCACTAGAGCGTATTTTTTTTCTTTCTTGGTGGTAATTCAAGTTTTATGAATTAATAATAATAGTAAAAAGCTATTATTTTCAAACTAGAACTTTGTAATTTATAGAGACAGTCTATACAGCAATATTTTGTTTCATCTATATATTCATCCAATCCTATTTTAATATGTGCATAGGCACTGTGATAAGCACAACTATTACAAAGATAAATAAAATTAATTCCCATCTTTGAAGGGACTTAGCATATAGTGAGGGAGACAAACACACAAACCAGTCATTTTAAACAAGCAAGCAAATAATTAATTAAATTGTCAGTAGAATGGAAGCACCAAAAAGGGGCATTACTTGGTAAAGGTAAAAGTGGCCATTCTGTGCCCCTGATACGCCAAGAGGAATAGCTATTTACAGAGAGCTATCAAAATACAAAGCCTTTAGATGTTCCTTATGTTGTCTAGTACCAAAGGTACTTGATTTTTTGAGATGTGGTGAATTAGTTAAAACAAGTTTCAGTGTACTTCACCTGTGGAAATCAAACTAAAAGTGTGAAAACTTTAACTCAGAGATACCTAGAAAATATATTTAAAATTACAATGACTAAAGACATAATCCACCACTTGTCTGTCAGTTTGTCATATTGTGGTGTCACGCATGTTGCTGTTATGTTGGAAACTATGCCACCACTGTTTCAAGCACCAGCAGGGTCATCCTTGGTAGACAGGTTTCAGTGGAGTTTCCAGACTAAGACTAGGAAGAAGGATGTGGCCAGGTCCACTTCTGAAAAAAATAATTGGCCATTAAAAACCTTATGAATACCAGGGAAATATTGTCTAATATAGTTTTGGAAGAGCTCGAGCCCCTCAAGATGGAACCCTCTGCTATTGAGTTGATTCTAACTCATAGCTACCCTGTAGGACAGAGTAGAACTGCCCCATAGAGTTTCCAAGGCTGTAAATCTTTAAGGAAGCAGACTGCCTCATCTGTCTCCCATGGAGGACTGGTGAGTTTGTAACACCAACGTTTTGGTTAGCAATCTAATCTTTTAGTCACAGAGCCATCAGAGTTCCCCTCAGGTTGGAAGTCACTCAAAATACATCTCGGGAGGAGCTTCTTCCTCAAGTAAAGTAGATTTTACTGATAAAGCTTTCATGTCCTTCTCCTGACGAGGTACAACTCAAAATGAGAAGAAACATCTGCAACCATCCATTACTAATTGGGATGTGGAATGAATGAGGTATGAATCTAGGATAATTGGAAGTTGTCAAAAATGAAATAGACAGTAAAAAGACAGATATCCTAGGTATTAGTATCTGAAATGGACTGGTATTAGCCATTTTGAATCAGACAATTATAAGGTCTACTGTGCCATGAATGGCAAAGAGAAATGGCATCACATTCATCATAAAAAAGAACATTTCAAGATCTATCCTGAAGTACAGTGTTGTCAGTGACAGTAGTATTAACTGGCATATGAATATTATACTATTATTCAAATTTACTCAACAACCACAAAAGTCAAAGATGAAGAAATTGAAGATTTTTACCAACTTCTGCAGTTTGAATTTCACTGAACCTGCAATCAAGAAGTATTGATAGTTACAGGTGATTGGAATGCAAAAGTTGGGAACAAAGAAGTATCAGTATTTGGAAAATGTGGCCTTGGTGATATAAATAAGGCATGATAGAATTTTTCAAGATCAAGGACTTCCTCATTGCAAACACTGCTTTTAAACAACATAAACAGTGACTATGCATGTAAACCTTGCCAGATGAAGTACATAGGAATCAAATTGACTATATCTGTGGAAAGTGAAATGGAAAAGCTCAATATCATCAATAGGAACAAGGCTAGTAGCTGACGTTGAACCTGAAGAAAATTAAAACAAGTCCATAAGACTTTCAAAGTATGACCTTGAGTATCTCTCACTTGAATTCAGAGACCATCTGAAGAATAAAATTGATACATTGAACATCAGTGACCAAAGACCAGATAAGTTGTGGGATAACATCAAGAACATCATTCATGAAGAAAGTAAAAGGTCATGAAAAAGACAGGGAAGGAAGAGAAGACCAAAATAGATCTCAGAAGAGACTCTGAAACTTGTTCTTGAAAGGAAGGTAGCTAAAGTGAATGGAAGAAATGATGAAGTGAAAAAGCTGAGCAGAACATTTCAAAGGGCAGCTCAAGAGGACAAAGGGGAAAGTATGATGATGAAGTGTGCAAAGTCATGGAGTTGGAAGATCCAAGGGAATAACATTCTCAGTATTTTTCAAGTTAAATGAACTGAAGAAAAAACTCAAGCCTTGAGTTGTGATATTGAATAATTCTCTGGGCAAAATATTGAATGATGAGGGAAGTATCAAGATGATGGAAGGAATACACAGAGTCACTGTATGAAAACTATTTGGTCAACATTCAACACTTCAGGAGACAGCATATGCTCAAGAACAGATGGTATTGAAGGAAGATGTCCAAAGTGCACTGAATGCATTGGCAAAAAACAAGGCTCAAGGTATTGATAGAATACCTTTTGAGATGTTTCAACAAACAGATACAGCGCTGGAGGTGCTCCCTCCTTTAGGCCAAGAAACTTGAAAGACAGGTAGATACCTGCCCAACTGACAATAAGAGATCCATATCTGTGCCTATTCCAAAGAAAGATGATCCAACAGAATGTAGAAATAATTGAATACTATCATTAATATCACATGCAGTAAAACTTTGCTAAAAATAATTTTTAAAGGTTGTAGCTGTGCATCAATAGGGAACTGCCAGAACTTCAAGCTGGATTCAGAAGAGGGCTTAGAATGAAGGATAGCATTGCTGATGTCAGATGAATCTCAGCTGAAAGCAAAGAATATCAGAAAGATGTTTATTTTTGTTTTATTGATGATGCAAATGGCTTTTGACTGTGTGGACCATAATAAATGATGGATATCATTGTGAAGGATGGTAATCCCAGAGCACTTAATCATGCTCATGAGGAACCTATACACAGACCAAGAGACAATGGTTCAATCAGAGCAAGGGGGATAATGCATGGCTTAAAATCAGGAAAGGTGTGTGTCAGGGTGGTATCCTATCACCATGCTTAATCAAAGTGAATGCTGAGCAAATAATCCGAGAAGCTGGACTACATGAAGAAGAATGCAACATCAGGACTGAAGGAAGACTCACTAACAGCCTGAAATATGCAGATGACATAACCTTGCTTGCTGAAAGTGAAAATGACTTGAAGCACTTACTGATGAAGATCAAAGACTTCAGCCCTCAATACGGATTTCACCTCAACATAAAGAAAACAAAATCCTCACAAGTGGACCAATAAGCAGCATCAGGATAAACTGACAAAAGATTAAAATTGTCAAGGCTTTCATTTTCCTTGGATTCACAATCAATGCCCATGGAAGCAGAAGTCAAGAGATCAATTGACGTATTGCTTTGGGATAATCTGTTGCAAAAAACCTCTTTAAAGTGTTAAAGAGCAAAGAAGTCACTTTGAAGACTAAGGTGTGTCTGATCCAAGCCATGGTATTTTCAGTAGCCTCATATGCGTGTGAGAGCTGGACAATGAATAAGGAAGACCACAGAAGAATCTATGCATTTGAATTGTGATATTGGCAAATAACATTGAATGTACTATGAACTGCTACAGGAATGAACAAATCTGTCCTGGAAGAAGTGCAGCCAGAATATTCCTTAGAAATGAGAATGGCCAGAATTTGTCTCTCATACTTTGGTCATGTTGTCAGAAGGTACAATCTCTGGAGAAGAATGTCATGCTTAGTAAAGTCTGTGATAATGTTGAAGACATTAAACAAGATGGATTGACACAGTGGCTGCAATGATGGGCTGAAGCGTAAAGATTGTGGGGATAGTGCTAGACTGGGCAATCGTTTTGTTCTGTTGTACATAGTGTCACTGTGAATCAGAACTGACTCGAAAGCACCTAACAACAACACAAAGGACACAATTTCTCAAATAACTCAGTAATTATAGATTTTTACTTTGGAGTCATTATGAATTAATTTGAGAAATTATGGAAGAAGAGTTTTGTGAGAATAAGGACAATTATGTTTTTTTTTTTTTTTTCCTTATTTGAAAAAGCATTATTTGTGTTAATAGACATTTTAACCAGAGACTTAAATCTAGGACACAATGTTTGTTATATTTAGACCACAGAATTTCATGGTATAAAAGATATAAAGATTAAAAAATCAGAATTAGTTTTTCATATTTATGTTATTAAAAATTCCACAGATAATATATTTGCCTATATTATCTAGATAACCATTGTCTTTCCTTTTCCTCTCTACCATGATTCATTGTGGGTCTGGTATATATCCTTGCCCTATTTACTTTGAGCTTGGCAATGGGACTTGCTTTGATCCATGAAGTGCAGCTACAATAAGAATGCGCCAGTTCTGAAGTGAAGCCTCAAGAGCTTAAGTGCTTCTACTCATCCTTCTTTAACATTCTGTCATCAAACCAGAGAAGTACTTTTCCCTGGACAGCAGCTGGATTAGAATGAGAAATGCAAGGAGCCATCCTGAACCTAATCTACAGTCTGAAACAGAGCTTTCCTAGTCAACTTGTAGACTTTAAATATGAAATACGTGCTTCTTGGTACAGCCATGGAGATTTGGGGATATTTGTATAGCATTATGTCAATATATGCCTGGTGAACAAAGATCGTTATCTCATGATCTCTGAAATCCATCTTTACCTGTGGATGAGAAAGAAAAAGGAATTAAGTGAGTGCTTTCCATATGAGAGACACTGTTTCAAAAAGATAACATATATTACCTTATTTATACTGTAATTTAGTGGGGTTGCTGGTGGCACAAATGGTTAAGCACTTGAGGACTAAAGCCAAAACTTCATTGAACCCAACCAGTGGGGCCTTGGAAAACAGGTCTGGAAATCTACTTCTGAAAACTCAGTTTTAAATTGCCTATGAAGCAGTTCTGCTTTGAACACATGGGGTTGTTGTAAGTGGGAATTGACTCAGTGGCAACCAATAACAGCGATGATGTGTTATGCATTAAATTGTGTCCCTGTCAAAAATATGTTGAAATTCTAAGTCCTGTACCTGTGAATACGATTATTTAGAATAAAATCTTTGAAGATGCCATCAGTTAATATGAAGTTATACCAGAGTATAAGTAGAGCGGATCCTAATCTCACCTGAGTGGTGTCCTTAGAGAGAGAAGAGATACAGAAAGACACATACAGGGGAATAAGGACCCATATGAAGGTGCATTTACAACCCCAAAAATGCCAAGGAATGCCTGGTGCTACCAGAAGCCAGGGAACATGAGAAAGAATCTTCTCTTTGGACAGAGCCGGCCCTGCTGATGCCCTGAGTGTAGACTCAGCCTCCAGAACTGTGAGGCAATGAATTTATGTCTTCTAAGTCACCTATTTTGTGGTACTTTGTTACGGCGAGGAGTTCTGGCAGCCTAGTGCCTAAGGCATTTGACTGCTAACCAGACGGCTGGTGGTTCAAACCCACCAGCTACTCTTAGGAAGGAAGATGGGGCAATCTACTTCCATAGTGATACTACCTCGGAAACTCAAGGAGGGGTTGCTATGAGTCGGATCTGACTCGACGGCGGTGAGATTGGTTTTTGGTTTGGTTTTGTTATGGCAGCCCTAGGAAACTAATATACTTAGTGATAAAACCTCAGTTCAATTCCCAGCTTCATCACTTGTGCTTAGGAAAGTTCCTTAATATCTTGGTGCCTAGCTTCCCTATGATAAACAGGAAAAATAACAGTGTCTACCTCTTGGGGCTCTTTTAAAGACTATATGATATAGAGCTAGAAATATAATTTCCTGATAATAAATTCTCACTAAATGTTAGTATTATATTCATATCCTTTGTCACAGCCCAGTGAAGCAGGTTTTATTAAATTAGTTTTAAAGATAAAAAAAATTAAGGGTAACATTAATCTGTGTAACCTGTACATTGTTTTGAACTCAGCTTTGTTAAATTAGAAAGTCCATACTCCTTACAAAGACCTGCTAAATAGAAATTTCTTTCTGCTAAGAGCCTACTTTTTTTTTAATCTGACAGTAAAATGTCAGATTGCTTTTGGGCGACTGTGTGGAGTTGCCATGGTTGTAATTGGCTCAGTGGTAACTGGTATCTAGTGATATCACTATGCTCTCAAATATGTAGAAAAACTAACTAAAAATGAAGAAGAATTCATGTAAGAAAGCATGAAAGGAAATGATGTTTAATCTCATGAAAAGAAAAGGAGAAAATGTAGTTTCTCTTTCAGAGTATATAAAGCATTTTAAGAAATGTCTGTGCTATTTCTTTTAATATATAAAAGTAAAGAGAGTGGTATCACAAACTCTTAATATACCCATTACCCAATTCCCACAATTATCAACATTTTCAAAACATTTTTAAATTGAGAGGCTAATCATTGGATGGGAGCTCTGGTAGCATAATACCTAAGGCACTTGACTGCTAACCAGAAGGCTGGTGGTTTAAACCCACCAGCCCCTCCTCAGAAGTAAGGTTGGGCAATCTATTTCCATAGTGATACCACCCCGGAAACCCAAGGCGGGGTCACTGTGAGTCAGGGCTGACTCCACAGCATGTAACAACAACAAAAACAACAATCATTAGATGTGATAAGATTAGGTGATGTCACTTTGCCAAGGACATAAATCAATTAGGTTACATATTAGCTACTACTGCTTTATAACAAAATTTTTCAAAATTTAGTGGCTTTAAATAATACATTAATGATCTCACTATTTCTGTGGGTTGGAAATCCACTCACAGTTTAGCTAGGTACCTCTGCCTAAATTATCTTATGAGGTAGCAATCAGGCTGTCAATCAGAGTTGCTTTTTCCTCTGAAGGCTCAAATGGGGAAAGATCCACTTCCAACCTCCCATGTTGTTGGGAGGATTTAAATTCTCACAAGATTCAGTTTTTGGATGACTGTTGGCAGGAGATTATCTTCATTTTGACTGGCAGGAAATAATGCCTTGATGAACGTTGGCATTGTTTCTTTGTCACCAGGACCTCAATTCTTTGCCACATGGGCATCTCCATAGGGCAGCTCTCAACATGACAAGTTTTCCTTAGAACAATTGAGCTAGAGAAAGAGAAAACAAGTACCCAAGGTGAAAGCCACAGTTTTCAAAAACCTAACCTTGGTAATCCATACTTAAAAGAAAAGTGAAGATGGTGAGAGTTTGTCTTGTGTACTTTGGATATGTTATGAGGAGGGACCAGCACCTGGAGAACATCATACCTGGTAAAGTAGAGAGTCAGTGAAAGAAACGAAGACCCTCAATGAGATGGATTGACACAGTGGCTGCAACAATGGGCTCGAGCATAACAATGATTATGAGAATGGCACAGGACAAGGATTGTGAGGATGGACAGGGTAATGTTTCATCCTGATGTACACAGGGTTGCTAATAGTCGGAACTGACTTGATGCCAACTAACCAAAAATATATAAATAAAATCAGGAATGACATTCCATTAATTCTAGTGTACTTTTAGAAGTGAATCAACTCACTCAAAGTGAGATAAAGTTGTGAACCAGAAAGCAGAACATTGGCAGCCATCTTGGAGGCTATGCCCCACAGATTAAGTATGACTTTAAAGTAGAATATGTCTAAGGTGCTAGATTTATGAATGCGTGAGGTGGGCTTTAATCAAAATTCTTCTTTGACATATAAGACCTATATGATTAGCAGATAGAAGCATGATGTTGGACCTATTTGTGGAAACCATATTCACAAGTCTCTTCAAGAAAATTGGTTGTGATTATTTATCTGTAATCAACTAAACCAGTGTTTTTCAATAAAACACCCATGGAATCCTGGGTGTTTTCAGAAATACATTTAGGTTTTCCAGCTTTTAGAGGGAACACGAGGCTATATATTCTCCCGAAATTAGAAATGAAGTCCTGTGTATGAATACAAAAAAAGAATAATAAATATAGTACTAATGAGTAAAATTATGGCTTATAAAATCTATCCCTTTATAGGCCTTGTAATCAGTTGAATTTTCAAAAATGTTTGTTAAATCAATCTACTCATTTGCCCCTTAGGCATATCCGTGTGATGGGTGTCATTTAGAATCCTAAATGATTCATAATTCAGACATAAGTTGTCTGAGCAAGGAGATATTTCATGTATGAAAAGTAATTCTAGTTACTTTGTGCTATGTTACAAATTTTCCATGACTGAAATATCTACTAATTGCCTCTGTATATAAAAACAAAAACAAAAATCAAGTTCTGAAATTTTCAAATCAAACTAATTTTCTATTTGCATTTGTACAAAATTGCTTTCAAATGATATTAACATTTAGTTGTATTTGAATGACATAAGATTATCCATGAATTGTGAATGGGTGGGATTTTTTCATCTTGGTCTCAATGTATAGAAATACTCATTTTCTCACATGATTGACTAAATTGTGAAGTTAGATTTTCACTTTCCAATGAAAAATCAATTTCTCAACAAGAGTAACCTGCACCTATAATGACATTGGGAGCTCTGGTAGCATAGTGCCTAAGGCACTTGACTGCTAACCAGAAGGCTGGTGATTCAAACCCACCAGCCACTCCTTGGAAGGAAGATGGGGCAATCTACTTCCATAGTGATACTGCCTCAGAAACCCAAGGAGGGGTTGCTATGAGTTGGGTCCGACTCGACGGCACATAACAACAACAATAGACACAGCCAGCCCTGGGACCAGCAGAAGGTGAATGTTTGCCCCTGGGGCAGGACGGGTAAGTGAGCAGGGCTAGAAAGACCAGGAAATAAGCAGAGCAGTGTAGAACAGCTTGGGGAGACAAACTTGTCTGTCAGTATATCCTACTGTGAAGGCTTGAGTGTTGCTTTGAGGTTGGAGGCTATGCCACCAGTGTTTCAAATGCCAGCATGGTTACCCATGGTGGACAGGTTTCAGAGGAGCATCTAGACTAAGACTCAGAAGAAGGAGGAGGTCATCCAGTTCTCAAATAATTGGCCAGTGAAAACCTTATGAATAGGAGTGAAACATTGTGCGATATAGTGCTGAAGATGAGCCCTTCAGATCTGAAGGCACTCAAAATATGATTGGAGAAGAGCTGCCTCCTCAGAGTAGAGCTGACCTTAATGACGTATTAGACTGGATTCTCTTGAGAAACAAAACCAGTAAAACTTATATATAGAGAAAAAGAGAAACATATCTTAGGAAAATGGTTCACACAATTATAGAAGCTAGCAAGTTCAAAGTTCTTGGATCAAACGTCAAGCTGGAGGCTTTTTCCAACTCTCGCAGCTGCAGGGGCTGAGGAACTCAAAGTTGGCAGGCAGTGTACTGGCTGTTGACTCCAAAAATGATGAATCCAAGATCTCCAGGCCAAATGGTGGGTTGTTTGCTCACAGACAATTGTAGGCAGCACGACAGAATCCTGATCCATAGAAGAGTGTCTCTTTTCCCAGGATGTCCATAAATATACTGGAAACAGGCCACACCCTTAGGGAAACTCCCTTTCAATGGATTGGCTGCTCAAATCATATTTATCTGATCCCATCATGAGAATAACCACATCACAACTTCTTAAACCATGCAGAATTGTATTCCAGCCAAGTTGACACACAGCTCCAACTATCACAGATGTTCAGAGTAAAGCTTTCAGGATCTCCATTTGCTGATGTGGCATGTCTTAACATGAGAAGAAATAGCTGCAAACATCCATTAATAACTGGAACATAGAATGTACGAAGTATGAATCTAGTAAAACTGAAAGTTTTCAAAAATGAAATTGCATGAAGATCAATATTCTAGGCATTAGTGAGCTGAAGTAGGCAGGTTTTGGCCATTTTGAATCAGACAATCATACAATCTACTATGCCAGAAATGGCAAATTGAAGAGGAATGGCATGGCGTTCATTGTCAGAAAGACTGTTTTAGTGTCTGTCCTGAAGTACAACGCTGTCAGTGATAGGACAATATCTACACACTTGCAAGGAAGGCCAATTGATACTATGATTATTCAAATTTATGCACCAACCATCAAAGCCAAAGATGAAGAAATAGAAGATTTTTACCAACTTCTGCAGTCTGAAATTGACTGAACATGCAATCAAGATGTGTTAATTATCACTGGTGATTGGAATGCGAAAGTTGGAAACAACGAAGGATCATTGATAGAAAATATGGCCTTGGTGATAGAAATGTTGCTGGAGATCGCACATAGAATTTTGCAAGACCAACTTATGCATTGCAAATACCTTTTTTCAACTACACAAATGGCAGCTACACATGTGGAAATCACCAGGTAGAGTACACAAGAATCAGATTGACTACATCTGTGGTAAGAGGCGATGGAAAAGCTCAATATCTTCAGGCAAAGCTAGGTCAGGAGCTGATTGTGGAACAGACCATCAACTGCTCATATGCAAGTTCAAGGTGAAGCTGAAGACAATTTAAAAAGTCCATGAGAACCAAAATATGACCTTGACTATATCCCTCCTGAATTTAGATACCATCTAAAGAATAGATTTGATGCACTGAACACCAATGACCAAAATCCAGAGGGATTGTGGGATGACATCAAGAATATCATCCATGAAAAAAAGCAAGAGGTCATAAAAGACACAGGAAAGGAAGAAAAGACCAAAATGGATGTCAAAGGAGACTCTGAAACTTGTCCTTGAATGGAGAGTAGCTAACGTGAAGAATCTACAGGATAAAAGAGGTGAACAGAAGAATTCAAAGAGCAGCTTGAGTAGCCAAAGTCAATTGTTACAATGAAATGTACAAAGACCTGGAGTTGGAAAAAACCAGAAGGGAAGAATATGCTTGGCATTTCTGAAGCTGAAAGAATTAAGGAGAAAATTTAAGGCTTGAATTGCAATACTGAAAGATTCCCTGGGCAATATATTGAATGATGCAGGAAACATCAAAAGAAGATGGGTGGGGAACACACAGAGTCACAATACCAAAAAGAATTGGTCGATGTTCATCAATTTCAGGAGGTGGTATGTGATCAAGAACCAATGGTATTGAAGGAAGAAGTTGAAGCTGCATTGAAGGAATTGGAGAAAAACAAGGCTCAGGGAATTGATGGAATACCCATTGAAATGTTTCAAAAAATGAATGCCTGCTGGAGGCACTAACTCATCTATGCCAAGAGATTTGGAAGACAACTACCTGGCCAACTGACTGGAAGAGATCCATATTTGTACCAATTTCAAAGAAAGGTGATCCCACACAATGCGGAATTTATCGAACAATATCATTAATATCACATACAAGTAAAATTTTACTGAAGATAATTCAAAAATGGTTCCAGCAGTATATAGACAGAGAACTTCCAGAAATGCAAGCTTAATTCAGAAGGGGATGTGGTATGAGGGATATCATAGCTAATGTGAGAAGAATTTTGGCTGAAAGCAAAGAATACCAGAAAGATGTTACTTGTGTTTCACTGACTATGCAAAGGCATTTGATTGTGTGGATCAAAACAGGTTGTGGATAAGATTGAGAAGAATGGGAATTCCAGAACACTTAATTGTGCTCATAAAGAACCTGTATGTAAAGACCAGGAGGCTGTCGTTTGAAAAGAACAAGGGAATATTGCATGGTTTAAAATCAGGAAGGGAGTGTGTCAGGGTTGTATTATTTTACCATACTTATTCAATCTGTATGCTGAGCAAATAATCTGAGAAGCTAGACTGTATGAAGAAGAATGTGGCATCAGGATTGGGGGAAGACTCATTAACAACTTGAGATATGTAGATGACACGACTTTGTTTGCTGAAAGTGAAGATGACTTGGAGCACTTAATGATGAAGATTAAAGACTACATCTACTGTATGGATTACACGTCAACATAAAGAAATAAAAAATCCTGACAACTGGACCAATAAGCAGCATCACGATAGATGGAGAAGAGATTGAAATTGTCAAAGATTTCATATTGCTTGGTTCTACAATCAACAATGGCAGCAGTGAAGACATCAAAAGATGTATTGCCTTGGGCAAATATGTTGCAAGGAACTCCTTCAAGTGCTGAAGAGCAAAGATGTCTCCTTGAAGACTAAGATGCACCTGACCCAAGCCATGGTATTTTCAATCACTTCATATGCATGTGAGAGCTGGACAATGAACAAGGAAGAATGAAGAAGAGTTGATGCTTTTGAGTTGTGGTATTGGCAAAGAATGCTGAAAGTACTGTGGACTGCTAAGGAGCTTACAAATCTGTCCTGGAAGAAGTGCAACAGGAATGCTCCTTGGAAGGAAGAATGGCCAGACTTTGTCTCACCTACTTTGATCATGTTGTCAGAAGGAACAATTCTCTGGAGAAGGATGTCATGTTTGGTAAAGTGGAGAGTCTGAAAAAGGGAAAGGCCCTGGACAAGATGAATTGACACGGTGGCTGCAGAGATGGGTTTGGGTGTAGTAGGGATTGTGAGGTTGGCACAGGACAGGGAAGTGTTTCATTCTGTTGTACATAGGGTTGCTATGAGTCGGAGATGACTCAATGGCATCCAACAACAACAACAACAAATAGACACAGATGCATGATACCAATGGAAAGTTGTTATTCTGTAGTCTCCCCAAACCATTCTGTTCCTTAGAGTTTGAATGGGTGTCCTCAAATTGTAGCCTTTGGAGAGCTTTAAAAGTCAGCTAACAAATGTTACAGTGTCAATTTGTGTACTAAAAACATACTGCTTTGAGTTGATTCTGACTTATAGCAACCCTATAGGACAGAATAGAATTGCCTCCCCTCCACCCCCGCCCTGGGTTTCCAATTCTATAAATCTTTACAGAAAATCTGCCACATCTCTCTCCCACAGAGTGGCTGGTGGGTTCAAACTGCTGACATTTCAGTTAGCAGCCTAGCCCTTTATCCACTGTGCCACCAGGGATCCTGTCAATTAATATAGATGTATTCAAATCTATGTACTTATTTCTCCAGAGTAAATGTTTTGTTTTGGGAACTTCCTGGAATAATAGACTTGTAGTACCCAGAGAATTTGCCAACTAAAAATGCTCCTAAAATGTCTGTGTTCAGAGAAAGCTAATTAATTCATCATGTTTTTTTTTTTTTTTTTTTTTGATATTCAGTAATTCCAAAGCAAAGTGTACGCAACACCTTTCATAAACTAAATATTAGTATTAAATTTTACTTGAAATTTGCAATGTTTTATCAGTAATAATTTGATTTAAGATGCAGTATTCTTTAGTGGATTTTGATTGATTTAAAAATATTTAAAACTGAGTTAAGAGTATTAATAGTAGCATTAATAAAAACACTTATAATTTCTATGAGTAACATTTAATCAAATCTCAAATCTTTACGGTTATGATAAGATCATTTTATATAGAAGTATTTTCATTTATTTTCTAGATTGTGTCTCTTTGGTTGCATTCATATGGTACTAACATGTTAAAAACAAGATAAATTTTTGATCAAGTAACTTCTCTGCTTATGTAATGACAAAAAAACCCACTAATTTTTTCACCCACAAAATTTATTAAGATCCACAGTATTCTTCATTCTATACATTCACAGACTTAGCATGTTTAAAAAATTGTTTTGAAGTTGACAAAAGGGAAGTCAATTTAGTACCTCCAGGGGGAAAAAAAATAAATCTAGTGCAAAGCATGCAACATGAAGGAAAACTTGTGAAGAAATAATGTTAAAATGTCCAAAGGTGAGAGCAGAGAGAAAATTGTATATGACCTTGCATTATCCATCCTACTGTAGCAGGGCGGTGCAAATGTCACTGAGATTTCTCACTGGATACAACTCCATCATATTAACCATTAAGGAGGTGACAGATTTTCTGCTTATGTTGCCCTAGTGAGAAACTCCCTAGAGTATTAAATTCAGTCCTGGACAACTCAATACTAGAAGAAATAGAAAGACTGAAGAGTTTCTTTAAAGAAAAACAATACATTGTTGGAAAGAGCATAGGATCATAGAGCTGAAAGGAGTCTAGAATGATGATCTTATCTCCTACCCTATCTCTGAGCATGACTGCATTTAAACCATTGTGTCTCCTTTAAGAAGGAAAATTATACAGCATTTCTCCTGTCTTAAGTTTTCAGATGTGTATTTGGGACATTTAACCTAAGCTCATCAATCTACAATTCATTTTTGTAATCTTTTCATTTTAAATTGTAGTAACATGCACAAATTCTATGTTTATAGATCATAACATTTTACAAATAAATATACCTCTATAATTACAACCAAAATAAAAATATATAATATCCCCAGTATTCCAGAAGTCTCTCACAAGGACCTAGAACTCAATACTTCCTTCTGCATTTAAAATAACTACTGTTCTTATTCTATAATTATGACTTGATTTTCTTCTTTTGGACTTCACATAAATGAAATTGTGTTGTAGCTTTTTTTTTTTTAAATTTCTGGGCTTCTTTATTCAGTATGGTATTATTCAGGCTTCAGTAAATGAATGATATTCCATTGTATAAATATATCACAATTTATCCATCCTACTGGATGAACATTTGTGCTTTTCCATTCTATCAGTTAGGAGCATAGTTGTTTGAAGAATCCTGTACATGTAATTTGGTAAACATATGAAAGTATTTTGTTTAAGGTTGTATCTAGGAGTTGAAATGCTGAGTCACAGAGCATGTATGTATATGATTAGCTTGGTATTACCACAAAACGCTTTCTTAATTTATAATTTTATTATTAGTGTGTAAGAATTTCTATTTCTTTACAATCTGATTGATAATTATTGTATTTTTTTTTAAATGTAGCCATTCTAGTAGGTGTATAATACTATCGCCTCGAGGTTGTAACTTGCATTTTCCTGATGACTAACGAAGTTGAGTAGCCTTCTATATGCCTATTGGATATTTTGATATGCTCTATTCTAAAATACATGTTAAAGTTTCTGACATGTTTATTGTGCAATAAGAAAATGATATATATTCATATACATACACATATATACAAGCATACATATGTGTGTGCATATGTAAATATATGCCATGTTTGTATATAAATATATATTAATATTGATATATATTAACAATGTATGTTGTTGTTGTTATGTGCCATCGAGTCGGGCCCGACTCATAGAGACCCCTCCTTGGGTTTCCGAGGCAGTATCACTACACCCCATCTTCCTTCCTATAACAATGTATAGATGTATTAATTTTAAGATATGTCTGTTGTCAATATATGGCATTCAAGTTTGCCTGGAAAATCATTCTATTCCAGCCAGAAAGTATGAAGGATTACATGGGGGTGCATTTATGGGGTAGATCTGCAAATGATGTTCGTTACTTTTGCACACATTTGACTGGACAAAACTTTGTATATACAGTATATATGTTATATGTATATCAGCCCTGGTAGCACACTGGCTAAAGTCCTTGATTACTAACCAAAAGTTCAGCAGTGCAAACATACCAGCCACTCCACAGGAGGAAGCCATGTGTCAGTCTGCTTACCATTAAGACTTACAGCCTTGGAAGCCCTATATGGCAGTTCTACCCTGTCGTATATAGGGTCTCTATGAATTATAAATAAGTCAACAGCAGTGAGTTTTGCTTTGGGTATATATTTATGGAGCTCTGGTTAAGGCATTTGGCTGCTAACCAAAAGGTCAGTGATTCCAACCCACCAGCTACTCCAGGGAATAAAGATGAGGCAGTCTGCTTCCGTAAAGATTTATAGCCTTGGAAACCCAGTGAGGGTCTCTAAGATTCAGAATCCACTTGATGGCAGTGAGATTTTATACATACATACATGTATAGATATATAGATACACACACACACACACATACACATATATATTTCCCCAATGAATTCATTTCATCTAACTTTTTGTTATATTGAATTAATTTCACATAGATTTCTCAGTCTTTACATAGAATCCTAGTGTTGAAAAATATCACAGAGGTCATCTGGTCCAATCTTTGTCCAATGCACAAATCCCCTCCAGCTGGTTAAACTCATTTTTAATTCTAAACCTATTCTTCAAGCTTCTAGTCATTTCATCAACAAACTTAATTAACAGGACTCTACTCAATCTATTGACTCATGAGGCAAGCTTAACAAAATTAATAAATACATAATTTGGCTGACTTCACTGTGAGGAGAAAAATGTGGGAGTAATGTGCATTACTTCAATGCCTGTAATTCCTTTCATAACATTACCAAGCAATATTAGATAATCCTAAATTCACTTTGCTATGAAAAAAGAATTCAGTCTACTTGCAACAGCATGCTATTGGGAAAGCAAAAATGAGGTATTGGGCTCATAAGTTAAAATGTGCTGAATGGACGAAGTAACATTTTAGAAGAACCGCAGGAAGCAAAGAGCACTTAATAAGTAACTCTATGATTTTTTTCTTCGAAAATGTACCATTTTTGGAAAAGTTATTATTACAAATATGACTGGTCAGGCTGCTCATCTTAAGTGGCACCATTTATATAAAGTACAAAATGCCTGGGGATGTGCAGTTCATAAATATTTAGTCCTATCCACTATGTTGAAGTTCAAATATCAGCAAAGAGAAAAATTAAAAATATAAGTATTTATTATAAAATATTTTAAATTTAAATATGATAACAAATTTGTCATTGAAAATTTCTGATCTCCAGTTATAATAAAAATTGAGTAACTTTATTTCATCTTGGTGAATATGTGTTCTTTTACCATTAGCATCATGGGACAGTTTCCATAGGTTATACAACATCTAGCAACAATTACTGAATGATCAACTGACCATATAAACTTGTCCATCTAAGAGGCACAATAAGGCCCATACTGTGATGAACAATGTCTGTTACAAGTCATTTATAGCACAAATTGTAATTGCCTAAAGCACTTGACTGCTAACCAGAAGGCTGACGGTTCAAACTCACCAGCCACTCCTCAGAGGAAGGTTGGGTAATCTACTTCCGTAGTGATACTGCCTCAGCAACCCAAGGAGGGGTCACTATGAGTCAGGTCCGACTGGATGGCACATAATAACAACAACAACAACAAGGCATTTGACTGCTAACCAGAAGTCTGGTGGTTCAAACCTACCAGCCACTCCTCAGAAGGAAGCCTGGGCTCTCTATTTCTGTAGAGATACCACTTCAGAAACCCAAGAAGGGGTTACTATGAGTTAGAATGGACTTGATAGTAGTGAGTTTGTTTTGTTGTTTTTTCATATAATACTTAAGTGAATTTGTGGTAGCTTTAAAAATGGTTTAAATACATAAGATATTATTCAGAGGTCAGTTTTGGTTTTTAAAATTTATATTGATTTTTCAAAGAAGTTAATTTTCACTTAAGATTTTAAGCTTAACATACAAGTATTTTTCCATTTTTTCAGATTTGTTAGACTTACAATCATTTATAGGAGAACTAGTGATACCGCCTAGGAAACCAAAGGAGGGGTCACTATGAGTCGGATCTGACTTGACAGCAGTGAGTCCCCTTTATACTTAGATATTAAATGTCTTAAAATATTTTAAACTGCAACAATAAAGTTTAGAATATTAAATTTCTCCTTCTAGTATTTCAATTACTTAAGGGGAAACCTATTTCATTCAAAGTAATTTAGAAATATTTTCATAAGGCAATGTGAATTTAACATTTTTCAAGTGTACAGTTCAATGAGACCAATCAATCATTTTGTGCAAACATCACCAATATCCATTGCCAAAGTTCCCACCTACATAAACAGAAACTCAATGCTTTCTAAACAATGATTACCTCTTTCTTTCTCCCTCTCCTCCCAGGACTATGAAAACTCTAATAAGAAGGCAATTCTTTATGGTTACTTTCTTAACTAATTGACATTGTTTAACAAGCAAAGATTTAATCCAGAGAAGCAATCTGCAGATGCTTAGAGTCAGGGAGACTTTTTTTTGCATCCTCCCATTGTTCTAATGAAGTCCCTCATAGCCATATGACAGATTCCAAAATTTAAAGAGCACTTTGATCAGGTAACAAACACAAAACTCAGGGTATGAGTCTTATCACTGCCTAATTTACAAGTCAGATTACAGTTTTGAGTCTAAATGAGGTTGCTGACTATGCCACTGGTTGGATACAACTAGAAAGTTTTCTAATTAATTCAGTTCTGAATTCTGTGCACATTTTCTTTTTGTCTGTTGGTATCATAATTCCTATAGTCATTAAAATACCTTAGTGAATTTTGGATATTTTCATTATTATCTTTGCAATTTACAGTCACAACTTCTAAATTCATTCTACTGACATTAAACATTATGCATTATTTTTAAATACAATCATCTGATTTATTCATTGGATTTCATATGCATCAAGGATGTTTAGTGTGAAGCAGTGAGTAAGAGTATGGAAATGAAATTGCTCTTAGTCTCCAAAGATCTTCCAATTACTGTTTTTAAATTTCCCTAATATTTCTTCTGTCTTGTTTTTCCAGGATTTTTTTAAGAGTGAATTTTCTGTCAAGAGGCAGCACCAGAATACATACATAACATATAATAGCAACCCTGACCATTACTTAATGAATGCAACTTACCAAAGTATAAATTGAAAAATAAGTCTATGACAACCAAGGAAATGCATTCTATGCAGCAAGTTTTCAGGTGGCCCAGCCTAACCAAGGAGTAGGTTTTAGAGTACCTAGAATCATGCTTCTTAAACTAGTGTAGTTATAGACAACGGAAATATGCCAATGGTTTTCTACTACTATAAAGATAAATAAGGCATAAGTCACTGAATTGTCATTTCTCCCCAAAAAACATTAGAAGATACATGGGTTTGAATGCTTAGTATGCTTTTAAAAAAGAACTTTCATCCATGATCACCTGCAAAATCAACAGAATTGTATTTTGCTATATCAACCAATCTCATAAATATTGTTTTGAAAGTGAGTTTTTTTGAGTTACGAGGATGTCTCGGAAACCCACGGAGCGGTCGCTACGAGTTGGGTCTGACTTCACAGCACATAACAACAACAACAGGAAACTCTACAGTACAGTTGAATAGTTTTGAATGTTATGTTGTTATTTGCCATCGAGTCAGACCTGACTCATAGCAACTGCTCCTTGGGTTTCCAAGGCAGTGTCACTACGAAAGTAGATTGCCCAACCTTCCTTCTGAGGAGTGGCTGGTGGGTTTGAACCGCCAGCCTTCTGGTTAGCAGTCAAGTGCCTTAGGCACTATGCTACTTAGATGAAACAAATTATGTTAATGGTGTGGCAGGGATGTACTTTAATTATTTCTTGATGAAGTTAAAGATGATTGCATTGAAAATGTCTGTGGAAATTTATCACCCTAAAGAAGAGTTTTATTTTTGTCTTCTTTTTAATTACTTAAAACAAGCAAAGAAACAAAAATTTTCACTCTCAAAAATCCATTCACTTTCCTGTTACAATACTATAGATCAGATCTTTAGGTTGCATAATTATACTTTCTCATAAGATCAAGAACTTCTGGTATTAAGGAAAGAAGTTCAAGCTCCACTGAAGGAATTGATGAAAAACTAGGCTCCAGGAATAGAAGGAATACCCAATGAGATGTGTAGTAATTAAGGTTATATGTCAACTTGGCTGAGCCTGGTTTTGAGTGTCTGGGTAGCTGGTGGTTATTCCCCATGATGAGACTGGCAATCAACTCCATGGTGGACTCTGCTGCGAGCAGCTGAGTAGGTGCTTTAGGGATATGGTCTGCTTCCTGTATATAAGGAGAAGCTTTGAGAGTGGTCCACAACTTTTTGGCACACTTGGACCCTGCATCTAGTTGAGTCTTCATTCAGCAGCCTGACATGCTCTGCCGATCTTGGGACTTTTAATGCACTTGAATCAATGGCCTGCTGTGTGATTTGGTAATATCAGGGCCTGTGCCTTTTAACTTGTCAACCTTGTCAGCATCAGCAGCCAGCAGCTGCCTGAGTGGAGAGATGTTTCTAGCCGCAGTGGATCAAGAGCAAGAGGTAGAGCTGAAGCCCAAGGTCAAAGGGCTTTCACCCAGCCCTTAGAGCCTGGCACCTTGAAATTGAACTTCTAGCATCCAGACCTGTAGGAGAATAAGCTCCCTGTTGTTAATGCAATCCCATTTTTTATATATTTTCTCTTAGAGCAGCTGTAGGTAACCAAAACAAGATGTTTCAGTAAACAGAGGCAATGCTGGAAGTGCTCACTCAAGAAATTCTGGCCTACCAACTGGAAAAGATCCATATTTTTGCCCATTTCAAAGAAAGGTAATCCAACAGAATGTGGAAATTACCAAACAGTATCATTAATATTACATGCAACTAAAATTTTGCTGAGAATAATTTAAAAATGGTTGCAGCAGTATGATGACAGGGAACTTTCAGAAATTCAAGTAGGATTCAGAAGTAGAATGTGGAACCAGGGATATCGCTGCTGATGTAAGATGAATTTTGGCTGAAAGGAAAGATTAACAGAAAGTTGTTTACCAGTGTTTTATTGATTATGCAAAGCGACTTGATTGTGTGGATCGCTGACAGCCTGCAATATGCAGATGACATAACTTTGCTTGCTAAAAGTAAAGATGACTTGAAGCACTTACAGATGAAGATCAAAGACTACAGCTTTCAGTATGGATTACAATTCCACACACACAAAAACAAAGATGTTCACAAGTGAACCAACAAGCAACATTATGATAAATGAAGAAAATATTTGTCAGGGATTTCATTTTACTTGGATCCACAATGAACACCAATGGAAGCAGCAGTCAAGAAATCAGATGTCATATTGCACTGGGAAAATGAGCTACAAAAGACCTCTAATGTGTTAAAGAGCAAATATGTCTCTTTGAAGACTAAGATGTGCCTAACCCAAGCCATGGCACTTGACTGCTAACCAGAATTCTGGCGGTTCAAAACCACCAGCCACTCCTTGGAAGGAAGGTTGGGCAATCTACTTCTGTAGTGATACTGCCTCGGCAACCCAAGGAGGGGTTGCTATGAGTTGGGTCTGACTTGACGACACATAACAACAACAACAACAACATATGTGTGTGAAAGCTGGACAATGAATAAGGAAGACTGAAGAAGGGCTGATGCCTTTGACTTGTGGTGTCGATGAAGAATACTGAAAATACATACTACGAACTATCAGAAGAATGAACAAATCTGTCCTGGAAGAAGTGTAGCCAGAATGCTCCTTAGAAGTGAGAATGGCCAGACTTGATCTCACTTTGATCATGTTGTTCTTGGACAAGGATATCATGCTTGGTAAAGTAGAGGGTCAGGGAAAAAGGAGAAGACCCTCAACAAGATGGATTGACAAAGTAGATGCAATGGTGGTCTCAAGCATAGCAAGTTTTGTGTGGATGGCATAGGACTGGGCAGTGTTTCATTCTTTTGTATATAGGGTCACTATGAGTGAAGCCGACTTACTGGCACCTAAAAATAACAACAAACATCTTTAACAGAGAAAAAAAAAAAAAAAAAAAAGCTTGAAATTTATTTCAAGGTCAGCTTTAGAGCTACCTAGAAGGTGAAGCTACTATATTATTTTAGAATTATTTTAGAATTTGGTAAAGCAATGAATACTATATAGAAATGGTCAAAAACTTTTTTGAGTCAGAAAGAGGCAGTAAAACTGAAACAAAGTCCATCTTGAACAGTGCTATCTAATCACCATTTAAATGTGCTGAAAGATGTCCTTGTATAATTTGTTGAGAGGCTTGGGTGACTCTGACTGTTTACTTTATAGTTGGATAATATACCATTAATAGAATTATATAGTCATTATATTTGCTCATGACATAGTTGTATTTTAATGATGATGTCTTTGAAAAAATGAAAATTTACTAAATGAAAAAAAATTACACTATTGTGTTTCCCAAAGGGTGAGATAAGTATCACTGGTTGTAAGACTTTTTGGTGGTATATGGACATGGTGTTACATAGCAATGACTCACAGGGTGAGAAAGTTACTCTAGTTTCAATTCTCTCTCAATTCTTTTATTTTTGTTGCTGTTTATTTATTTAACACTTTCTCCTGCTGCCCTTCTTAAATCAGAGAAAGCACTTTTAGTAGACAATAGTGACAAAGTAGAGTTTTTAATCATTGCTTTGATTAAGTTGCATTTTATTTATAAATACATTATATTTATAGTTTTCAAAGTGAGATATATTCTAAAGGGAGTCTCATATCTATTTTAAGTAAAAAAACAGTCAATTTTAAATAAAGTATTCAAGAACATAATAGAATAGTTGCTATATGGATACAGCAAAAACTATAGATGTATGTTAATACTAAAGATTGGGTCCACTTATAATAGTAAGTTTTAAAATGATAGAAAGCTAAATACATAAATCCTTAACAGAATGTAGTCTCAAAGTGTTTTCAATAAGTTTAAGAATCTTTTCGATGCAATGTCTTTTATTTCTCTTGTTTGCAGAAGGGTGTCAGTTGAATGCCCTTCTAGAATGGCGAAAGGTCTGGGTCATCTTGTGACTCACCACTCTTCTCTCCAACCAAGATGACACCTGGCTGGAAGGGGTGAGCAATGCAGCCAGTTGAGAGCAGGACACATATTTCCTTTTGACAGGAGCACAGATTTTTCCCTCTCTGAGAAGGTCCCTAAAGACAGCTGCTGGTGACTGCTCAGCTTCACCTCTGACACATCCCTGACCTTGTCTCTTTTGGAATTGGACTAAGAAATTCCAGAATTAGACCAAACTATAGGCTACTTTATAGAAAAGATCCCTATAATAGAAAAGGTGCTATATAAATATTGTATTTTAATATGAAAAATTATCCCCCTTGGATATAGACACCAAATATAGTGAAAAAAAATTTGGACTCATAGTATTTATTTAAATCTAATGTGTATTTAGGAGCTCTGGTAGCATAGTGCCTAAGGCACTTGACTGCTAACCAGAAGGCTGGTGGTTCAAATCCATCAGCCACTCCTTGGAAGGAAGGTTGGGCAATCTACTTCTGTAGTGATACTGCCTCAGAATCCCAAGGAGGGGTCACTATGAGTCGGGTCCAACTCGACCGCACATAACAGTAACATAAAGTGTATTTAAATACAACCAATTCTTTCTTGGAGTCATCCCTTACCCATTGCTCATTGTCTCTGAGTTGATTTCAACTCATAGTGACACTGTAGGGCAGAGTAGCACTATCCCATAACATTTCCAAGGCTATAATCTTTACAGAAGCAGACTACCACATCTTCCCTCAGAGCAGCTGGTGGGTTCAAACCACTGACCTTTTAATTAGCAGCTGAGTGCTTTAACCACTAAGCAAGCAGGGCTCCTTCTCCAAGCCACAAAAATCTATAAATCACTGTATTTTTTTTGATGCTGAGGAAAACAAAAGATTACCTCTAAGTGCTTCAAATCCCAGCAGTTTTTAATGAACCACGTTTGTTTTTAATCAATACTTAAGCTGTGGGTTTATATTTTATGTCATTGCCTTTAGATTTCTGTGCTTGCAAAGAGATAATAGCAAATGTCAAAGGAAGTGATTTGATGCCACAAATCAATAGGAAGCATTGTTTGGCTGAGCATGACAGATAAAAGTGAAAACAAATGTTATTTCCCAATCTTCCAAGAAATCACCATTCTTAGGCATCATCCACAGATAGATGTGTGCGATGGTAGCTTCTGAGCCTGGAGCTTTAAAACGTTTGCAGAAATATTTTCAGGTTAATATGATTTGAGCATAATACATTCCGGAACATTACACTTTCTTTTAATTGTTAATCTCTTTTATTTGTAGAACATTTTATTGTGTATAAAGCAGTTTTACCTCCCATTGTATTGTTTAAATCTCACAACAATCCTGACCACCAGGCAAAGTGAATTTTTATTATACTTACCTTATAGATGGAAAATTAGAGATCCAAAGATATTTAGCAATTAGCCTAAGGTCATACAAACCAGTAAATGGCAAAGCCCAATGGACACATACTTCTTGTGGAGTGTAGGGTGAGAGTCTGTCCTTATTTCTTAGACAAAATTTTCTCTGGTTGTTGTGGTTGAAGAGAAGAGGCTAAGAAAGATTGCATTTAGTTTTAAATATAAACCTAATTAGATGCAAATTAAAGTTCCTTAAACTAATTTAATCAATATTAATTTATTCAATTAATATTGATGTTGTGTTGGCTGCATGCTAGGCATATTTCTGACATTAAGAATAGAGTAAAAGCTAAAATAGTAGCAATCCCTGAGTTTGCGAAATTTCCTGTCTGGCAAAATACGATTAAGCATTTACCTAGAACATTTACATCCAGCTATGCAATTGGCTGTGAATGTTCAAGGTAAATGCTTAATCTTATTTTGCCAGACAGGAAATTTCTCAAGCTCAGGGATTGCTACTATTTTAGCTTTTACTCTTAATGTCATTTACATTCAGCTATCTAACTGGCTGGGAGTTCTGGTATCATAGTGGCTAAGGCACTTGACTGCTAACCAGAAGCCTGGCGGTTCAAATCCACCAGCCACTCCTCGGAAGGAAGATGGGGCAATCTACTTCCGTAGTGATACCGCCTTGGAAACCCAAGGAGGGGTTGCTATGAGTCGGGTCCGACTCCATGGCACATAACAACAACAACAACATCTAACTGGCTGGGAGCTCTAGTAGCGTAGTGCCTAAGGCATTTGACTGCTAACCAGAAGGCTGGCGGTTCAAATCCACCAGCCACTCCGCAGAAGGAAGGTTGGGCAATTTACGTAGTGATACTGCCTCCGAAACTCAAGGAGGGGTCGCTATGAGTCTGGTCCGACTCCACAGCAGGTAACAACAACAACAACAACATCCAATTGGCTGGTTGGACAGTGTATATTCAAATTTAAAATGAATATATTTGATCCAGAATATCACTTCTAGAAATTTATAATAAAGGGATATCAGAGATACAAACAAAAATCAGATATTCATCCCAGAATGATTTATAGTAACAAAAATCAGAAATAATATATGTATTCTTCAGCATAGGATTGTTGTATTTGTTGTGCGCCATGGAGTCGGATCCGACCCATAGCAATCCCTCCTTGGGTTTCCAAAGCGGTATCACTACAGAGGTATATTGCCCAACCTTCCTTCCGAGGAGTGGCTGATGGGTTTGAACTGAAGCTCTTTTTTTTTTTTTTTTCTTATCTGTAACTACAGATCAACATACTTATTTTATAATAGTAAAATAATATCCGCATGTATAATTTTATCATAATATATTTAACTAATCCAGTATAGGATATTATGATAAAATTACACAAGGGGATATTATTTTACTATTACAAATAAGGATGTTGATCTGTAGTTATATATATGAAAAGCTTCCCATAACATTATTTTTAACAAACAAGTTTGAGAATATATCTATTGTTTTTTTCAAGTTTATACAATATTAGTGAGTAAACATGGAGAACTATCTGAAAAATTATGAGTTAAAATGTTAGAAGTTATTGTCTCTGAATGGTTAGATTTCCACTTGCTTTTCTATTGTTTTTATGTGTTCTGTATTTTTTTCATTTTTGCAAAAAGCATGTTGTATTTTATGATTAAAATAGTATCATTTTGAATTAAAATAATGTACTAAAAATCAACAAATTATAGTCACACAGTGTCTTACACAGAAGTTCATTGTTAAACTTAGTAATATGTCTTTATAATTTGAATAATTAGGATCTTTTGCTTGTATCATCTTGTTATTTTTCAGATTGTTTGAAGTACACCATTTGGAATCTAAAAGATTATATTTGATTTATATATTTGAAGCCTATGTTGGTATTTTCCTTCTATTTGAACTTGGTTATTCCATGGGCTACATTATATTTTCCTACTGTAGTTAGTTTCTGATTATCAAACATTTCTGAATGAAAAGCTATTTTCAAGCAATACCAGACCATGCTAAAACCTTTTTTAAAACTCTTGATTTGTAGTTTACTAAGTTTCTGTTTCTTTACTCTAAGGTAGAATTTTTCCCTAGTCAAGCAGTAATCCTTTCTAAACTCCATCACAGAGGATACAACTCTAACACTCTCTGAGACCTGATCTTAAACCACTAAAATCCCAGTTTTGCTTTGTCTGGAATGAATGCAACAAAGAAGATAATGTCTATTTAATGCCTTGATTCATATAATTCAGATTTCCTGAACTTTTTATTCACCTTGGATCTCTGAGTTTGTGAAAGAAGTTCTAAACTTCTACTCAGCAGAAACTTCTGCAAATTCTCGTGTGTGGTGTTTGGATTGCTTAAGATGAGGGTTGTGCCATTCTTTATGTAAGTAAATAGAATTTCTTACTGACATGGTACAATATATCATCAAAGGTTGTCTACTGTATCAGTGCTGGGGTCTGGAAAAGGGTAACTTAAATAAAATTAAAGAAAGTTGTAACTTTGACTTCTTGACTTCAGAACTTTGGTCAGTAAAGCTCTTTTAACCTTGGTGTTGAGAAAAGTTATGTTAACAGTGAAAAGAAATCAATATGTGGTCTGACTCACCTAGCCCCAATCCAGGGAGTGAGGTTCATTTCAAATTTTGACTTGGTCCAAAGAATTTCTCCTTTGAGAACAGCTTCTCCTCTCACTACATATATTTTATTTTTATTAATTTTTTATTTTAAGATCATGTTTTACATTCAATGTTATGTGTACATTTAGTTTCACTCCCATTTACCATGTCCAACCCTAACCCAGTCTCCTCCACTCCTTACCCTACAACCCTCCCCCTGTCCCCCTCATATTTATGCACTCCTGTTTGTCCTGCATTTCCTCAATTTCAATGTTGGTCCTCTGGTGTCCCATGGTCTATTGCTCTAAGGGATATATTACCATAGAGTATGTGGGTGCATCATCCTGGGTTGAGTGGTCTGCATGTACATCTTGCTGACTGTTGGCTGAGAGCCTGCCCCTGGAGGTGAGTTTTATTCCAGGTGCAGAATGTATTCCAGGGCCATAGTATTGGGGGTCTCACCAGATTTCCTCTGACCAGTAATTCTGGATTTTGCTCTACGTTTTCCCTCCCACTCTATCCAGGATCTCCAGTCTTGATCCTTTCCTGAGTGGTTGGCATTGGTAGCCGGGCACCATCTGGTTCTTCTGGTCTTGAGGGCCATTGTGTCCTATAGCTGATTGCTTCCAAATGTCCTTTTTTTTTTTTTTTTAATTGTGTGTGTGCTTCTTCACTTCCGATGCTAGGAGACCTTTAGCTGCATCTTAGATGGCTGCTTCAAAGCTTTTAAGACCCCAGTTGCTACTCAAAAATGTAGGATATGGAGCAAGGCTTTTATGTATTTTGTTGTGCCAATTGAGTCTGGTGTTCCCCAGTACTAGGGTCCTGAGATGGAAACCTTGGAAACCCAAGAAGGGGTAGCTATAAGTTGGATATGACTCGATGGCAGTGAGGGTTTTTTTTTTTTTTTTTCCACGTATACCACAAGTGTGCTCAGAAACCCACATTTGCCATCCTGGTAGAAGTTGTCAACTTACACTTCTACATCTGTAACACAAATCATGCTTCTTCAGCTAGTTTATGAAAGAAATCATTAAGAATTTAAACTCTCACCAGGAAAAAGTAAAATGCTGTGGTGATTGAGAGACAAGGACTCAAAGTCAGGTCTGTCTAATCTGTGTTGACCAAGTTATCAACAATTCTTTATGTTATTTTTTTTTTTTTTTTTTAGTCATTGGAAAAATAGTAATGGTACTAGTACTTCTTTAGAAAGTTGTTATAAAGATATTTTCAAGCATTTATTCTGAGCCAGGTACTTTGTGACACATTATATTTAGTCTTTAATGGTTAAATCCAGGGCAGTAAGAGAGAGAAATGACCTTTAAACATACACAAGTTTTGTTAGTTCTTAATAATTGTGGCCAAAATTATATTTATATCACCCCACTGGTAACAAATAAAAATAGTTTCCAGAGTTTGGTTACCAGGGCTCCTTGGTAAGATGACTGAGTCTAGAACTGGGCAGGGAATAAACAAAGTAAACCTGGAGCAGCTTGTAGTATCAAAAAGTTATGAAGCACTTAGTGGATAGTGAGCTTTTATTAAAGATGATGGGAAAATTTGTGAACGATAATGGTAATGGTTGAATGACATGATAAACATAAGCAATGTCACAGAATTGTACATGTAAAGAATGTTGAAATGGCAAATTATTTTTTATCTATATATTTCTCACAATAAATAAAAAATTAAAATTATGACAAACAAGTTTAAGAAACTGTCACAGACCACAAGACTCAAAGACATGACAACTCAATGTAATGTGGTACTCTGGATTGGATCTTGGAAAGAAGGCATTAATGTAAATGCTAGTGAAACCTGAATCAAGTATGAAGATTATAATATTGTGCTATTGTACCAATGTTGATTTCTTAATTTTGACAAATGCACCATGCTAAGGTATTATAACATGGGAAAGTGACACTGGGTGAAGTGTTTATAGGAATTTTCCATACTATCTTCGCAACTTGTCTATAAATCTAAAATTATTCCAAAAAAAGAAAAGACTATTTAATTTTTTTAAGTAAATAGAAGAAAAAAATTACAACACACAGTCATGCGTACACACAGACAAACTTGTAATATGATGTGGGTATGTCAAAGTGACACAGGAGTCAACTAAAAGGGCTCCTAGGAACCAAACCTAGAATAATGATATATATGTTGTGGGATGGTTGTGTGCCACTGGGTTGATTCTGCTTCAGTTTCCCTATAGGATAGAGTAGAACTGCTTCATAGGGTTTTCTAGGCTGAAATCTTTATGGGAGTAGATTGCCAGGTTTTTTCTCCCACGGAATGGCCAGTGGATTCAAACTACCAAACTTTCCATTAACAGCTGAGTGCTTAACCATTGCATTACCATGGTTTCACATATTTCTCTATCTATCTATCTATCTATCTATCTATCTCTAGAGACAGAAAGATAGATAGATAGATAGATAGATAGAGATATATAGATATAACACCAAACTCAGATAGATATAGATATAAAACCAAACTCACTGCCATTGACTTTTTAATGAGAGAAATACGTCTTCTTATGTAGATATTTTTGTTTCCTGCACAATATAGTTACACCCTGTGGAGTAAGAGATGTCTCATTTTAGACTCTTAAACCAACCATATACAGGAGGAGAAGTGCCCTTTTTTATTCCACCAAAATGAATCAAAATTTACTATCTTTTCTTGTAGAACAAGGGCACACTGAGAAGAAAATGTATGTTTCTATCTTCAGAGCTAGGAAAAACTGATATCTTACTAATATTTAGCAAATTTCTGAAACATTAAAATAAGTCCATAAGAGCCAAAGTAAGCCCTTGAGTACATCCCACCTGAATTTAGAGAACATCTTAAGAATAGATTTGATAGATTGGACACTATTGAGCAAAGACCAGAAGAGTTGTGGGATGACATCAAGGACATCATACATGAAGAATGGAAATGGTCATTAAGAAGACAGGAAAGAAAGAAAAGACAAAAATATTTTTCAGAAGAAACTCTGAAACTTGCTCTTGAACATAGAGCAGCTAAAGCAAAAGGCAGAAATGAAGTAAAAGAGCTGAGCAGAAGATTTCAAGGACAGTCTCAGAATACACAGTAAAGCATTATAATAAAATGTGCAAAAGTCTGGAGTTAGAAAATTAAACTGAGGAAAAAATTCAAGCCTCAAGTTGCAAAATACAGAAACACAGGAAGCAACAAAAGAAGATGGAAAGAGTACACAGAATAACTGTATCAAAAAAGAGTTGGTTTATGTTCAAATATTTCAGAAGGTAGCATAGGATTAAGAACTGGCAGTGAAGGAAGAAATGCAAGCTAAACTGAAGGCAGTGACAAAAAACAGAGCTCCAGGAATTGATTTGGTATCATTTGAGATGTTTCAACAAATATGCAATGCTAGAAGTGCTCACTTGTCTATGCCAAGAAATTGGGAAGACACATTCCAGGCCAACCAACTGAAAGTGATTTGTATTTGTGCCCATTCCAAAGAAAAGCCAAACCAAACTCAACTGCCATTGAGTTGGATCTGACTCATAGGAACCCCTTTTTGGGTTTATGAGGTGGTCTCTACAGAAGCAGATTGCCCAATCTGCCTTCCAAGGAGTGGCTGGTTGGTTTGAACCACCAGCCATCTGGTTAGCAGTTGAATGTCTTAGGCACTAAGCTGCCAGAGCGCCTATTCCAAAGAAAGCTGAGCCAAAAGATTGTGGAGATTATTGAATAATATCATTAATATCACATATAAGTAAAACTTTGCTGAAAATAATTTAAAAATGGTTGTAGCAATGTGTTACAGGGAACTTTCAGAAATTCAAGCTGGATTGTGAAGAGGACATGGAACAATGGATATTGTTGAAGTCAGATGGATCTTGACTGACAGCAAAGAATACCAGAAATATTTTTCCTATATTTTATTGACTATGCACAGTCTTTCACCTCTATAGATCAAAACACATTGTGGATAACACTGTGAAGAAAGGGAATTCCTGAACACTTAACTGTGCTCAAGCAGAACCTGAACATATACCAAGAAAGAGGCAGTCATTCAAACAGAACAAAGAGATATTGTGAAGTTTAAAATCAGAAAAGATGTGCATGAGGGTTGGATCACTTTACCATATGGCATAGTGCCTAAGGCATTTGACTGCTAACCAGAAGGTTGGCAGTTCAAACCCACCAGCCACTCCTCGGAAGGAAGGTTGGGAATCTACTTCCATAGTGATACCACCTCAGAAACCCACGGAGCGTTGCTGAGTCAGATCCAACTTGACAACAGTGGGTTTGGGTTTATTCAACAAGAATACCAAAAAACCAAACTCACTGCCATGGAGTCGGATCCGACTCATAGCGACCCCTCCTTTAATTTCCAAGGCAGTATCACTACAGAAGCAGATTGCCCAACCTTCCTTTGGAGGAGTGGCTGATGGGTTTGAACCTCCAGCCTTCTGATTAGCAGTCAAATACCTTAGGCACTACACTACCAGGGCTCATATGAAGAAGACTACAGCATCAGAAATGTAGGAAGATTCATCAACAAGCAGTAATATGCAGATGCTAAAACCTTGTTTGCTAAAAGTGAAGAAGACCTGAAGTACTTACTGATGAAGACCAAAGACTACAGCCTTCAGTATAGATTGCACTTTAGCATAAAACAAAAACCCTTACAACTGGATCAATAAAAAACATCATAATAAATGTAGAAAAAATATGGAGATTGTCAAGGATTTCATTTAGTTGGATCCACAATCAACATCCATGGAAGCAGTAGTCAAGAAATCAAAAGGCTGTCAAGAAATCAGATGATGGAGTATTGCATTGGGCAAATCTGATGGAAAAAAATGTCTTTAAAGTGTTAAAGAGCAAGGATGCCACTTTGAATGCTAAGAGGTGCCTGACTCAAGCCATGGTATTTTCAGTTGCCCCATATGCATGTGAATGCTGGACGATGAATAAGGAAGACTGAAGAAGAATGATGCATTTGAATTATGGTGTTGGCAAAAAAGTATTAAATATACCAAAGACTGCCAGAAGAATGAACAAATGTGTCTTGGAAGAAATACAGTCAGAATGCTCCCTACAAGTTAGGATGGCAAAACTTTGTCTCAGATACTTTGGACATGTTATCTGGAGGGAGCAGTCCTTGGACAAGGTCATCGTTCTAGGTATAACAGAGGATTAGCAGTAAAGAAGATGACCCGTAACTAAGTGGATTGACACCTTAACAATGGCTGCAACAAGGGTCTCAAGCATAACATAATTGTGAGGATGGTGCAGGACTGGGCAGTGTTTCCTTCTACTGTGCATATGCTCTGTTGTACATAGAGTCATTCTGAGGAGGAACTGACTTGATGGCACGTAACAACAACAACCTGAAATTGAAAATTTTAAGGGAATAGTGATTGATTTCAGATTGTTTTTCAAGAAATGCATAATAAAATCTAAATGAAAAGGAGACCAGAGAGGTCTTTTGGAAGTAAATAGCAGAGGCAGAATAAGCATACTCAAATGCCACCATAGGATAGCCTACCTATACAGTGAGGCCTGGCTCAGTGTATGCACAATATCCTACCCTTTTCCCTTTTCTTAACCTCTGCAGCTTAAGCACATTTCCTGAAATCTGGAATAAAGAACTGTAGAAAACTTTATCAGAGCCCAGTGTGTGTTCAGTTTGGGAAGGACTGGGAATGACAGTGGTCCTTGAAATTGTAATCCTACCCACCCTAACCTGTTCATATAATGGTTAGTGTTTTAATTATTTAATGACCCCCAAATATTACAAGTGGGGGGCATTAAATAACAGAAAATTATTTTCTCACAGTTCTGGAGGCCAATAGTCCAAATCAGGATCTTGGCCATGTTAATTCCTTCTGTGGGCCTCTCTCCTATTTTCTAATGTTTAGTGGAAATTCTTGGTGTTCCCTAGCTCACAGTTGGGTCTTCAGATATGTCTGTCTTCTCTCTAACTACAAGTTTCTGTGTCTATTTGACTTGTTTTATAAGATGCAGCTCAGAAGTGATTAGCCTTAGAACCCACCCTATTTTTATATGATCTCATTATCATAAATAAAGGAAACCTCTATTTCAGACAGGGTCTTATTATAAGTACACTGTTACAACCACCACAGTTCTTTGCAGGGGACACAATGGAAGCCATAACAAGAAGACAAGAAATATTAATGAGCAGTGAGTTGTCTCTCCTCAAATAGTGCAACTTAAGATATCACAAGTTTTATTCTTGTTCCTTCAAGGATAATTAGAGACAGTTTGTTGGTCAGAAAGCAGTTATACATTCTCTAAAGGAAAAAAAAAAAGATCATTAAAATAATACTTTATTGCCTTTTATTAATATCTCAAGTGGATCCTTGATCAGTTAAATGGCAGCATGTACCTTTCAGTCTGACAATGTATATGAAGAAAATGGCACTCACCTAAAGCCCATTCTGCACACCCAAGTACATGAGAACACTCAGAGGTGTGGGTGGTACAAACAGACAAGCCTGGTGCTGAGTTAGTACTCCTGCCAGCTGGCTGACCGTGGCACTTGGCTTCAAGGTGGAAGTTGGGGAAAAAATATATAGATATCCAAGTTTTATAAAATTTTTTTAATGTCCTCTGTGGTAGTTAAGTCTGTGTGTCAACTTGACTGGTCTGGTTGAGTGGCTGGGCAGCTGGATATAGTATTCCCCATGATGAGATTGGTAATCAGCTCCATGGTGGAATCTACTGTGAGCAGCTGAGTAGCTGCCCTAGGGATATGGCCTGCTTCCTGTATACGAGCAGAAGCCTTGGGGAATGCGCTCTAGCTTATGGCATGCTTGAACCCTGCATGTAGCCGTCTCGTTGTTCAGCAGCTGTCGTGCTCTGCCAACCTTGGGACTTACAACAGACTTGAATTAATGGCCTGCCATGTGATTTGGTAACATTGGGACTGTGCTTTCTCACTTGTCAACCTTGGGTTTGTCAGTCTCGGCAGCCAGCAGCTGTCTGAGTGAAGAAAAGCCTCTAGTTGCAGTGGGCTGGGAGCAGAAGGCAGAGCTGAAGCCTAAGTTTGAGAGCTGTCACCCAGCCCCTAGAGCCTGGTTCTTTGAACTCGGACATAAAGCCTTTAAACTGTAAGAATAAACTTCTGTTTGTTAAGGCCATCCCGTTTGGGGTATGTCCTTGTCAGAGTTTCACTAGGTAACCAAAACATCCTCTCTATCTGACTCAGAGACCTAGTTGTTTCTTTTGTATTTGATTCTTTTAGGTTAGAAAGAAAATAATTACATAATGGAAGTATATACAAAAAGAAACTGGCAGCTAGAATTTAAGAACACCAGCAATTGCCTTCAAGCCAGGACTTCAAGCAGGAATGCCATTCAGAAGCTGAAAGTTTGTTCAGGAGAACTCATTGATTCTTCAGAGGCAGCCATTTTCACATGGTGCTCTAGTACTATATCTCTTTGGTGACTTTTTTGTTCTCTCTTTCTGCCAAGGTTCTTACAACTATAATTATATTTTCTATTCTCGTATTTATGCGTATGGTAGTTCTCTACCAATCCCATCTAAATTACACTCTGTTGTTGTTGTTAGGTGCCATCAAGTCAGTTCTGACTCACAGTGACCCTGTGTACAACAGAACAAAACACTGTCTGGTCCTTCACCGTCCTCACAATCCTTGCTGTGCTTGAGCCCGTCGTTGCAGCCACTGTGTCAGTCCATCTAGTTGAGGGTCGTCTTCTTTTTTGCTGACCCTCCACTTTACCAAGCATGATGTTCTTCTCCTTATGAATAACACTGAAATTATTCTCTAATTCCATCTAATTTATGCTAAAAATAAAGCATAAATTTGAAGATAAATGTTATCTAATAATACTATATGTACTCTAGGTATTTGGGGATAGTTTTCCTTTATTCATAATTAAATTTATAATACTAAGGATATATTTGTATATATTGTCATTTAAATGGTATATTGATAATCTTTTTACATCCTTTGATGATATATTTTTACTCTTGACCTTGATCTGTCTATGGAGACATGAATCTCTTCTTTTTATTTCTCCTTTAAGACAACTTCTATTTCACTGCAGCTCCAAGATAATAAGGACCCCAGGCATTGCAGTCCTTACTAACCTATTTCTTTAAGTGTGGAATTGGCAACAATTCCAATTCCAGTGTGAAGTGAAAAAAAAAAAAAAAGAGAGAGAGAGAAAGCACAATAAAAAAAAAATCCTTCTTTAAAGGCAAGCTGCAATACTAATGCATCTGCTCATGTAGATTTCTCATTGAAAATAGATGATAATTGCTCTTATTATTATTGTTATTTTAAAGATGAGTACTTGGAATCATTTTAATGATCTGACTTTGAACATAAAAATGGTATTTTCAAAGTCTTCATGGGTGTATTTTGTTATAACTAGACAGAATATTTAAATGCAGACAATTTAAATGTGCAAGCTACTTGAATACTTTTCTTTCCAAAATGCTGTCTCTACCAGTTTTTCATAATCACTGACAGCTAACCTACTTTATATTGTCAAGCACTTGGCCAAGGGATAGAAACCATTCTATGCTCAACCTCACAAGAGTTACAGTTCTTAAAATAGGAAACTGCTGCTAAATCTATCAATACCACTTCGTGATCTCATTCATGCCCTCCTTTCTGTTCCCAGTGCCACCAGCCTAGTTCATAACCTTACACTCCTTTCCCTTGAATGCCTTCCAACTGAACTATTGGATCCAAATGATCCTACTCATGGCTTACAAAGTAGTGTCCTCAAGGCACACTTTCTAATCATGACCCTTGTTTTGCACATGAACTTTAAATGACTACTAAATAGTTAAACAGATAGTGTAAACCACTTACTAACTTCTGAAACTGTTCTGGGTCTGGCTAATATGCAGACCCAGTAAAAGTAAAAGAGAGTACTTGCCTTTGAGACACTTATAAATTTCTTGAGGAAAAATATAATATTTACTATAAAGAATTCACTAAAAATTAATTAGGATATGTAGCATTGCTATAAACCTAAATCCACTAACTCAAGTATGGAAGAAAATAACATTACATTTGTACACAAAAATTTAATTTCCAATCTGTGTCACTATTCTGCTCATATGACAGAACTTTAGTAAGAATGTTGAGTCTATCCCCATTCACGAGGGTTGTGACAAATTCTGGAATCTTCTGTGCTGTCCTAGTACAGTGAAGGCATCTGGTCTTGCATGCCCTCAGCATACAGACACTCACTAACTTGACCATCATCCTGCCTGATTCACACAGGTTTCTGGTAAATCTTGTCTGGTCAATCTTGTTTACCTAGCCATCTCACATCTCCTCTGGCAGTCCTCTATTTTCTCTTCATTGCTCCTAATTGTAGTGTCCTTATTCTCGTCTACCTACTCCTCTCAAATATTTTATTTATGCTGAAAAATTTCTCCCTTTTCTTAAACGGCTCTAGATTTTTATAAATCAAAAAATGTCTCCTTTTTGTTTCCTGTATCCCACTCTGTCAGTGAGTATTGAACAGCCCACTTGCATGAATAGAAGGTGGAGAGCAGTGTGGAAGGGAAGAGCTGAGCAGAGAGTAAAGGGAGGAATTGTTGTTATGTGCCCTCGAGTCGGACCGACTCATAGCGACCTCCTGGGGTTGCCGAGGCGATATCACTACGGAAGTAGATTGCCCAACCTTCCTTCAGAGGAGTGGCTGGTGGGTTGGAGTCACTAGCCTTCTGGTTAGCAGTCAAGTGCCTTAGGCACTATGTTAATTAGCGAGGGGAGAATCATTACCATTTCAAAAATATTTTACCTCATTGCACAGCCAGAATGCTCCTCAGAATGGCCAGACATCTTCTGGCCTACTTTGGTCATGTTGTCAGAAGGGACCATTCCCTGGAGAAAGATAATCATGCTTGGTACAGTGGAGGGTCAATGAAAAAGGGGAAGGCCCTCAACGAGATGGATTGACACAGTGTCTACAATGATGGGCTCAGGTATAACAAGAATTCTGAGGCTGGCATAGGACTGGGCAGTGTTTTGTTCTGTTGTACACAGGGTTGCTATGAGTTGGCTACAACTCAATGGCACATAACAACATAATAATACCACTTATAATGCATGATAGACATTAGAGATTTAATCATATTCTGGCTCTTGTATGCCATAGCAAGAGTTATGACACCAAAACACGATTCACAGCCCATCAGACTGCCACGTAGTGAACATAAATGGTGTAGGCAGCAACATAGACAGGTCCCAGGGCATTTGCAGTAACATCAGAAAACTTTTTTTTTTTTTGGTATTTCCATCTAAATACATTAAGCACAGTGCTATTTTTTTCTCGGCTAATATTCCAGCTTCTGTTAAACAGTCTTTCTCAGAAATCTGCATTTGGGTATGGTACTGTAGCATTTCATTTTTAAATCAATACTGGTCCCCAGTGTATTATAAAATACTTGTCAGCCAGTCATGCATGGACCTCTTAAGATCTTGATGTTCAGCATTTCTCCCCAATCATTCTAAAATAGATGATGACAGTAATAATAATTTTTTTAATTTATTTATTGA
>NW_006921777.1:2085376-2111477 GCF_000298275.1 Orycteropus afer afer | reverse complement strand
TGGTGGGTTTGAACCGCCAGCCTTCTGGTTAGCAGTCAAGTGCCTTAGCCACTATGCTACCAGAGCTCACAACTCATTGTTCATACCTTAACATCAAGCCCCAGCACTTATAAAATGTTTTTTTATTTTATTTTTTTTTTAGGGGGGGAGGATAGGAAAAGGACAGAAGGGAAATATTATTATGAATTAAGCTCTGTGATTTACAACTTCTTCTATAAACTGCAAGAGTAGTTGTATATATTTAATGGGGTTTTGCAAAAGAAGAGGGACTATAATCAGAATAGCATGTTGACCACACCTAATGTGTACTCAATGAATGGTGTCATTACCTTTCTTAATTCTGGATTTTTTCCATGAAATGTTTTAGAGTTCATTTTAAATCATTATTATTATTTGGAATTATAAAAATTCCAAATAAATTATTATTTGGAATAATAGATGTGCTGAGGTTTTATTTCAAATATAAGTAATGTAGTGTAAGCTGAGTTCAGCCACCATATCTCGCAAATAATTAATTATCAGTGGTATTATTATTAATGGTATATTATTAATGTTATTGGTGTCTCCAGCCACTCTTGATTATCTCTTTAGGTTCTGATAACTTTAGTTGTCTATTTTTCTTTTTTTGTCCTTCACACAGTCCCTTTGTGACCCCTCTTGCTCTCTTTCTCTTTTTCTCGACTTACACAGCAATTTGGAGTTCTGGTAGCGTAGTGCCTAAGGCACTTCACTGTTAATCAGAAGGCTGGTAGTTCAAACCCACCAGTCACTCCTGGGAAGGAAGGTTGGGCAATCTACTTCCATAGCCATACGGCCTCGGAAACCCAAGGAGGGGTTGCAGTGAGTCGGCTCCGACTTGACGGCAGTGAGTTGGAAGTTTGGTTTGGTATACAGCAATTGTTTCTTATTTTCCCAGCCTCTTAGAGTTGGCTTTAATGTTGCATTTAAGAGAATTTGTAGGAATTATTTCTCTCATATAGGCCTTTAAATTGACTCCCCACTATCAAAATGCTAATTAATTAAGCGTATAATTTTCAGTAGAACTAGGATGAAAAAAGAAGCCCTGGTGGCTCAGTGGGTAAGAGCTCAGCTGGTAACCCAAAGGTCAGTGGTTCAAACCTATCAGCTGCTCTAGGGGAGAAAGATGTGGCAGTCTGCTTTCGTAATGATTTATAGCTTTGGAAGCCCTATGAGTCAGTTCTTCCCTATCCTACAAGGTTGCTATGAATCGGAATTGACCTGATAGCAGTGGATTTGCTTTTTTTTTTTTTTTTTTAGGGTGAAAATCAGTGGTAGCAGTCTCATAATTTCAAAGTTCTGAAAATTCATAAGGAAAGTACTTTACTTTTTTAGGCGAATTTGTTTTTCAATATGATATCACATTTCACAGAATTTTATTTATTTGAAAATAATGTTTGTAATGATAATGACTTGCTTGTAGACACATTTTATGATGTTAGTTCCTTAAGGGGAGGTTATGGTTTTCCTCCTTATGTTTCTAGGACCTAGAAGAGTGACTGGTACATACCAACTGCCCGTACAGTCAGATCTGACTCATAAAGACCCCTCCTTGGGTTTCTGAAGCAGTATCACTATAGAAGTAGATTGCCCAATCATCCTTCTATGGAGTGGCTGTTGGGTTTCAACCTCCAGCTTCTGGTTAGCAGTCATATGCCTTAAACACTACGCCACCAGACTGGTACATAGTGCTGTTGTTGTTATGTGCCGTTCAGTCGGACCTGACTCATAGCGACCCCTTCTTGGGTTTCCCAGGCAGCATCATTACGGAAGTGGATTGCCCCATCTTCCTTCCGAGGAGTGGCTGGTGGGTGTGAACCGCCAGCCTTCTGGTTAGCAGACAAGTGCCTTAGGCACTACACTACCAGTGCTCCCAGAAATGTAGGTACTTAAATTTTTTGTTGAAGAAAAGAATAAATGAAAGAATAGCTCATTATGGTATGTGAATCTGTCTCCTTTTTTGGGCAAGTTACCTGTTGACAGTGTTCAAAACCATGTCTCTAATCTAGGAGACTTACTTGTAGAAACAAGTATATACATGACCTACAAACATATTCCCAAACTAATTTAATCAATAATTCAAACACTTACCTCTTTCTGGAAGTCTAATGTAGATGACACTCTGCACAAAATCCATACAAATCTCTAAAGAACCCAAAGATCCTTACAGAACCATTTTGCTCCCTAATAATTTCCCAAGGATAAAGCCTGAGTGGGCATTCTTTTCCATTTGCAGGCATGTTTTAACTGGCCTACTTGAAATACTGTTAAGAAGCTTAGGGAATCCATAATTATTATCTGAGAATTCTATGTTCATATTTTTGGCTATAGCAAAGAGACTTTCAAATTTTATTTATAAAGAAAGACCTTGAGTACCAGATGATTAAAATTTTACAAAACCTAAGATCAAATCGAGAACCAAAGGAATTTATTACCCTTATTAAAACAAATTACTAATGTGCAAATATAGGAAAGGTCATTGTATTTAATACTTGCATTATGCATAAAGAGATGAGAATTCTTTGAAGTGTTTATTATAATGATTTGCCGTGGGACTGAATTATAAAATCACTGTGTATAATTAAAATGCAGAGCCTCTGAGTCCTGTAGTAATGCACTAGTGGGGTTTATACAACCAAGGACACACCCTTGGCTATTTGGAAACAGGCTTAATATTAGCAAAGAAAAAGTAATCAGCTGTCTGCCGCAGGAAAGTAGTCTCAGAAAGCTTACTTGCTGTTAGACAATTGGCATCTCAATGTGATTTGATTTCTTTCATGTAGCAAAAAAGGTGCTTGGGTACACAGTGGTTAAAGCATTCAGATGCTAACCAAAAGGGCAACAGTTTCAATCCACCAGCCACTTTGTGGGAGAAAGATGAGGCAATTTGCTTCCATAAAGATTTACAGCCTTGAAAACCCTATGGAGCAGTTCTGCTCTGTCCTATAGAGTCACTACTAGTCAGAATCAACTCGATTGCAGTGAGTTTGATTTGGTTTTGTTGTGAAGCGAAAGAGTGCCTCATGGGCTTTCTCACAGGAATGGTAAAGTAGAGGATTATACAAGGGGACATAGAGTGGCATATGGAATATAGAATCAGAATGTGTGAGTTAACTCAAGTTCTTGCTTCCTGCATTCTCCTGATAAAATTAGGTGAGTATTAACCATCTTTAGCCAGCATTTCTTCATTTTTAAATGGCAGGAACAATGTATACTTACCTATCACACGGAAATTTTTTTCAACTGGAATTTAAAAATGTCATAAAGTGACATAAAATGCTACTTAAATTTCAAAAGTAACAACTTTTATTATTTTAAAGAATTTATAAAACTGAGATATTCTCATTGACCACAGTGAAATTATGATGGTTCTTATATGACACACGCTGATGTCTAGATGGTTCTTGCAGGGTGAAAGATATTTGTACAAATGAATGTGGATTTAGTTTTAGTTCTTAATCTAATGTTTTCGTTAAATTTTTACATCCATTTAATTGGGACTAGGCAGATTTTACAAGCATTTTATTGTTTGTCTTTTATATATCAATGAAGATTCTTACATGTGCTGTTTTTGAATGATTTTTAAGAAAATCTTTGGAATGATTTTATTTATTGATTATTTTCTTTGGCTCAATTAGGAAACTGTCACATTATTGTTGTTGTTAGGTGCCGTTGAGTCATCTCTGACTCATAGTGACCTCAAGTACAGCAGAACAAAACACTGCCTGGTCCTGTGCCAGCCCCATGATCTTTGCTACACCTGATCTCATTGATGCATCCACTGTGTCAATCCATCTTGTTGAGGGCCTTCCCTCGAGTTGCAATATTGAAAGAGTCCATGGACAATATATTGAATGATGCAGGAAACCTCAAAAGAAGATGGAAGGAATATACAGAGTCACTGTACCAAAAAGAATTGGTTGATGTTCATTCACTTCAGGAGGTACTATATGATCAAGATCAATGGTATTAAAGGAAGAAGTCAAAGCTGCACTGAGGGAAGTGGAAGGAATTGATGGGATACCCATTGAGATGTTTCAACAAACGGATGCTGTGCTGGAGGCACCCAGGAAGCAGAGAGCAGCAGAAGCCAGGGCCAGTGGCCAGGACAGGTAGGGGGTAGCCCAGGAAGTGAGCAGAGTGGTTGGAACAGCTAAGGGAGATGAACTTATCTCTTGTTTTGTCATACTATGGTGACTTGTGTATTGCTGTGAGGCTGGAGGCTGTGCCACCAAGGTGTCCATGGTGGACCAATTTCGGTGGAAGCTTCAAGACTGAGACAGACTCAGAAAAAAGAACAGCCCATCCACTTCTCAAAGAATTGGCCAGTGGAAACCTTATGAATAGTAGTGAAACACTGTCTGATTTGTTACTGGAAAATTTTATGAATAGCCCTGAAACATTGTTCGATACAGTGCTGGAAGATGAGCTCCTCAGGTTGGAAGGCACTCAAAATACAACTGGGAAAGAGCTGCTTCATCAGAGTAGAGCTAACCTTAATGATATGGATAAAGCAGAGCTTTCCAGGCCTCCATTTGCTGAAGTGGCATGACTTAATATGAGAAGAAACAGCTGCAAACATCCATTGATAATCAGAACATGGAATGTATCAAGTATGAATCTAGGAAAATTGGAAATTGTAAAAAATGAAATGGAATACATAAAGATCGATATCCTAGGCATTAGTGAGGTGAAATGGACTGCTTTTGGCCATTTTGAATCAGATAACCATATGATCTACTATGCCAAGAATGACAAATTGAAGAGGAATGGTGTGGCATTCATCATCACAAAGAATGATTCAAGTTCTGTCCAGAACTACAATGCTGTCTGTGATAGAATAATAATATCCTTATGCCTACAAGTGAAGCCAGTTAATTCTATACTATTATTCAAATTTATGCAGCAACAACCAAAGCCAACAATGAGAAAATGAAAGATTTTTACCAACTTCTGCAATCTGAAATTGACCAAACATGCAATCAAGATGTGCTGATTATCATCGGTGACTGGAGTGCAAAAGTTGCAAAAAACTGGAATGCAAAAGTCACATGATTTGGTGAGTCTAAAACTAAGTGTCCTGTTTGTTTATCTGAACCAGGTGTTGTTGTTATTGTTGTTAAGTGCCATCGAGTCGTTTCCGACTCATAGCGACCCCATGCACAGCAGAACGAAACACTGCCCGATCCCACGCCAGCCCCACAATCCCTGCTATACTTGAGCCCATCATCGCAGCCACCCTGTCAATCCATCTCCTTGAAGGCCTCCCCCTCTTTCATCGACCCTCCACCCTACCAAGCATGACATCCTTCTCCAGGGAATGGTCCCTTCTTACAACATGACCAAAATAGGTGAGACGAAGTCTGGCCATTCTTGCTTCCAAGGAGCATTCTGGCTGCACTTCCTCCAGGACAGATCTGTTAGTTCTTTTAGCAGTCCACGGTACTTTCAGCATTCTTCGCCAGCACCACAACTCAAAAGCATCAACTCTTCTTCGGTCTTCCTTATTCATTGTCCAGCTCTCACATGCATACCAGGCGATTGGAAATATCGTGACTTGTGTCAGGCGCACCTTAGTCCTCAAGGAGATATCCTTGCTCCTCAGCACTTGAAACAGTTCCTTCGCAGTTGACCTTCCCAATGCTACACGTCGTCTAATGTCCTGACTGCTGCTTCCGTTGGCATCGATTGTAGAACCAAGCAACGTGAATTCCTTGACAACCTCAATCTTCTCTCCATTTATTGTGATGCTGCTCATTGGTCCAGTTGTGAGGATTTTTGTTTTCTTTATGTTGAGATATAATCCATATTGCAGACTGTATTCTTCAACTTTCATCAGTAGGTGCCTTAAGTCATCCTCACTTTCAGCAAACAAAGTTGTATCGTCTGCATATCTCAGGTTGTTAATGATTCTTCCTCCAATCCTGATACCACGTTTTTCTTCATATAGTCCAGCTTCTCAGATTATTTGCTCAGCATATAGATTGAATAAGTGTGGAGAAAGAATACAACCCTGACGCACTCCCTTCTTGATTTTAAACCATGTAGTGTCCCCTTGTTCTGTTCGAACGACAGCCTCCTGGTCAAGGTACAGATTCCTCATGAGTACAATCAAGTGCTCAGGAATTCCCATTCTTCTCAATGTTATCCATAATTTGTCATGATCCACACAATCAAATGCCTTTGCATAGTCAACAAAACACAAGTAAACATCTTTCTGGTATTCCCTGCCTTGAGCCAAGATCCATCTGACAACAGCTATGATATCCCTTGTTCCACATCCTCTTCTGAATCCGGCTTGAACCTCTGGAAGTTCTCTATCAATATACTGCTGCAAACGTTTCTGAATTATCTTCAGTAAGATCTAACTTGCATGTGATATTAATGATATTGTTCTATAATTTCTACATTCTGTGGGATCACCTTTCTTTGGAATGGGCACAAATATGGATCTCTTCCAGTCAGTTGGCCAGGTAGCTGTCTTCCAAATCTCTTGGCATAACTGAGTGAGTGCCTCCAATGGGGCATCTGTTTGTTGAAATATCTCAATTGGTATGCCATCAATTCCCGGAGCCTTGTTCTTCACCAGTTCTTTCATTGCAGCTTTGACTTCTTCCTTCATTACCATTAGTTCTAGATCATATGCCACTTCTTGAAATGGATGAAGATTGATCAGTTCTTTTTGGTACAGTGACTCTGTGTATTCCTGCGATCTTCTCTTGATGTTTCCTGCATCATTCAATATTTTGCCCATAGAATCTCTCAATATTGCAACTCGAGGCTTAAATTTTTTCTTCAGTTCTTTCAGTTTGAGAAATGCTGAGCGTGTTCTTCCTTTTTGGTTTTCAGACTCCAGGTCTTTGCACATTTCATTATAGTAATTGGCTTTGTCTACTCAAGCTGCTCTTTGAAATCTTCTGTTCAGCTCTTTTACCTTTTAATTTCTTCCATTTGCTTTAGCGATTCTCCGCTCAAGGGCAAGGTTCAGAGTCTCTTCTGTCATCCACTTTGGTCTTCTCTTCTTTTCTTGTCTTTTTAGTGATCTCTTGCTTTCTTCATGGATAATGTTCTTGATATCTTCCCATAATTCATCGGGCTTCCGGTCGTTGGTGTTCAATGCATCCAATCTATTCTTTAGATGATCTCTAAATTCAGGAGGGATATATTCAAGATCATATTTTGGCTCTCGTGGACTTGTTTTAATTGTCTTTAACTTCAAGTGGAATTTGCATATGAGCAGTTGATGGTCTGTTCCACATTCAGCTCCTGGCCTGGTTTTGGCTGAAGATATTGAGCTTTTCCACCGCCTCTTGCCACAGATGTAGTCAATCTGATTCCTGTGTGTTCCATCTGGTGAAGTCCACGTGTACAGCCTCCGTTTGTGTTGTTGAAATCTGAACCAGGTAATGGATAATAATTATCACCTTGAGGCTGCCAGTATTCACTTGAGAATGAAAATTACATTGATTCTTAGACTTGAGTGCAAATATCTGCTACAGAAAATGTTAAAATATTTTTCTACTTTTCCTTTATAACTGTCACATCTCAGACTCACAAATTAAGGAGAGAAAATTAGCTTGGAGGCATATTTAAGACTATTATCCCTATATGTCAGTTGTTTAGTTACTTAAATAATTTCTATGTGTAAAAAAGATGTGGAATACTTTTCATTAATGAAATTAAATTTCTATATTTTTAATGAAAAATAAATATCAAATGTGGTTGAGGCATGACTAGATTATGTAATGAAATATAGAGATTCCTCTGAAGGAAGATGGGACAATCTACTTCCATAGTGATACTACCTTGGAAACCCAAGGAGGGGTGGCTATGAGTCAGATCCGACTCGATGGCAGTGAGTTTTTTTTTTGGGAGGGGCAGTCCTGCATTATCAGCTGTGTAACCTTGGGGGAGTTAGATAAACTCTCTGAGTCTTTTTCATAAAATAAGAGGGATAGTGATACCTAATGCTGGTTTATTGTACGAAAGAATGTACTATAAAGTGTTAGATGTCATACACACTTTTTCCATATAATAAATATTTTATCATATTAAGAACATCATTAAATACATTTCATTAAGACAAACATTCTTGTTTTTGTTGAAGACAATGTTACCAATTTCTGTCTATTCCTTTTGTTTTTGGCTGTATCGTCTTCCTCTGTATATGCCTTGAATGTAGCCGTTACCTGTATTTGTTCTTTGTTTTTCTTCTTTCCTCTCTCCTTGTAGATTAACTGTTTGTAAGGGATTTTCTTTTAATCTCCGACCCATCTCTCTTGTCTATGTCTACCTTCTGAATCAAATTCTCTACTCTGAAAAACTATAATAAAACTCACCCAATTACTCATGCTAGAAATATTGCTTGTTCTTGACCTTCTATTTCCAGTAAGTCACCAACATTTGTTAAATTTACCAGTCAAAGATTTCCCAAATCTCTTTACAAACATTGTCTTTTTTCAAGTCTCTCTCTTCTTAATTTCCCTATCTTCAATCTTCAACACCAGGGCTTCCTCCACCATTCTGTTAGAGTGATTTTTCTAAAACATATTTTGGATTTTGTTTTCCCAGGGCCTGTAGTTTTTTCAAGGTCCCTATACTTTACAGGACAAAGTACAAATTCTCTATTATAGCAAGCAGATTTCATATTCCTTTCCCATATGCATCTCACTCCAGGCAATGGACCTAGTGGAAGTTTCCCAAATAGAGCATGACCTTCATTTTATCTCTGTTCCTTTGTATAGGTCCTTCCCTTGAAATGTTGCTTTTCCTTTTCACCATTGTTACCTGGGAAAATATTCACCTCAAACATAACTTCCTTTCTGAAGTCTTACCTGCACCTAGAGGCTGTTTGAAGTCTCTACTCCTCTGTGATCTCAAGAAATCCATTATACTCCAGGACCACAGCCTTTAAGATTCTATTAGGATTTTTCTCATGTTTGCCTTCCTCACTAGGCTGAGCATATTTTTCTCTGGTCTTTTTTCCTTAAAAAAAAAAAAAAAATCACGATTCATGTTTACTGAGAGAATGAATTAATGGTAATGTAGTTTCACATTTCATTTCTGTTCACCTCCAAAATAATAAGACACAGAGAAGGTAAGGAAAATCTCAGGAAATGGGAAGAAGGTAAAGGACTGGTGATAATAAGCTGTCATCTGCCTCGACAGAAAGAAACCTCTTACCCTGTTTGTTCTGTGCTTTAAAAGATACTCTTTTGACTCATGTTGTTTGTGACAAGCTGGGACGAGTTCACTGTTATTTTGTTTTAAAAGTGTATCAGTAGGCATTACAGTGTAATGAATAGTATGTAACAATAAGTTTTTCTGAGGTTTCAGATTAGTAAATGGCCTTAATTTTTCCACAGAGGCATTAATAACTGGGTGATTCTGATAAACAAGTATACTTCTCATTTTTGAACAATAGACATTCTTTATCTCTCAAATTTAAATATTTTATGGGAAAGTTCACAGCTCTTACTAACATTAGATAAAAAGCTATTTTGAAATGAATATATTTTAATGCTCTTTTGTTTATGTTAGGTTTCTTTCCTATGACATTACGTCTGTTTTTTTAGGCTAAAACCAATCAAAGTTCTGAGTAACAAACAGTCCAATAAGATTTAAAAACAGCACATTGTTAGCAGAGAAACCTGAAGTATGGTTGTGTGATCACATTCCTGAGGCCCACGATCCATCATAACAATGAGCTGGTGTATCATATCGTCATGGCAACAGGATGTCTTCTTAGGTTTAAATTTGTTTGTGTGGAAGATCCGTAACTTTAAAAGCTTAAAAGCTTTTAAAGGATAACTTGTATTTCTTCCGTGGTTCAGGCTGTTTGCTAAAAGTTCATGGCTATTTCACAAATGGTAATTTGAGCTTCTTTACTTTTGTTCCTTTTGCTTCCAAATTATGCCATTTCAGAATAAAATGGTTATGCCTAAATGTTTTGTTTTGTCGCTTACATGGCTTCAATATAGAACTGGGAGTGGGTGGGTAAAGGTTTTCTGACTCTGGATTTATGTTTTTTATTGTAAGTTCACACACACATATCTATATCTATATCTATATCTATATCTACATATATATACACACACATATATATATGTATCTATACATACGTGTGTGTGTGTGTGTATGTACATATATATATTAATCAAAGGTAATAATGATGAAAAGCAAACAGATATTTTAACCTATTGAATATTCAGAACATAATTAGCTTAATTTGTTGTTCCTAAAAGCCAAAACCTTAAAGCACTCCCAATTATTTCTTCATGGCAAAGGCACTTCTCTTGCCAAGAGATTCTCTGGAAACAGTGAAGGAAAACAATGATCAGCGTGGTCCTGCTTACTGCTTAGTGGAACTTCCTTGACACCCTTTGTTTTGCAGCTCAATGCTCACAGCTAGGTTTTCATTAGAACAGGGAAACAGAGAGCCATGGGAGTGGGAGCCACAAAGGATGAGAAGGAAAGAGTGATTAGGTGAAAGAGAAGAGGAAAGAGAGAGAAAGAGAGAGAGAGAATGATAGATGGTTATTTGTTATTATTGTTACTGTTGTTAACCCTTAGAGATGGAAATTTCCCACATCAATATGCATTGTATTATCTCCTCCAGTGAAGCAAATTGTTTTTGTAAATGACCTTTGTCTTTAAAGAAGTTTACAGATGAAAGTTAAGAAATGAATGTGAAATAGAGAAGGGACTCTGTGTGGGTATTAATACTGAATGAAGAGGCAAGGAACATGCAGATTAAAAATGACAACAACAACTGTCATAAAGGATGATTGTTTACCCTGGTCATTTTTTTCTACTGCCAATTATTTGTCTCAGTATATACATTCAAGGGGTGTTAAGAAAGACATGGTGCAAATCATTCAGTGTTTTTATAGTGGATCTTAGTTATTTTTGTTTTGTTATTTTGTTTATTTATTTATTTGCTTCTTTCTTTGGATATGATATAGATTAATACAAAAAAAAAAAAAAAACCCATTGCCATCAAATAATTTTTGACCCATAGCAACCCTATAGGGCTGAATAGAATTGCCCAATAGTTTCTAAGGCTATAAATCTTTAGGGAAGCAGACTGCCTTAGCTTACTCCACTGGAGCAGCTGGTGAGTTCTAACTGCTGACCTTTTGGATGGCAGTCAAATGCCTTAGGCACTAAGCCACCAGAGCTCCTAAGTAACGGTATAGAGTTTATAATAATTATCATGTTTCCTTTTTTGTTTTGTTTTTTGAGATTTTTATTGTGGTTTGGGTGAAAGTTTACAGAAAAAATTAATTTTCTATTCAACAAGTTATGCACATTTTTTTTTTGTGACATTGGCTGTGATCCTCACCATATAATAGCACTATTTTCCCTTCATCTCTGGTTCCTCATTTCCATTCCTCCTCTTTTCCTGCCTTCTGAGCTTTGTATTTGAGCAAATGTTGACTTTTTAGTCTTGTGTGTTTGATTGCTCTGAAGAGAACATTCCTCTCTGGTGTTACTGTTCACTTTATGGGCCAATCTACCATTTGGCTGGAAGTTGATCCCCCTGAGGTGAGTTCATTTGCAGGCTTCTAAGGTATCAAAGGGCCACAGTCTCACAATTTCCACCAATGTCTAGTAGACCAGTAAGTCCGGTCCTTTCATGATTTTGAATTTTGGTCTACACTTTTTTTCTCCCATTCTCTCCAGGACCTTCTACTGAGATCTGAATCAGAGTGGTCAATAGTGGTAGCCAGGCACTATCAGGTCTTCTGGTATCAGGGTCCATTAGTCCTTCAGAGCAATTGCTTCCTTAAGTCTTTGATTTGCTTCATTCTTTTTTGCTCTGGAAGGAGAGACCAAGACTTGTACCTTAGATGAGCACTCATAAGTTTTTAAGACCTCAGCTGGTACTCACCAAAGTAGGATGTGGAACATCATTTTCTTTGTCAATTATGTGCTATGTCAATTGGATTAGTTGTCCCCTGAGACTGTGGTCTTAAGTCCCTAAGCCCAACGACTCATTGCCTCAAGGTGATTGGTTATGGCTAGGAAGTTTTCAGAACTTTGCCCCTGTATGCTGTACTATATTCATGCATGTTTGAAGCACATACAAATACCTATATAGAAATATTCTCTGCTGTACCTATATGGACTCATGGATGTGCTCCCATTCATCTTCCCACATCTGCTCAGCTTGCATGTCTATCTATGTGCCTGCTTGTAGATTATTTGTTGTTAGTCCTGTTATTTCAAAATTGTGTGTATAATAGTGTTTACCTCTGTTGTCTTTTGCTTTCGTGCAACTCTCAATGTCTTTCTTTGCCTTGGTAATTATGTTTCTTAGAAAAAAAGATAGTAAATAAACAGGTATAAGTACTCCAAGATTTTAACTCCTATAATCTACATCAAAGGAGCTCTGGTGTTGCAGAGGTTAAGGCATTTGGCTCTTCTTCCATAGAGATATTGCCTTAGAAATTCAAGGAAGGATCGCTATGAGTCAGATCCGGCTCAATGGCAGTGAGAATAGCATTATTTAATAAACTTAGTTTTAAAAAGTTCATTTTGTGAATTTAAGTGTAATTGGTATTTATATCTCCTCCTGAGATCCTTAGCTATAAGCTTTAGGAAAGGCAATGAAGAATATTGTGTTAGATAACAAGGGAAAAGCAGCCTTTTGGACAACAAATAAACCTTCACTTCTATTATTGGGAAATTAATAACTATGTTTCCTAATGTCCCCGGTGATGATATGGTATACCCATTGCAAAAAGAAGGATGATAACATTGTAATATCACATCATGCCAAATGTTGAAGAGCATGATTTACTCTTAAGTCCTGGATGTAGATTAGACTTTTATTGTTTTTTCTCAAGCTTGGAACCATTTACTAGTATACAGAAACTTGGTAAGTCTCTTATGAACTAAGAATGAAGACTTATCCTGAACATAATTAATGCCTATGCTGGTAAAGTTGTTTTTGGTTATACAAATGTGTTTTCATATATTTCTATTGTTCTAATCATGCAATTAAATATGTACCCTTAGAACATAAGACAGGGCTTGATTTGAGATGGGCTGGAGAAAAGATCCAATCTTTGTAATGTAGACTTGGACTCCTCTCTCTCTACTCTACACACTCCCACTGCAGGACAACCAATATTAAACACATTTTAAAGTGGGAGAAGTATCACCAGAAAAAAAAGACTATTTCCCTCCTCAGAGGTTGTATTCGTGAGAAATGCTCAACCATGGTATCGTGGGTTTCGTGGTAGCTCCCAAAAGATATGACGACATCAGTTCACGTAACCTGTGAATATTTTCTTTTTCAAGAAAAAGCTTTTACAAATGCAATTAAGTTAAGGATCTTGAGATGAAATCATCTTAGATTATACTGGTGAGCTCTGAATCCAGTGAGAAAAGTAGAGGGATTTGAAACAGCCAGTCAGAAGAGGAGAAGGGACCTTCTATTGTTGTCTCGGCCATAGTGGTCAACAGTGGTAACTGGGCACAGTCTAGTACTTCTGATCTCAGGCTAGAGAAGGCTGCGGTTCATGTGGGCCATTAATCCTTTAGACTAATTGTTTCTTTGAGTTTTCAGTTTTCTTCAAGCTCTTGTGCTCCAGATGGGAAGAGACCAGTGTTTCCTTATTAGATGGTCATTCCAAGCTTTTAAGATCCCAGATGCTACTTGCCAGACTAGGACATAGAACATCTTTTTTACTAACTATGTTTTGCCAATTGATTTAGCTGTCCTCCAAGGCTATGTTCCTTAGACTTCATGTCCAGCACTTCAGTCCTAATGTCTAAGTAGTTTCTACTACTGTGACACTTATATACTTTGCCATACATATATATGAGTATATATGAAAAGCCACAATAGAAGGTCTCACTTAGAATGGTTTAAAAAATAATGTAGGACAAATTTCAAAGCCAAAAAAGACCAGACTTACTGCTCAGAAAGAGACTTGAGGAATTTCTGAGACTATTGCCCTGAGAAAATCTTCTAAATTGAAACTGAAGACACTCCCAGAGGCTCCCTAGCCAGATAATAGAGGGGAGTGTCTTAGTTCTCTAGTGCTGCTATAACAAAATAACACCAATGGGTGGTTTTAAAAACCAGGAATTTATTCCATTCCAGTTGAAGTGGCTGCAAGTCTAAATTCAGAGTGCCAGCTCTAGAGACTGGTTGAAGGTCCCTCCTTATGCTTCAGTTCTGCCTCTTTTTCTAGGCCCATTGGAGCTGGAGACCTCTCCTAATTCAGGTAGCTTTTGGCTGCTGAGGCTGATGAACCCAAGGTCAGCAGGAAAAATGGTACAATCCCAATATCAGCAGGTAAAATGGCAAGCCACTGGTTCAAATTCAAGAACAATTCCAACATCAGCAGGCAACATAGCAGGCCACTGATTCAAGACAGAACTGGAGATGAAGACTTGGCCAGATGCTGGATTCAGATGTGCCAAAAGCTAGAGACCTTTCTCAAACCTTCTCCCTATATAGTAGAAACAGGCCACACCACAAAGGCAACTCCTCTTCAACTGATTACATGGTCACAGCAGATTCCAGCATGGAGGTGATTACAATCTCATCATGGGGAATAACTACATCTAGCTGCAAAGACACTCAAAAGCACGGCCCAGCCAAATTAACACATAACCTAACTACCACAGGGAATATAAAACAAACAATGCAAAGAATGTGCTCCTCAGGACAGTGACCTATGTGAAACTAACAGGGAACATTTGCTCAGAACCAAAGATGAGAAGACAGGGTGGGAAACCATATGGATGGGAATGGGGAACCTAGGTAGGAAGCAGAGAGAATGATGGCACATTGTGAGGATTGCAACCAATGTCACAGAAACATTTGTGTATAAACTATTGATTGGGTAAACTACTTGCTTTGTAAACTTTCACTTAAAGTACAATAAAATGTTTAAAAAATAAATAGAATGTGACCATGGAGGGAGGGATTGGAGTGATGCAACCATAAACCCAGGAATGCAAACAACCATCAGGAGCTGGACAAGACAAGTAGTAAATCCTCCCCTAGGTCCTCTAGAAGGAGCTCTGGTAGCATAGTGCCTAAGGCAGTTGACTGCTCACCAGAAGGCTGGCAGTTCAAACCCACCAGTCACTCCTCGGAAGGAAGGTTGGGCAATCCTACTTCCGTAGTGATACTGCCTCAGAAACCCAAGGAGGGGTCGCTATGAGTCGGGGCCGACTCAACGGCAAAACAACAACAACAACAACAAGGTCCTCTAGAGCGAGTGCAGCCTTGCCAACACTTCTGGCTTCCAGAACTATAAGATTATAAATTTTTGTTGTTTTAAGCCACTGAGTTTGTGGTAATTTGTTATAGTAGCCCTAGGAAACTAGTACACAGGAGGTCATGAAACCTGATCCAAATGAATACATAATGATTTTTACTTCTCCAGTATTCCCCAGCCTCTGCAGAGTTCCAGGAGAGAAGCAAACAGTTGGAAATTGAGAAATCCATAATGGTGGCTTTGAGTTGCTCCTGTTGCCATCTGCAGATGATTTTTCTTGGCTCTTAGGCACTGTTCTCTAAATAGACTAACTTCAGCATCAGTGACTTCTGTTCTCTGTTTATATCCTTCCTTCTGCCATCCTTTCTTTGACCTCACTGTCAATCCCAGATTTTTATGTTGATAAAATGTAGTTTCTATCAATAAAATACTATTAGTGTCTTTTAAAAGTTGAGGTTTGTTTTTTTTAATCAAAACTTTTTCAATTTTTGTTTTTTTCCAGAAAATTCTAGGTTTAACTAGGAACTGATCATAGAGGAACACCAGCCAAAGAGAATATATAGAAAATGGCTGACTGCCAAGTGCAATCTTTTCAGTTGCTTCTATTTTGGTGATTTTTTTTTTTTTTTTTTTTTTTTGCTTTGTAATTACTAATACCTATTATGGCTAGCAGCTGCTATGCTCCTAAAAACCATAATAGTCTGATTAAAAAGTAACTGATGAGTTTGTTTCTTTCTAGTATTTTTAGGTGAAAAGGTTTTAAGGGAAATTATGGCCATGGAAAAATAAGAGATCATGGCTTGTCTTAATAGTAACAAATATAATTTCCCAAGAATTATATGAAATAGTTGACTTAGAAGAGATGGATTACTTACTCATGTTGCTTTTATATCCAGGGTTAGAGATATTGCTATAACTGTAAATGTTAAAAGGCTGTACAAGGGTATAAACTCTCATGCCTTTGTCCTCTGCCACCATCATAGATATGGATATGGATATGAATCATATATATGAAAAGTAGTGGAAGAGACTAGGGTTTAATATGTAGTAACTGGTAAAATTGACTTTTTTTAACTATGTATTTTTGATTGTGTATACATAGCATGCAGCCTGATGGCTAAGGATAGGCAAAAATTTGAGGAAACTGTGAAGATGATTTAAAAAATCATTTAATAATGAAGCTATTTGAATCTTATGATTTCTTTGATAACACTTGGAAAATAAATCCTAATGATCAATGATGCTATTTTTATGGAATTGCTCTTTCACATACTAGTTGGAAATTGTATTAATAGTCCAAGGCTATTTGTAAGTTTCAATGAGAATTGAAGTGTGATGTTTAAGTGTAATGTTTAAGCTCTCGGTCTCTGGAATCAGGTAGATAGGATTCAAATCTTTGCTCTGCAACATATACCTGTGTGGCATCTGAATTATTATTGATTTGTGCCTTAATTTCCTCATTATCATTAGGTTGGTGATAGTGACTGCTTGAAGAAGTTATGATTAGAGAAGGTTATGCATAAGAAACACTAAAAGCAATCAGGCTGTCACATAATAAGTGCTCAATAAATGTGTTTTATTTCCCTATATCTAACCTTGGGAATAATGAAAGCTGTGTTGTTGTTGTTGTTGTTATGTGCCATCGAGTCAGACCCGACTCATAGAGATCCCTCTTTGGGTTTCTGAGGCAGTATCACTACGAAAATAGATTGCCCAACCTTCCTTCAGAGACTGAAAGTTTTACGTCCTACTAAAAACCCAGAGATGAAAAGGAACATGGACATTAGTGGGAGTTAAGCATTATCTGTCTTGCTCTCAAGGTCTTAACAATTATTTTGGGATGCAATAAACTCTGAGAGAGGGATTCATTAAGTTATCAAAGGAAGAGAGGATCATTTTATAGGGTGACAACTACTTAAAACCTAATAAATAAAAATATAGAATGAAGTTTAGTCAGCTTAGAAAGCTAATAGCCAGGAAGAAAGTTGAATCACTAGAGGCCCTGTACTTAAAAGAATTATATTCTAAGCCAAGATAAAACATAAAGTATGGTAAAACATACCCACCTTTAGCCATATTTTTTCTTATTTTTTATGAAATATGAAAATAATCATAGGTAGAAAGAAGAGGAAAAAGAGGATAATGAGCAAACTTTTAGAGATATGAGATGCTTTAGTCTTAAAAAAAAAAAAAAAAAAACTCTGTGAAACAAGTACCATTATCCTCACTTTATCAATGAAGGAACTGAGAGTCATCAAGGTTAAGTAACCTAGCCATTATCACCTGTTGTAAATGGTTAAAAAAAAAAAAAAGTGTCTGGTTTACCAAAGTCAAAGTTTGAATTGATAGTAGTCAATGAATAGAAGACGCTAGAAATAGTTTTACCTGGTAGACTTGGCCTTTCTCTATATACCCTGAATTTAGTTATCTTATTGATTTTATTTATAATTATTCCAAATGGTGCTATGGGGGGAAGAACAAATACAATATATGCTTAACCAAAGACAGAAAGAGGATGAAGAGCTCTGTTTTTCCTCCTTTGTATAAAAGTTCCTAGGAAAATAACTCAAAGTGGATAGAATTTACCTTACCAAGGCACATCCCTGATGTCAGTTAAGCTGTCCTATTAATTTGTGCAACTCAGGAATTCAGGATTGTAGAATAACAGGTCTAGTTTTCATATGTAGCAAGATATTCCAGGCTTTCAAAATTTTTGCTATGAACAAAAGTTGTCATAGGTGAAAGGCATAAATACGCTTTGCCTGGGAAAAACATGTAAGGGTGAAGCAAATAATTTTAAACATGTTTTTTTAATTTTATTTATTTGTTTATTTTTGGCGTTTGTGTGATTCTTCCATACCACCAGCATCAGCGTCATTGGGAACTTGCTTGATAAAAGTGCAGATGATCAGGTTCATCCCCAGAATCAGAAACCGTGTGTGGGGCCAGGGAATCCGAGATTTAACAAGTCTCCGGGTGATTCTAAAGTATGTTAAAGTTTGAAAGTTAGTACTGTACTCACTGCCGTTGAGTAGATTTGTCTCATAGTGACCTCTCGTTGGGTTTCTGAGGTGGAATTTCTATGGATGTAGATTTCCCAGTCTTCCTTCCAAGGAGTGGCTGGTGGGTTTGAACTGCCTAGAAACACAATGAAGGCTCAGAATGTAGGAATTGTCTTCTCAGCTACTCATTGCAGAGGAATTCAGAGGCAAATCTCTCACAAAAGTTCAAAATTCAAAATTTAAAGAGAGAGAACTTGAAAGGAGGCATTGTGTCCATATTTTCCTTCTTGGTATAATCAAGAAAAGACACCTTGGGAACTTCAGAGCAGTTGTGATAATGAAGGATATCGGCATAAATGGCTCACATATTTGAACCCTGTTTAGGAGTCCCGCATTACTATTGCTGGGCTGTTTGCTGTAATGTACCTGCACTGTGTTCCTGAAGACTGACCTCTAGCCTCATGATGAATTTTTGGGATAACTGAGGAGCAATATAAACATTGGATTAGATTGTCTTCAGATCTTATTCATTCATTTGCCCAAGTGATCAGTGCACTGGAGCCATATTCCCCATTGCTGTGAAAAACATTGTTCTGTTTCCTTAAATCCATGAATCAGTGCCCACCACGTAGTGGGGACTTTGAAAGGAATGCCAAATAGGACCATCTGAGAAGAATGCAGCCTTGGTGCTGGAGCTCACCGGATGTCAAAGTGGAAGTGGTAGAATAGAATTATGAAATTAATGGAAGTCCTTCTTCTAGTCCAAACAGTCCACTTTTCAGATGGGAAAATATAACCATGAAAAAATGTGACTAATATAAGGAAACACATTAGCAGAAAGTGACATCTTCCTGTTTCTAGCCTACATTTAATTGACCAGTATTAATTATTAAGTGTTGGACAGTAGGGATATAATGTAGAATAAGACAATTCTTGTTTGAAATTCTTGCCATCTAATGGGTAAGCTTAAGAAAACAAGTAATTATGTAAAAATGGATACTTATTATTTGTAAAGATAAGTTTACGATGCTCTATAGGAGTCCCTTGGTCGTGCAAATAGTTAAGGGCTCTGATCCGAACCCAAAGGTCTGAGTCCGTACAGAGGCACCTCAGAAGACGAGGTGGTCTAATTCTGAAAAATCAGCCATGGAAAATTCCCATGGGGCATAATTGTACTCTGACATACATGGGGTTGCCATGAGTCAGAATTGACCTGATGGCAACTTTTTTTTTTTTTAATGATGCAATGGGAGTATGAAAGGAACCCTGGTGGTGCACTGGTGGTGCATTTGTTAATCACATAATTGCTAACCAAAAGGTCTGTCATTTTAACCTACCAGCCTTTCTAAGGGAGAAAGTGTGGCATTACATCTATAAAGATTACAGCCTTAAAAACTCTAAGGAGCAATTCTATTCTGTCCTATAAGGTAACTATGAGTTGAAATAGACTAGATGGCTGTGGTAGTTAAGGTTATGTGTCAGCTTGGCTGGGCTTAGTTTTGAGTGGCTGGGCAGCTGAATGCAGTATTCTCCATGGTGAGACTGGTAATCAGCTTCTTGGTATAATCTACTGTGAGAGGCTAAGTAGCTGCCTTAGGGATGTGGTCTGCTTCCAGTGTATAAGGAGAAGCTTTAGGCATGGTCTGTAGTTTTATGGCATATTTGAATCCTGCATGTAGCCGGGTGGTTATTCAGTAGTCCACTGTGTTGTTTGCTGATCTTGGGACTCTTAATGGACTTGAATCAATGGCCTGACATGTGGTTTGGTAATATCAGAACTGTGTCTTTTTACTTGTTGACCCTGGGTTTGTCACCCTCAGCAGCCAGCAGCTACCTGAGTGAAGAAAGCCTCTAGCTTCAGTGGGCCAGGAGCTAGAGGCAGAGCTGAAGCCCAGGGTCGAGGGGCTTTCACCCAGCCTCTAAAGCTGGCACTTTGAACTCTGACATCTAGCTTCCAAACTGTCAGAGAATAAACTCCTGTTTGTTTAAGCTGCCCACTTGTGGTATTTTCTGTTAGAGCAGCACTCAAACCAAACTCACTGCCATCAAGTTGATTCCAACTCACAGCAACCTCAATTGGGTTTCTGAGGTGGTAAATGTTTTGAAAGTACATTGCCCCATCTTACTTCAGTGGAGTGGTTTGTGGGTTTGAACCTGCAGGTTAGCAGTCAACTGCCTTAGGCACTGCACCACTAGAGCTCCTTAGAGCACCACTCCAAACCAAACTCACTGCCATGGACTGTTTTCTGACTATAGCGACCCCCCATTAGGTTTCCGAGGCTCTAAGTCTTTAGGGAAGTAGATCACCCCATCTTCTTCTGTGGAGTGGCTGGTGGGTTTGAACCACTAACTTTCTAGTTAGCAGTCAAATGACCTATCCACTATGCCACCAGAGCTTCTTAGCACACCACTTGTTGTTGTTGTTATGTGCCGTCGAGTCAAACCCGACTCATAGCGACCCCTCCTTGGGTTTCTGAGGCAGTATCACTACGGAAGTAGGATTGCCCAACCTTCCTTCCGAGAGCACACCACTAGAGGTAACCAAAACGATGGTATTTTTTTTTTTTAATGTGAGTATGTAAGGAGGGCATCAAAGTCAACCTTAGAGGGAGTTAATGAATGTTGTGAGCCAGTAAGTGTTCTGTGACTCCTATCACTTGCCATTTGGAATGGAAATATCTTTTGCAGTCATCCTCATTGTTTCTAGGTTATTTTCATAAACTTCGGCATATAACAGTGAGGTGAAATTCAGAGAACTCTCTTAGAGTAGTGGTTGAGAAATGTTTAAACTGTCTATGAAAAGAATGCAAAGATAGGGATCCTCGTAGTTCCTTTTTAAAATAAAGGTTTATTGAGATATAATCCACATACCATAAAATTCACCCTTTTAAACAGTGGATTTTTTTTTTTCTAGAGGTGTGCAAGCATCACTACTATTTAATTTCAGAGCATCATCATACCAAAAAGAAACCCTGTATCCATTAGCACTCACTCTACATTCACCTTTACTTTTTTAGCCTCTCTGTCACATTACAAAAAGTTGAAGGAAAAAAATTGTCTGCCTTCTTTCTCCTTCAAAATTTTATTAGATATCTAAGAGACACTGGAATGTAAGCTCCATAAAGGCACAGATTGAATCTGATCTAACTACAGCTGTGTTTGATGCAAGTAGCATACAACAGTGGTATTCAGGATATAGTGGTATTCACTATAGATTGAGGGAGGCTTTTACAAGTCTCTGGAATGAAAACTTCTACTGAACCCCTAATTGGAAAAGAGTTTCTCTGCTGTATTGTATGAGGGACAAAATTACTTGCCCACTTCACCTTTACCTACAACAGGCATCAATAATTAACAGGGATGTGAATTTCTTCTTCTTTCATCAATGAAACTATGTTGGTATTTAAGACTTGGAAACTACAAAGCAGACAGATTTAGGGGGAAGATTTTCCTCTCCCACCTCCTACTTCAGCTAGACCAGACATAAACCTGAGATCCTATCAGAGCAGTATAGCAGCCATTTCTTTTCCAAACGCATTCTGAAGAGCTGCATTTGCCCATACGTAATAAGTGTATGCCTCATTATGGCTTCCCCATATTGCTAGAAATATTCAGGATGCAGCCTCTTTGTTTAGTCTACCAACAAATTTTGATCTAACCCTTGTGTTTCTTATAGGGAGTCTTGTAAGTTTTCCTCTGTGCTGCTCTATTGTTGTTGTTGTTATGTGCCATCGAGTCGGACCCAACTCATAAAGACCCCTCCTTGGGTTTCCAAGGCAGTATCACTATGGAAGTAGATTGCCTCATCTTCCTTCTGAGTAGTGACTGGTGGGTTTGAACCGCCAGCCTTCTGGTTAGCAGTCAAGTGCCTTAGGCACTATTGCACCTGAATTAAAATAAAAGGAAAACAATACAATAAATTATCAAAACATTTTCTTCATTTTAAAATATTGAAGTCCATCCTAAGATAAGTTTTATGTATCACTCCATATTAAATAAGTAACTGGGCAAAAAAAAAAAAAAATGTAGGCAGTCTATACCAAATGGAGAAAATAATTTCATAGTTTTTTTTTTTATAACATCAAAATTTTGGTGTTACAATATAAATTAAAAACTTTCAAAAATAGTCATCAGGTAATTCAACTAGATTGCATTATCCCTACAGTAGAAACTTCATAGAATTTTTTAAATAATGTCTTCTCTTAATGGCTAAACTTTGGTGAAACATCCAAAGTGCATAAACTTACAAACTCAAAATGGAGTAAAGACTTGAAGCATATGGTAAACAAAAGGATAAAGTAGAAGACAGAAACACACGGATGTAGCAAGGAATGGAATTACAATGAGTAGTTGCCAGGCTTGTGTCTCGTTAGCTGTCAGTGTTTCAACATTTAATACATTATTTTTAGCAAAACACTCAATACAAATTTCAAAAATGATAGAAGCCACTCTTTACCTACAGGTCTATAATTCTAGAGACTGGCAGGGTAGAAAATAATAGCTTTTGGGTCTTGTCTCTAAAGGTTGTCAACTTTCAGAAGGGCAAAGCATATTAAAGCTAGGTCTTAGAAAGTTCCAGGCTGTAAAATTGTGTCATAATTAGCAATAATTGCTATGAAACACTAATTTTGGTAAACTATTTTGATAAAGAATGTGAAGTTTGAAAATAATGGAGAGAGACCATTGTAATTCCTATCTTTCAAGGAGATACCACAAACCCAACTCCCAGATAAGGACATAGGGTCTCGAGATTTAAGTGACTTGATAAAGTTCACCCTATAACAGGAAAAAAGGAGTTCTTGTGGTGTAGTGCCTACGGCATTTGACTGCTAACCAGAAGGCTGGCAGTTAAAATCCACCAGCCACTCCTCAGAAGGAAGACTGGGCAATCTACTTTCTTAAAGATTTACCTCCTTGGAAACCCAAAGGGGGTTGCTATGAATCAGAATCGATGGCAGTGAGGGTTTTTTTTATTATTATTATTTATTTTTTTCCTAACAGGAAACAGAGAATTCAGACCTAGTCCTGTCTAATCTCAAAGCAAGAACATTTTGCCACTATAGCTGCCACATGGCAAGAACATACTGATACTTCTTAAGGGTTATTACATTGTCAAAGGTCTTCTGTATGAAAAATATGCAGTAGAAATGGAGATTGCTTTTATGATCCACTTAGATTAAGGGACTCTGGTAGCATAGTGCTAAGGCACTTAGCTGCTAACCAGAAGTCTGGCGGTTCAAACCCACAAGCCCCTCCTAGGAAGGAATGTTGGGCAATCTACTTCCTTAATGATACCACCTTGGAAACTCAAGAAAGGGTCTCTATGAGTTGGGGCTGACTCAACAGCACATAACAACAACAACAACAACAACAAGATTTAGGAGTAGATTTAATACCCACAAAAAAAGATAAAATATATCCACCATAAAATCTTATTGTTCTCTCTTGACAAAAGACTGTGTGGGTATGTAAACTACCTGTAAAAAAGCAAATACAAAGAATGTATCACTGAAAATTTATATATATTGAAAATGCTTGTCATCAAAAGGTGCAATATAACCTATTCATATACAACCTATTGGAGACTCAATAAATCCTCATCTCTCTTCTCAAAACTTTCCTACTGCGGAGGGAGGGAAGGTGACCCAAACAGTTTAAAAATATTATTTATTTTTCAATATTCCATGGAAGCTAGGACCTCATATTCCTTAAGGGGAAATAGTAAAGTCTTTTTTATGAGGCATGAAACTAGAAATTATAGTTTCATATAAACATTAAATCATCAAATGTTTAGTGCTAGGTACTAAAGATAGATAATGAAGATGTAGTTATGTCAATGGGAAAAGAAATAAATACTGATTTTAGTTTTTATTCTGTCCAATGATACATTCTCATCCATAATCTAAGAATTATAATTTGAACTGTATGTACCAAGATAAGACACTGCAGGTATAGCAAATTGTCCCTTCATAGCTGATTTATCTTTCTTCCTTACTTATAACATACCTCAAATTTGTTCCAGGTGACAATGTACCCAGTTCAAATATTGGCCTCCTGGGATTCCCTTATAGCTATGAGTAGTCTTTTGACACTGTTCTAGCCAATGGAATGTCAGCAGATATCTACCGGGGGTTGCTTTTGGGAAAATTGTGTTTTCTAGATTGAAAGGATAGACACAACTGGAATGTGCTATCTGTCCTTGTCTATGTGCATTGCAACCATTAGGATAGAGAACTCCATGAAGGATGGCAGAAAAAAAGAGAAAAATAGGAGCCAAGCATTGTGGAATGGCTGTGTCAATCTTGACTTATTCCTTTATTCTTTTCCCAGGATCACTATTGGATGGGAAAAATGTATCCCATTTGATTAAAGCAAATTTTATTATATAGAGTTGAATACTATTCCTAAGTGAGTCACATATTGATACAAAACACCATCCAAAAATCATATTAAAGATAATTATCAGTGCTCTGAATCAACCTGGGTAACATTTCAAATAATAATTTGTAATGCTCTTTCCTATTTTATTTTCCATTTTTAGATATGAACTGGCCAAGTGAATCAAATCCAATCATTATATTTATAGATAATAAAAATGATATAGCCTACAAAAATATAATGTAGATCAAAAGGAGAAGAAATATAATCAGATACACAGTAATAACAAAGACAGTAAATTTGCAATCACAAAGAAATATCTAGAGAAAGAATAAGGCATTTTTATAGACCATGGAGTGAAAATATTAAAGATAAACATATAAACAATATAAATATTGTGATTTTATAGTAAACAATTTAAAATTATCACCAATCTCCTGAATTAAATATGCCTGAATATCACAGATAGGGGCTGAAAATAATATTTCCATTCTAATTTGTATTAGTTATAAACTTCCTGTATAGTCTGTGTATATATTTGATCATTATATTCTAAAGAAATGCTAAGAAACTGAATAGAATCCAGGGAAGAGTGACAGTGACATAATGATTAAAGGGCTAAAAAGTAAATCTTAAAAGGAAAGGTTAAGAGAATTGACATTTAGACAGGAGAAGTGACATGATTACTATCCTGAAATAGATGAAGCATTTTTAGCGTGATAGTGTGTGTGGGGGAAAAAAAAAAAAAGTTTTGATAAGTCTTCAGAGAAGATCCTTGATGATTTATTCAATACATATGTTTGAATGCTTATTATGAGCAAGGCTCTGGACTAGGAAAATATAGGCAGTCCTTGGGTTATAAATACCCAATTTATGAACAATTCCTATTATTAGGTAATGTCGAGTCAGTTCCTACTCAAAATGACCCTATGTACAACAGAACAAAACACTACTTGGTCCTGTGCCATCCTTGCAATCATTGCTGTGGTTGAGCCTATTATTTCCGCACTGTTGAGCCATCTCATTGAGGGTCTAGGGTCTTCCCATTTTTTGCTGACCATCTCCTTTAGGAAGCATGATTTCCTTTTACAGGGAATGATCCCTCCTGACAACATGACCAAACATGTGAGGTGAAGGCTCGCCATCTTCTCTTTGAGGGAGCATTCTGGCTACAGTTCATCCAAGATAGATTTGTTTGTTCTTCTGGCAGTCTGAGGTATATTCAGTATTCTTTGCCAATACCACAATTTAGATAAATCAATTCTGCTATCGTCTTCCTTATTCATTGTCCAGCTTTTTGTATGCATATGAGGTAATTGAAAATGCCATGGCTTGGATCAATGCACCTTAGTCTTCAAAGTGATATCTTTGCTTTTTCAAACTTTGAAGAGTTCTTTTGCAGCAGATTTGCCCAATAAAATACATCATTTGATTTCTTTCTTTCTTTTTTTTTTTTTT
>NW_006921777.1:2051800-2081441 GCF_000298275.1 Orycteropus afer afer | reverse complement strand
GGTTTAGTCCACTTTTGTATCCTTCCCTTCAAGGCTCAGGGGTCCAAGATTACCTTCTGTGTCTGTGTTAATTGGTTTCCCTTTTCTTTGTTGAAGAGCGTCTGTGCAGTCCTTGTGCCTAGTCCACCATCTTCTCATTTGATTTCTTGACTGCTGCTTCCATGGATATTGGTTGTGGTACCAAGTGAAATGAAATACTTGACAACTTCAAACTTTTCTCAGTTTATCATGATGTTGTTTACTGGTCCAGTTGTAAGGATTTTTGTTTTCTTCTTGTTGAGGTGTAATCCATACAGAAGACTATAGTCTTTGATCTTTATCAGTGAATGCTTCAAGTTCTCTTCATTTTCAGCAAGCAAAGTCATGTCATATGCATATCTCAAATTGTTAATGAGTTTTCTTCCAATCCTGATATATGCTGTTCTTATAGTTCAGCTTCTCAGATTATTTGCTCAGCATACAGACTGAATAAGCATGGTGAAAGTATACAACCCAGTACACACCTTTCCTGATTTTAAACCATGCTGTATCTCCTTGTTCTGTTGGAAACACTCTTGGTCTATGCATAGTTTCTCATGAGCACTATTAAGTGTTCTAAAATTCTCATTTCTTGTTGTTCTTCATAATTTGTTATGATCCACACTGTAGAATGTTTTTTCACATGTAATAAAATACAGGTAAACGTCTTTCTGTTATTCTCTTCTTTCAGATGAGATCCATCTGATATCAGCAATGATATCTTATTCCACATCCCCTTAAAAATATGACTTGAATTTCTAGCAGTTCCCTATTGATGCACTGCTCCAAAAATTTTAAAATTATTTTCAGCAAAATTTACTTGCATATGATACAAATAATATTGCTCAATAATTTTCTCATTTTATGTGATCATCTTTCCTTGCAATGGGCACCTAAGGATTTCTTTCTGTCCAGTTGGCCAAGTAGCTGTCTTCCAAATTTCTTGGCATAGATAAATGAGCTCTTCCAACATTATCCATTTGTTGAAACAACTTCAATTCCTGGAGCCTTGTTTTTTGCCAATGCCTTCAGTGTAGCTTGGACATCTTCCTTTAATACCATTGGTTCTTTATCATTACTACCTCCTGAAATGGTTGAACATCAATCACTCCTTTTTGATAACAGTAACTGTGTATTCCTTCCATCTTCTTTTGATGCTTCCTGTATCATTCAGTATTTTGCCCATAGAATTTTTCATCATTGCAATTAGAGGAGTGACTTTTTCCTTCAGATCTTTCATCTTGAGAAATGCTGAGTATTTCCTTCCCTTTTGGCCTTCTAACTTCAGGCCTGGGCACATTTCATTACAATACTTTACTTTGTCTTCTTGACCAGCCCTTTGAAATCTTTTGTTCAGCTCTTTTACTTTGTCATTTCTTCCATTTGCTTCAGTGACTCTAAGTTCAAGAGCAAGGTTCAGACTCTCTTCTGACATCCCTTTTACTCTTTTCTTTCTTCCCTGTCTTTTTAATTACTTTTTGTTTTCTTCATGTATGGTTCTTTGATGTTGTCTTATTACTCATCTGGTCTTTGGTCACAGATGTTCAATGCATCAAATGTATTATTCAGATGGTTTCTAAATTCAGGTGGGATATACTCAAGGTTGTACTTTGGCTTTCATGGAAAGTTGTTTTAATTTTCTTCAGTTTCAATTTGAACTTGTATATGAGTTATTGACACATTGAACTACTAAACAAAATGTTGGTGGTTTGAACCCACCAGCCACTCTATGGGAGAAGGATGAAGTAATCTGCTTCCAAAAAGATTTACAGCCTTGGAACCCTATGGGGGCAGTTCTGCTCTGTCTTAGATGATTGCTATGAGTGGATTCGACTTGATGGCAGTGGGTTTGGTTTTGATATTATTGATAGTGAGCTGCCACCCATCTGTAAAGATAGGATAGATAAATAATGGAGGTTAACAATTTCATTTTAAGTAAGTGATAAGGAAGTTACTAAGTTCACATTTCATTTTTGAAAATTTAATCATATGATCTGACCTAGCTGTGGGGTAGGGGGAGGGACATATCCCTAGCTGAGCAGCCATATACTCAGGCACAATCCTATTACTATGGAAGAAGATAAAAAAAGATGTTAGGAGACAACTAGAAGTCTTTGATAGAACTAGAATAATGGCACAGAACTCAGTAGTGGTGTCTCATTCTTAAAAATTATCTGGAGAACAATCAACAATCCTGCTGGATAATTAAGATATGTGCCTAAAGTTCAAACAGTGACTCAGATAATCTCTCTAGATCTTGTCAAGTACAATGTTGTAAATGTGTTGGACTTGTTTTTGGCCATATCTGAGAATTTCTTTTAAAAATCTTTTTGGCCTATAAGGATTTCTGTCTGTGAAAAAGAAAAGAATATTTAAATTTCTTAAGTTCTAAAAGTGAAAGATATGATAACAGAGTGAATTTCATCTTGAGTCTCTTTCTCTCTCTCTCTTTTTTTTGCTAACAGGTTAGTTGAGACACAATGCATGTACCATGCAATTTACCCATTTAAAGTGTGCACTTAATGGTTTTTAGTATATTCAAAGCCTTGTGCAACCATTACCATAATGAATTTTAGAATATTGTCATCACCTCAAAAGAGTATCCTTCAGCCATCACCCCTCACCCTCTCATCCCTCTCATTCTTAAATAACCACTAATCTGCTTTCTGTTTCTGTGCATTTATGCATTCTAGACATTTCGTATAAATGATGTCATACAATATATGGTTCTTTGTGTCAGGCTTCTTTCACTTTGCATAATGATTTCAAGATTCATTCATATTGTAGCATGGATCAGTACTTAACTCATTTTTATGCCTGAATAATATTCCATTGTATGGATGTACCATATTGTACTTATTCATATATCAGTTGATGGACATTTAGGTTGTTTCCACTTTTTGGCTATTATGAATAAGGCTGCTATGAACATTCATGTACAAGTTTTTATATGGATATATGCTTTCATTACTCTTGAATATGTACCTTGGAGTAGAATTGCTAGATCAAATGGTAACTTTTTGAGCAACTGCCAAACTGTTTGTCACAGAGGCTATATCATTTTGCATTCCCACCAGCAGAGTATGAGGCTTCCAGTTGAATCTCTATTTTTATCTTCTTGCTATTAATTTTCCCTCAACCATTGAAAGTTGGATAGCTGTTTGTGAAATATCCCAGAATTGAAAACCACATGAAGCAGTTCTACTCTGCACACTTGGGGGTGCCATGAATCAGAATCAACTGAACAGCAACTAACAATGAGAGAAAAATTTTATGATTCTGAAATTTCCCATAAGATGTAGGAATAGGCAGACGAGCAACACAGACTCTCTTCAACAAAGGAAAGAGAAACCAATTGACGGAGATACAGAAGATAATCCTGGAGCTCTGAGCTTTGAAAGGAAGTATACAGAAGTGGATTAGGCACTAATAGTAGAAAAACCTGAATGAAAACAGTGTGAGTATGAAGATTGAGCTGTGGAGTGTCAGCTACTCTGATGGGACTAACAGCCTGAATATTTCCAAGTGGTGTTGGGACCTGAGAATTGACCTAAAGGTCAGCCCTGGTTGCCAGGGGCTGAAGAGATGACTGTGCTAGTGGCCTATGACTAGGAAGGGAAACAGCAAGGAGGGAGGCAATCTGAGCTGTGGACTTTCCCCTGCCAGAGGGTGCAGCCATTTTGAGTGTTTACAAGCGGTGGCCATTTTGGATATTTAAAGTGACAGCATTCTCATTCAGGTTCCAGGGACCTAAGAATAGGCTGTGTTTGCCAAGGACAGCAGGGACATACTGAAGGTTGACAATGGGAAAGGAGACAGGTGGTGAGTGTATAAGTGCCACCCACTGGCAAATAGAGGAGCACAACACAGTAACCTGCTTATGTAGATAATGTACAAACAAAATAAAGAAAAGGAAAATCATCAGCAAGTCACTCCAACATACAATCACCAATTAAATATAAACATAAAAATGTCACAATGGCTCAGAGACAATAGAGCATCACAGTCCACACAAACAAGTGAAGTAAAGCAGAAGAAACAAGGGACCAGGATACAGAACCAAAACACATTCATGAGGAAGATGTAGCACTGGAACCTGGATAAGGAATTCAAAAGAATTATTTTTAGGTATCTTCAATGAATTAAGAACAGATCAAGGAAAACACTGACAAAATTGAGGAAAACACAGAGACAACCCTACAACAATTTGGAAAAACAATAAAAGAACAAAATGACAAAATAATGAAAATTAGAAATGATACAAAAGCTGCAGACAGAAATCCAGAAGATTAATATTAAATTTTCAGGAATAGATAAGACATTGAACATGAGTAGAATTGAATCAATGGAAGACAGAATTAGTGAGATTGAAGGCAAATACCTCAATATTTCTTTGGAAAGGGATCAATCAAAAATAAAGGATCAAAACAAAATGAAGGAAGCCTAAGGTTCATGTGAGATACCATCAAAAGGAATAACCTACGTGTAATAGGAATTCTAATACAGAAAGAGACAAATAAAACCACAGAAAAAATTGTCAAAGATTTGTTGGAAGAGAATTTTCCTGGTATGATGAAAAAATGAGAATATATCCATTCCAGAAGTCCAACAGACCCCAAACAGGATAGACCCCAAAAGAAAACTACCAAGACATATCATCATCAAACTCACCAAAACCAAAGACAAAAAAAGAATCTTGAAAGCAAATGAGAAGAAAAATTCCTAAAGGGGCAGCCAATAAGACTAAGCTCAGATTTCATGGCAGAAACCATGCATGGTATATATACCATGGATGGTATACATAAAACCCTGAAAGAGAAAAATTTCCAACCAACAATTATGTACCAAGCAAAATTGTCCCTCAAATATGATGGTAAAATTAGGACATTTCCAGATAAGCAGAAATTAAGGAAATTTGTTAAAACCAGACCAACCTTACAAGAAATAGTAAAGGGAGTCCTTTGAACAGAGAACCAACAAGAGCAAACAACTGACCATCAATACACATGATGACATACCCAGAAACCAACCCAGCTGTTTGTTGTTGTTATGTGCCATCAAGTTGGACCCGACTCATAGTGACCCCTTCTTGGGTTTCCGAGGCAGTATCACTACAGAAGTAGATTGCCCAACCTTCCTTCCAAGGAGTGGCTTCTGGAAGTATCCAAAGTAAATAAGCCTATAAGATTGTAAATAGGGAACCAGAGACATCAATTGACAAATGAGGACAACTGCAAACCAAAAAGAGTGAAAAAATTGTGTAGTTACAGAACTTCTAAATGTTAGGGAAGTCAAGACAACTACAAGATAGAATGAACTCTTCTAAATTTAGGAAGAAAACTATAAGTCACAGGATAACCTGAAAGAAAAATGATAAACCTTCACATCACAATGATAAAGAGGATCAGCACAAATATTTAGCAAACACTAAAACAATAGCAATGAGGGAAGTGATAACACAATTCATAAACCAAATGAGCTCAGCACAGAAAATTATATGTAACAAAGAAATCAACACCATGAAAAAGCACATAACAAAAATGACAGCAACAAATTCATACTTGTTGATAATTACATACCTGGCAAGAGACTTATCTCTAAGATTTATAGAAAACTCCAATGCCTCAACAGCAAAGGGATTAACAATCCAATTGAAAAATGGGCAGAAGACATGAATAGACACTTCACCAAGAAGGATATTCAGGTAGCCAGCTAATACATGAAGAGATACTCACAATCATTGACCAACAGAGAGACGCAAATCAAAACTACAGTGAAATACCATCTCACCCCAGCACTGATGGCAAGGTTCAAAGCATTTTTCAGTTGAGAAGCTAATCATTAGATGGGAGTTCTGGTAGCATAGTGCCTAAGGCACTTGACTGTTAACCAGAAGGCTGGTGGTTCAAACCAACCACTGCAAGGAAAAAAAATCATCAATCCATGTCACTTTAGTTCTATGTATTTCACAGTTCAAAAATTATATTTCAATATAAAAATGCATTTAAAAAATAAATAAAAATTTCTGTATAATAAAAAAATTATGATTCTGTTATTCTGTTTTTGTAGATAAAGCATTTAAACACCATGTTGTTTAGCATCTAATAGAAGCTCACATATATTTTATTGAAGTTTTGTTATAGTGAATACATATTAATGTTTTATAATTTGTTTAAATTTTCTAGTTAATCCTATCTGATTCTGATGTCATAGCAGTGTATTGGCAAATCTCATGTGATATAATAACACTGTAAGACTCAGAATAAATTTAGTTCAATTTTTACTACTCAGATGGTATAAGCATTGTAACAAAAAATTTATAAATGGCAGGACAATTAAAATAATCAAGCCAAAATTCAAACTCTCAACAACTCTTTTAATGAAATTGTAATTTACTCATGAGTAGATGTAATTTCAAACAGAATAAATTACATTCTGCTTCAAGTAAAAGTGTTGAATTCTTTGCAGATTGACATATATGTCTTATAAGTAATTACACCTTAATAACAACAACAACAACGATAATTGAAAATAGAAATTATTTGAAAAAATTCCCCCAAAATTATCATTAGATTGTTGTTGTTGTTATGTGCCGAGTTGGCCCCGACTCATAGCGACCCCTCCTTAGGTTGCCGAGGGAGTATCACTACAGAAGTAGATTGCCCAACCTTCCTTCTGAGGAGTGGCTGGTGGGTTTGAACCCCAGCCTTCTGGTTATCATTAGATTAGATAAATTAATAAATTCTTATTATTTATTATCCTAAGTTTATGGGTTAAATTTTTGAAATTTATTTTTCCATCTCTAAAAACAAGAGAGATGGTTGTATTTAAGTGCTGTTTTATTGGTTTCACCTCAGTGAACATACGCACAAGAGAACAAAAGACTGCCTGGTCCTGCACAACCCTTACAATAATTCCCACATTGAAGCTCATTGTTGCAGCCTCTCTGTGAGTCCATCTCCCTGAGGATTCCTCTTTTTCACTGACCCTCTACCTTGCCAAGCATGATGTCTTTCTCCAGGGAATATTTCCCCCTGTTAGTATGCCCAAAGAACGTGAAACATTCTGGTTGTACTTCTTCCAAGACGTATTTATTCATTCTTCAGGCAGTCCACGGTACATTCAATATTTTCCACAAAAACTGTAATTCAAATGCATGTATTCTTATTTGGTATTCCTTATTGTGCAACTTTCACATGCATCTGAGGTGACTGAAAATATCATGAATCTGATCAGGCACAACTTAGTCCTCAAAGTGATATCTTTGCTTTGTAACACTTTAAAGAGGTCTTTTGCAGCTGATTTTCCGAGTAAATAGATTATTTTATTTCTTGATTGCTGCTTCCCTGGGTCTTGATTGTGGATCTAGGACAGAATAAAATCCTTGGTAACTTCAGTATTTTCTCTGTTCATCATGATATTATTTATTGGTCCAGTTGTGAGGGCTTTCGTTTTCTTTATGCTGATGTGTAACCTGTGCTGAAAGCTGTAGTCTTTGATCTTCATCAGTAAGTGCTTCCAGCCCTTTTTATTTTCAGCAATCAAGGTTGTGTCATCTGCATGTCTCAAGTTGTTATTGTGTCTTCCTCCAATCCTGATGCCATATTCTTCTTCATATAGTCCAGTTTCTTGAATTATTTACTGAGCATACACAATGAATAAAATATAAGCCTGATGCATGCCTTTCCTGATTTTAAACTACACAGTATCCCCTTGTACTCTTTGAATGCCCACCTTTTAGTCTCTGTACAGGTTCTGCATAGGCACAATAAAGTGTCTAGAATTCCTGTTCTTCACGATATCATCCATAATTTGTTATGATTAACACAGTTGTATGCCCTTGATAGTCAAAAAACACAGGTAAACATCTTTCTGGTATTCTCTACTTTCAGTCATGATCCATGTGACATCAGCAATGATATGCCTCCTTCCATGTTGTCTTCTGAGTCTGGCTTGAATTTCTACAAGTTCCCTCTTGATGTACAACTGCTACCATTTTAAAATTATCCTTAGTCAAACTTTACTTGTCTTTGATACTAATGATATTGCTCAATAATTTTCACATTCCAGTAGACCACTTTTCTTTGGAATGAGCACAAATATGGATCTCTTGCAATTGGTTGGGCAGGTACTTGTTTTTCAAATTTCTTGTTGTAGATGAGTGAGCACTTCTAGCATTGTGTCCATTTGTTGAAAAATCTCAGTTGGTATTTTGACAATTCTTGGAGACTTGTTTTTGCCTAATGCCATCTGTTCAGCTTGGACTTTTTCCTTCAATACAATTACTTCTGCATTATAATTTTGGAAATGGTGAAACAATTCTGTTTGGTGTAGTCATTTTCTGTATGTCTTCCATCATCATTTAATGGTTCCAGTGTCATTCAATATTTTGCTCACAGAATCCTTCATTATTGCAACTTGAAGGTTGAATTTTCTTTTTAGTTCATTCACCTTGAGAAATGCTAAGCATATTCTTCTCTTTTCATTTTCTAATGAAATTCTTTGCACTTTTTATTATGATATTTTATTTTGTCTTTTTGAGCACTCTTTGAAATCTAGTTAGCTCTTTTCCTTCATCATTTCTTCCATTTGTTTTAGCTACTCTACATTTAAAAGCAAATTTCAGTCTCTTTTGGCATCCATTTTGGTCTTTTCTTTCTTCGCTGTCTTTTTAGTGACCTTTTGCTTCCTTTAATTATGATGCATTTGATGACATCCTACAAATCTTGTCTTTCTTTGTTCATTAGTGTTCAATGCCGGAAACCTGTTCTTGACATTGTCTCTAAATTCAGGTAGGATATAATCGAGGTTGTACTTTACCTGTTGTGGACTTGTTTTAATTTTCTTCAGTTTCAGCCTGCACTTACATACGAGCAATTGATAGTCTGCTCTTCAGTCAGCCCCTGGCCTTAATCTGACTGATTACATTGATCTTCTCTATTGTCTCTTTCCATAGTAGTCAGTTTGATTTCTGTGTATTCAATATGGTGAGGTACATATGTATACCCACCATTTACGTTGTTGAAAAGGTATTTATAGTAGATAAGTGGTTGGTCTTGCAAAATCCTATCTTGAAATCTCCAGCATCATTTCTATTACCAAGGCCACATTTTCCAACTAATGATCCCTCTTCTTTGTTTCCAACTTTGCCATTCCAGTCACCAGTAATAATCAATGCATCTCTACTTCCATAAAGATTTACTGCCTCAGAAACGCAAAGGGGGTTGCTATGAGTAGGAATCAACTCAGTGGCAGTGAGTTTGCTTTGGTTTTCTTGATTACATATTTGATCAGTTTCAAACTGCAGAAATAGTTTAAAATCTCAATTTTCTTCATCTTTGGCATTAGTGGGTAGCATGTAAGTTTTAATAATAGTCATATTAACTGGTGTTTCTTACAAGCATATGGATATTATCCTATCACTGCAAGTGTTGTTCCTCAGGATATGTCTCAAAATATTCTTTTTGATGATGCATGTGAAGCCATTCCTCTTCAATTTTTCACTCCTGGCATGGTAGACCATATGATTATCCGATTCAAAATGACCAATACCAGTCTATTTCAGCTCACTAATGGCTAGGGTATTGCTCTTGATGCTTTCCATTTCATTTTTGACAACTTCCCATTTTTCTAGATTCAGACTTTGTACATTCCACATTCTGATTATTAGTGGATTTTTGAAGCTGTTTTTTTTTTTTTCTCTTTTTGTATCATGCCACATCATTAAATGAAGGTCCTGAAAACCTTACTGCATCGAGGTCATTAATGTCAACTCTACTTTGAGGAGGTAGCTGTTTCCCAGTGGTATTTTGAGTGCATTCCAACCTGATAGATTCATCTTCTGGCGCTATGTCAGATACTATTCCAGTGCTATTCATAGGCTTTCATTGGCCAAATTTTTAGTAGTCAGCAAGATTCTTCTCCCTATTTTCTTCTGGTCTGGAAGTGCTACTGAAACCTTTCCACCTTGGTGGCCCTACTGCTATTTCAAATACTGGTGGCATAGTTTCCAGCCTCACAGCAACATGGACGCCATCACTTTATGACAAACTAAAAGATGAGTGGTGGAAAAGGGAGATTAAGGCTGCTATAGTCATATAAGGGAGCTCTGGTAGCATAGTGGCTAAGACACTTGCCTGCTAACCAGACAGCTGGCGGTTCAAACCCACCAGCCACTCCTCAGAAGGAAGGTTGGGCAATCCTACTTCCGTAGTGATACTGCCTCGGAAACCTAAGGAGGGGTCTCTATGAGTCGGGTTTGACTCGACGGCACATAACAACAACAACAACAACATAGTCATATAAGAGTTATACTTCTTTGCATTAAATGACCAGTTAATTTAGCTAATATATTTTTTTTAAAAATGTTTCAATAAATTCAAACAAATTTAGTTTGACTTTTGTGTGTGTGTGTGTGTGCTGATTGTGTGTGACTAATTGGTCAAGTCATTTGGGTCAAGAGAGTTTGGATTGTGTTTATAATTAAAATTGTTGTTGTTGTTACGTGCTGTCGAGTCGGACCCGACTCATAGCAACCCCTCCTTGGGTTTCCAAGGCAGTATCACTACGGAAGTAGATTGCCCCATCTTCCTTCCAGGGAGTGGCTGGTGGGTTTGAATCGCCAGCCTTCTGGTTAGCAGTCAAGTGCCTTAGCCACTATGCTACCAGAGCTCCCTATAATTAAAATTAGTATATCTTAAAGTCTTAGTTCTACTAACTTCCCTTTTTAAAAAAATCATTTATATAATCTTAATTTTTTTAAAAATCCAATTGAATATTACAAATTGATTTAGTCTTCATATTTCTGTGGCTGAAACATGGATTTTAGAAAGGCTTGCATATTCAGAAATTATAACCTTTGCATTTTGAAAACTATTTTAAATAATCACCAAGGACAAGAAAACTTAATATTCTAGATATAGCTGGAATAATACATATAGAAGATTTCAACCTCTTTTTTTTTTCCAGTCTGTCTTTTTATCCACAATTGAAGTGATTCCTCCAAACTTACCTGCTTATTTTTAATATAGCTATAACAAATATCTGAATAATCAACTCAGATATATTACTATAATATCTAGAATATCTGACTGTTGTTTGATGTTTTCCCCATCTTCTTGATTTTTTGACAATTGCATAGATTACTGCTAGTATGATTGGAGAAAAAATCAGCATTTTAATGCTAGACTTCACAGTCAATGTTAGTTGTAACTACTTTCTTTCATCTATGATGCTGTAGATAATGGAAATGTGATAAACGAGCTTGTCTGGGCTATGAGGCATTTAAGAAGACCTCTCATGTAAATACCATCTTTAAGTTTTGAGCAACTGCAAAAGTAGGAGGTAACATAGTACTTGATTAACATTATAACCATCACTAACATAAAGGGAATTGCCTGATGTAATCTAGTCTCAGGAATTGCCCAAATTCCTGAGGGATAAAAATGAGAATCAACCCAAATCTGGTTCCTATAAAGTGGAGATCAGACATACCTCCACTCTCCAACTTCTTCAACATTTTTGACACCATGGCCTTCTCTGGTTTTCTGCTAGGTTATATAATTCATTGTAATAGTCACACAGAATTTACACACTATACTCATATTTACGTGGTTTACTAGGGAAGTAACAGGCTACAATTTGGGATTAGTTTCAACATGGAAGTAACAGAAACAACTCGGAATCAGTATTAGGAAGCACATAGGTGAGGTTTGGAAGGCTCTCCTGAGATGGAGAGTACATCCCTTCTTAAGTGCAGGTCAGCTTCTGAGAAAGATAGCTCTCAGGCCTTCTTTGCTATGCTAGCAGACCCTTTACTCAATCATGCTATTAGGCAAAGCCTTCTCTCAGCTGTGCATGCCCCCTCTTGGATGTGCATGCTTCTGTGCCTTCATTCTCCTGGCCATTGTCCTTTCCACAGCCAATTGACACAGTGTAGCTTGCTCAGCTGCTTCTCTCCTAGAATCATCATCTTTCTGCTGCCATTGCCAGCTCTGCTGCAGAGCACCTTCTAGCCTGTCACTGTCTTCAGTTATAAACATTGGCTCATATTACAGCTTTTTTAGGAGGCTGCTCAACTCCTCTCTGCTTTTCTCTCCTTGCCTCTAAATACCTCTGTGAGGTTGGCAGTTTATATGAGCATACTCCTTTTCAATTTTAAGGCATATTCCTCTCAACAAGACCATGAACCAATCAATTCCCTCTGTGGACCGCAAGTCACTCAATCCTATTTGGTGGATTTCCAAGCCACCATTTGCATAGTAAATCAACCAATCCCTGCAAGGTGCATAAAATACACCAATCACAGGGCAGACTGGAGTACAGGGCCAGATAAAAAGTATCAAAACATCAAGTTTTTACTGCTTACACAGGAAATGCCAATTACCTCAGACAAAAGTAGCCAACCTTCTGGGGTAGAAACAACCTGGGAGCCATCAGCTCCCTCCTAAGTTGCTTCACCAAAGAACTAGGACAAAAGTAACTCCTAAGGGCATACTGGAAATATCTCCCAAGCTGTTTACCCAAAGAACCAAAGCAAAAGGCCACATAAAGGAACTCATTGCACCACAGAGAAAGGTGGAAAGACTGGCATATCTGGGCTGCAACAAAACACCTAAGAAGATCTTTCATGAAAATATCATGTGTAAGCTTTTAGTAACTAAAAATAAAAGGCAACTTTGAAACTGATTAATAATTATAACTATTGCTAATAAAAAAGGGAATTATCTGGCATAGGCTAGAGTATTCTATGCTATCCAGTATTTGTATCCACAGGTAGGGAATGTATATAGGCATGTTTATGAACTATTTTAGAATAGGAACTGTGGGTTTCTAAATGGCAATGTACTTTTTATATCAAGATGTCAAAATACCTAGTCAGTCTTTGGATTAAATTTAATAAATCAAGTCTGGGACTTTGATCATTCCCTTAATGCCTTTCTTCTGTCCCATCCACCCAATGAAAGTTAGTGAGATAGGTCTCAGAACTTAAAAATGGCACACACACACAAAAAAGACCTTTTGAAATTTAAGTGAAAATTCTCTGACTTAAGTACCGTATCTTAAACCAGGGAGAGTATAATCATCCTCTACTTTACTGGATAATTTATGAATGAAGTTTTGTTTTCAAAGGAAGCCTGTGTACAGGTGCTACCTTTATGTCACAAGTGGTATTTGGGACTCAGAAACTTGGTACAAGATAAGCAATGATATGATGGCTACTGTTATTTTTGTGAGTAATAAACTATCCTTTGTCTCTAACTCAGGAGTTTCATGTCTTTTCCAAGCATCCATGAAACCATGACAGATTAACCATTTATTTTGCACATAAGATAGAATCTCAGACTCTTCTCATTTCTTAACATTTGACATAGAGAAAATGCATGATGGATTTAGGAGGAAGAAAGGCTTTAGAATCAAACTAACCTAAATTTGAATTTTATATCTGCCTCAGTGTGATCCTAGGTAAATTGTGAAATCCTTCAAGCCCCATTTTATTCAACTCTAGAATGTAGGACAATAATGAGAAAATGCAAGTAAAGTGACTGACATTTTGCCTGCCATTTATGAGAAATGTAATGAATGCTTATCTTTGTCTTTCCTTGTCCCCCAAAATTTTTCTCCTGGGAATTTAACTTAAAGAAAATCAGTAAGTAAAAGAACATGAAAGCATATATTTAGTATCTCTCAGTTGACTTGATGGTCAGCTAAGGTCTGGAGCTGCACTCTCTAATAGATGATGTTGTTGTTATGTGCTGTTGAGTCGGACCTGACTCATAGCGACCCCTCTTTGGGTTTCCGAGGCAGTATCACTACAGAAGAAGATTGCCCCATCTTCTTTCCAAAGAGTGGCTGTTGGGTTTGAACTGCCAGCCTTATGGTTAGCAGTCAAGTGCCTTACGCACTACACTACCACAGCTCCCCTGCTTATCTAAATCTGTAAGAAGTACCCCTACCCCATTAATAAATCAAGTTTAGCAAAAGGCTACACAGGGTTAAGTCCAATGGCAGATGTGCCTGGAGAGAGATGTGAAGCTTGGCAATCCTATCAGGCAGCATTTTTTTAAGAAATTCATATATTTGGTTTTTGTTGAGAATAAACACAGAAAAGCGTACATCATTTCTACACTTTCTACACTGACATTGATTGCATTCTTACCCTCCTTTACTGAATTGTTTATCCTGTATTAACATAAACTCACTTTGCACTAAGGCTTCTATCCAATCTGAGCTGCTATTGTCAATTTGATCCTACTCATACAGTTCTTAAAAGAACATAGTGCTCAAGACATATATTTTTTTTACTAGTTAAATGAAATTATTGTTTGTTTTTAATGGAATTCTACTCAGCCAGTATGAGAAATGAAGGCTTAATATATGCTACAAAAATGTAGAGAGCATGTAGACATCATGCTGAGTGAAAAAGTCAATCACAAAAGGACAAAGATTATATAACCTCATTTGTATAAAAAGACAAGAAAAAGCAAATATAAACAGACTGGAGTTTATCAGTGGTTACCATGGACTGGAAGGAGCTCTAGTGGTGTAGTGCTTAAGGTGATTGCTAACCAAAAACTCAGTCTTTTGAACCCACTGGCCACTCTGTGCAAAAACGATGAGGCAGTCTGCTTCTATAAAGATTTATAACCTTGGAAACAACGGGGGGCACAATGAGTCAAAATCAACTCAATAACATTGAGTTTGTTTAGTTTGGACCACAGGCTGGAGGCAGTGGGAAAGAGCAGGCTATTGCCTCTAGAGTACTGTGGTTTGGTGTATAGTGATGGAAAAAGCACATTGATTAAGGGTACGGTTGCATAGCTGATTATTATAAGTGTTGTCAATAAGTTGTACTGTAAAAAGTTGAATTGGTAAAAAAATTACTATATACATATAACAACAGGAAAACAAGGAGCTCTGAGGTGCAATCAAACACCTCATGGGATTTGGTTCCTTGGTTTGGAAGTTTAAGGTCATGGTTTCACGGAACATCTCAGCTAATTGACTTAATAACATGTTTAGTGACATTTCTTCCTCTTAGTTCATTGCACAGTTCCTGGAGTCTTAAAACCTAGCAAGCATTCATTCAGGGAACAACAGTGGCTCTGTTTTCCTGGAACAATAGAGAAAGAAGGAAAGGAATAGGAGGAGGATATGGAATATGTGGCTAACTGCCTCCATAAACAACTACCTCCTTTGTCATAAGACCAGGTCTGGCGGGTGCCTGGCTACCATTACTGAACATTTTGATCAAATATGCTGCAGAAGAATCTTGATCAAAGTGGGGAAATGCAGAACAGAATTTTAAGTTCTCATGGACTCCAGACTTTCTGGAGCTATAGAGGCTGGATGAATTCCTGAAACTAGATTACAAAGAAATAATCTTTAAACCTTAAACCAAAAATATCCCATGAAGTCAGACAGGGTCTTAGGAAATCTATCCTAGCAAGGTTGAAGGTGAGAAGTAAAGTTGGATTGATTGCTTCTTGTACTACTCACTGCATGGACTCTTCCTTATCTCCGCAGGTCTTTGACATTTGGAGAAAATTTGGTCTTATCTCCTTGTTATTACCAACACAATTATCTGAGGCTGGCAGAGCTTTCTCTTCCTTCTCACCATCTCCAAAATCGCGGATATGGTTCAGATGATTCTTCCATCTGTTTTCTTCACCTAATGCCATGATGTCATTCCTCTTCCTCAGCTCTATCTCCCTTGAACATTAATTACCGTCTGGGACTGGACTCAATTTGTGCTTCCCTCCCTCTGTCTTGATGACTGGGCTCTGCCAAATTTCTCTAGTTTGTGGAGGTCATGAGAGTTTTGTTCTGATGTTCCCCTGGCAACCTTTTAAGTATTTCCTTCAGGGTATCACTGACTCCCAGAAAAAGGTATGTGGTCACAGCCCAGTTTATATCATTTCTCTTCTAGGACCAAGATGGAACATAAAGTATTTGTTTGAGGTTCAGGGGGTGTGATGGGGGGGGTGAATGCAGAGAAGACAACAGGAAAAAATCAACCACAGGAAAGGAATTAACCCAATGATAGCATTTTCTATTGATGTTTGCTGCCCAGCCCAAGTCTTTTGTGGTTAGAAAAAAAATGTTGCAATAAAAAACCTTATACATATGCCATATCGTACGCAAGCATGTGAACTGGTAGAATAAATGCTCAGAGGTAGAGACTGATGCACTGAATAGTAAATGTATTTTCATTTTACTAGCCATGATCAAGTTGCCTCCAGAAGAACTGTACAATTTTACTCTCATCAGCAGTATAATAAAGGAATTACGTCCTCACAAACTTGCTAACAGCATTACTGTAAATTTTAGATTTTTGCCATATCTGTAGTAGAGTAAAAATTGTATCTCAGTGTAGTTTTCAGTTTGTACTTCTTTTATTCTGAGAGAAAGTGACTATGAGTTCATATGTTTAGGGATATTTGTATTTTTTAACCCTTAAACAGTAGTTTGGAATTTGCCCATTTTTCTGTTGGATGGTTGGTCTTTCAATTCTTAATTTATAGGAGCTTCTTAGACATTCTATGATATATATATATACACACACACATACATGATTTGAATTTTTTTGTTTTTAATTTGCTTTTGCTTATGGTGTTTTTGCTTATTCATGCAAAAGTTTTATGAATGTGCATATATATACCTAAAATATATACATATATATGAGCAAATACATATATATGTGTATATATATGTGTGTGTGTGTGTCTTGGATTTATCAATCATTTAATAACTTTAGAGTTCTTGGTCCTAATTTGAAAGGTCTTTCTTACTCCAAGACTGTAAAGAAATATAACTGTATTTTCTTCTCCTTTTTGTCTTCTTCTTCTTTTTTTTTTTTTTTATGTGTTTTATTCTGGTTTGGGTGCAAATTTACCAAGCAGATTCATTTTATTTTCAGCAGTTCATCGACATTTGGTTTCATGGCCCCAGTTGCATTCCCAACAATAAAAAGCTCTCCTCCCATCAAATACCCTTTCCCTGTGCCCTTCTTATCTATCATTCCTATCTGACCAGCTTTCACTCTATACAAATGGTACTCTTCTTATGTCTCTTTGTTGATTGATCCAAGGGGTGCATCTCCCTGGGTAGGTGTTCTGCTTGTAGGCCTTTCTACTGTTTGGCTGAGAGTTAATCCATGGAAGTGAGTCCAGTTCCAGGCCCAAAGGATAACCCAGGGCCATAGTCTTGGTGGTTCCACCATTTTTGTGTTTTTGAAATTTTTTCCACATTTTTCCTCCCACTCTATCCAGGATCTTCAATTGTGATCCCTTTCTGAGTGGTTGATATTGGTATTTGGGACCATCTAGTTCTTCTGGTCTCAGTGTCATGAAGGCTGAGGTCCCTGTGGTCCATCATATCCTTGGACTAATTTTTTCCATATGACTTTGATTTTCTTCACTCTTCTTTGCTCCAGACAAAGGGAGAAAAATAGTTGCATCTTAGATGCTGCTTGAAAGCTTTTAAGACCCTAGTTGCTACTCAGCAATGTAGGCCGTAGAACAAGATTTTTATGTACTATGTTGTGCCATTTGAGCTTGATGTCCCCCAAGACCATGGTCCCAAGACCACAGCCTGGTGACTCTCTCCCTAAATGTTCTTGGTTGTCACTGAGAAGCTACTTCAACCCTGTCCCCTGTTGCTTCTATAATTTATATAGATATTTTTGTAGCACAAATACATGTGTAAGAATATCTTCAGAAAATCTATCCATGGTAATGAGTATATTCTGTTCACCTACCCACACCTGATCTCACCTGTCTGTGCATTTAACCACATACCATTGCTGCCACTGGTAATGCAGTATTGTGAATGCAATAGTGTTTGCCTCAGCTGTCTATATGTTTCTGTGTCCTCCTTTTCCTTATCATCACTGTGCTGGTCACACACTTTTGTAATATTGCTTTTCCCTTCACCCAAATGAACACGACTCTTAGCTAGTCAGAATTTTTTCCTCTTACTCTCTCTCATCCCTGGTAACCAACAATGTAAATTTCCTTCCCTGTGTAAACTTTTCTTTGACTTTTTATAATAATGGACTCTTACAATATTGATGGGCACTTATGCTATTTCCATCTCTTTGCTATAGTGAATTGTACTGTGATGATCATGATGTGCATATACCTATTCATGTCTTGATCTCACTCTTTAGGATATATTCCTAGTAATGGAATGCTGGATCAAATAGTATTTCTATTTCCAGTTTTTTAAGGAAATGCCATATCATTTTCCACAGTGGCTGTACCATTTTACAGTCCCACCAGCAGTGTATGAGAAATCTAGTCTCTTCACACCCTCAACAGCATTTCTTATTTTCTGCCTAGTTGAACTTTGCAATTCCTGATGAGGTGAGATGATATCTCGTTGTTTTGATTTGCATCTCTCTAATGGCTAATGATTGTGACCATTTTCTCATGTGTTTGTTAGCCACTTGTGTATCTTCTTTAGAGAAGTATCTATTCCTGTCCTCTGCCCATTTTTGAATTGGATTGTTTGTGTTTTTGATGTTGAGGTGTTGAAGTTTTCTATACATTTTAAAGATAAGTCCTTTGTCAGGTAAATCATAGCCAAATATTTACTCCCAGTCTGTAATTTCCCAGTCTTTAAAAATGTGCCCTTTTGGAGAAGTCTTTTGATGCACATAGAATTTAATTTATAAAAGGTTCATTCATCTAGTTTCTCTTCCACTGCTTGGGCATTTTGGCTTATGCTTGATAATCTGTTTGTGCCATAAATTTGGGCCTCTAGGTTTGCCTTTATTTTATCTTTGATGAACCTTATGGTTTGGGGTTTTACATTTAAGTCTTTGGTCCATCTTGAGTTCATTTTTGTGTATGGTATGAGGTATGGATCTTGTTTAATTTTTCTGCAAGTGGATATCCAGTTTTGCCAACACCATTTGTTAAAGAGACTATCTCTCCCCAATTAATGGATTTTGGCCCTTTGTCAAAGATCAGCTGTCCATAGATGGATGTGTCTATTTCTGGGTTCTCCAATCTGCTCCATTGGTCTATGTATCAATCATTGTAGCAATACCATGCTGTTTTGACTACTGTGGCTCTGTAGCAGTTTTTGAGATCATCAAGTGGGAGATTTCCTATGTTGTTTTTCATCGTCAGTAGTACTTTCCTTATTTGAGGTCTCTTTCTTTTCCCTATGAAGTTACTCAACACTCACTACCATTGAGTTGATTCCAACTCATAGCGACCCCCATTGGGTTTCTGAGGTGATAAATCTTCACGGAAGCTGATTGTCCCATCTTCCTTTTGTGGAGCACCTGGTGGATTAGCAATCAAATGCCTTTGGCACTGAACCACAAGAGCTCCTTATCCAACTGATTTTTGTATGTTGATCTTGTATCCTACCACTTTGCTGAATCTTTCTATTAGTTCTTGTAATTTCTTGCTAAGTCTCGAATTATCTATGTATAGGATTGTGTCATCTGCAAATAGAGAGCTTTACTTCTTTGCCAATTTGGATGAGTTTTATTTCTCTTTCTTGCCTTGTTGCCCTGGCTAAGTCTTCCAATCCAACGTTAAATAGAAGTGGTGATAGAGGCCATCCTTGTCTTGTTCCTGCTCACAAGGGAAATGCTTTGAGTCTTGCTCTATCGAGAATCGTGTTGGCTGCTGGTTTTGCATGTGTGTCCTTTGTTATGTTGAAGAATTTCCCATCTATTCCTATTTTGCTGAAAGTTTTGAACAGGAATGGGTTTTGGATTTTATCAAATGACTTCTCTATATCAACTGATATGATCATGTGGTTCGTTTCCTTTGTTTCATTTACATGATGGATTACATTGATTGCTTTTCTGATGTTCAATCCTCCTTGCATACGTCATATAAATCCCACTCGGTTATGGTATATTATCATTTTTTATATATGTTGGATTCTGTTGGCTAGGATTTTGTTAAAGATATTTGTGGCTACATTCATGAGGGATAGTTTTCCTTTTTAGTAGTGTCTTTATCTGGTTTTGGTATCAGGGTCATGTTTACTTCACAAAATGAATTTGGAAGTATTCCATCATTTCCTATATTCTGGAATAGTTTGAGTAGTCTTAGTGTCAGATCTTCTCTGAATGATTGCTAGAATTCTCCTATGAAGTAGTCTGGGCCAGGACATTTTGTCTGTGTGGGGGGAGAGTTTTTATTTTTTTTATGACCTTCTCTATTTTTTCTTTTGTTATGGGTCTTTTCAAGTATTCTATCTCAGACTGTGTTAGTTTAAGTAAGTTTTGTGTTTCTAGAAATTTGTTCATCTTTTCTAGGTTCTCAAATTTGTTGGAATACGATTCTTCATAATATTTTGCTATTTTTTTTAATAGCAGTTGGTTCTGTTGTGATGTCACCTATTTCATTTATTATTTATGTTATTTGCATCTTCTCTTTCTTTTCATTTGTTAAATTTGTCATTTGCTGACTTTGTTACTCTTTTTGAAGAACCAGCTTTCTTTATTTTTGTTGTTGTTATCTTTTGCTCATTTATTTCTGCTCTGGTCCTTATTTTCTTTCTTCTGGATATTGTAGATTTCTTTTGTTGCTCTTTTACTAATTGTTGGAGTTTTTGAGTTAAGGTGTTGATTTAGATTCTTTCTTCTTTTTTGATGTGTGCGTTTATTGTTATAAATTGACCTCTTAGTACTGCTTTTGCTGTGTCCCAAAGGTTTTCGTAAGTTGTATTTTCATTCTCATTTGTTTCCAGGAATTTTATAATCCATGCTTTATTTCTTGTTACCCAAAAACAGCAGTATACTATTCAGTTTCCACAGACTTGATTTTTTTTCCCTTAGTCTTCCTATTATTGATTTCTTATTTTATAACTTTGCGATCCAAGAGATGCTTTATAGTATTTCAATATTTTTAAATTTATTGAGGATTGTTTTGTGGCCTAACATATGGTCCATTCTAGAGAATGATCCATGTGCACAGGAGAAGAATGTGTATTATGCTTTTGTTGGGTTGAGTGCTCTATATATGTCTATGAAATTGAGTTGGTTAATTGTGCTGTTGAGAGCTTCTATATTTTTGTTGAGTTTTTTTTCTTCTTCTTGTTGTTCCGTTCTTCATTAAAAGTTGTATACTACTGTGGAATTGTCTAGTTTTCCTTTCAGTTCAGTTGATGTTTGCTTTATGTATTTTTGAGCTCTTTCACTGGGTGCATAGATATTTATTATAGTAACTTCCTCTTGGTCAATTAACCCTTTTAACATCATACAGTGTCCTTCTTTGTACCTTGTGCTGATTTTCACCTTGAAGTCTATTTTATCAGAAATTAATATTGTCACTCCTGCTCTTTTCTGGTTGACATTAGTTTGGTACATTTTTTTCCACACCTTGGTTTTTAATTTATTTTAATCTTGGTGTGTAAGATGGGTCCCTTGTAGGAAGCATATGATACGTCTTCTTTTCTTATCCAATCTGCTGCTCTCATTCTCTTGACTGAGGCATTTAGTCCATTCATATTCAGTGTAATTAATGATAAGTATGAATTTATTGCTGTAATTCTATTGTGTTCTTTGTTGTGTTATTGGTGATTTATTTGTTACAAATATTTTTCTGTGGTGAATTCATTATGTTATCAAGCATCTTTTCTCTTTTCTTCATTATTGTTGGCTTTGTGTTTACTAGGCCCTTGTGATTTCCTTCTTTCTTAGTTTGGTTAGAAGGATTGTTAATTTTCTTTGTGATTACCCTGAAGTAAATTCTTATCTCCCTGAGTTTGGAACAATCTGTTCTATATAGACATTTCCTGACTTCATCTCCATTTGGAAGTTTTGTAAGTATAACTTTTATTCCCTCTATTTGCTCTGTTGTTGGTGCCATTTACAGATTAATGACTCTATTTCTCTATTTACATTTTTTTTTTTGAGCGTATGTTGAGATTCTTTTTCTGGGTTGGTTTCTAGGTGGTGGTGTCAAGTGTCTGGATTTTAATTTGTTGTTTTCTTTGGAAGGACTCCCTTTAGCATTTCTTGCAGGTCTGGTTTTCACAAATTCCCTCAGTTTCTGTTTGTCTGGGGATGTCTTAATTTCACCTTCATATTTGAAGGACAGTTTGGCTGGATATATAATTTTTGTTTGGCTGTTCTTTTCCTTCATTGTTTTGCATATGCCATCCTGTTGCCTTCTTTCCTGCACAGTTTATGCTGAGAAGTCAGAGCCTCGTCTTATTGTTTGCCTGTTGTAGGTAAAATTTCATTTTTCCTGAGCTGCTCTCAAGCTTCTTTCTTTGTTTTGGTTTTGGAAAGTTTGATTATGATATTCTTGGTGACTTTTTCTTGAGGTCTAGCCCATATGGGGTTCATTGAACTTCTTGGATGGATATCTTTTTGCTTTTCATGATATAGGGTAAGTTTTATGTTAGCAAATCTTCACTAATTTTCTAAGGTTTTTTTTTTTTTAATTTTTTTATATTTGCTTCCTCTTGTTCTGGAATTCCAATTAGGTGTATGTTATTTCTTTTTATGTTATCCCATTTAGCTCTTAGGTTTTCTGCATTTCTCTAAATTCTTTGTTCTGATTTTTCCTCATGCATGCTGGTGTCGAGGGATTTGCCTTCTAGGTGGGAAATGCATTCTTGAGCCAGTTCTAGTCTACTCTTTTGTCTTAATGTGTGATCTACCTCTGTAATTTTCGTGTTCATCTTCTGGATTTTTAATTGTTAGGTTTGTATATGCCTAAGGCATTTGATTGCTAGCCAGAAGGCTGACAGTTCAAACCCACCAGCCACTCCTCAGAAGGAAGACTGGGCAATCTGCTTTCATAGATACTGCCTCAGAAACCCAAGGAGGGGTTGCTATGAGTTTTGTATGATTTCTAAATGTGTATTTATTTTATTATTTTGCTCTTGAATGATTTTCCTGAAATTCAAGGGTAATATCTGTCTTTTCCTTGCTTCTGTTAATGGTTTCCCTGAGCTCTTTGAAGACTGTGTCTGTGTACATGTGTGTGTATAATCTTTTGAATTCCTTATCAGATAGTTTTTACTTGCTCTTCCTTGGGGATATTTCCTAATTCTTTAGTTTCTACTTGTTTCTACTATCTTGTTCTGTTTCTTTGTTTGAGTTGAAGTTGTCTGTTGTCTCCTAGACATTTTGAAGTTGCTGTCTTTATTTGTTGGTTACGTGTTGATTTGTTTCACCCTGGTTTTATGTTTTACTTTGTTTTAATATACCTGAAGTGTGGAGCAGGTATGATCTTTTGGTTGTTAGCTCGACTGTACTGAGTCACTATCAAGCTTTCTCCGTGTTGGTGGATTAACTGGTGAGAATGTTGGTATTGGTCTCTGTCATCAACAGGAGTTGCAGTGGGGATCAGCAGTTGTTATCCACCATCTGTCATTGATCCTGTGGTGATGTGGTTGGTATAGCTGAGATGACTGACTAATGAAGAGTTAATGTTCTCCTCCCATTGGATGAGGCAGGAAAAAAAAATTAAAAAAATAAAAGAATGTCAAGGAGAAGAAGGAGAGGTAGAAAGATACAGTCAAAATATATGAAAAGAAATAGGGAAAAAGGAACAAGTATATAAGAAAAAGGAGAAAACAAAAGTGGGGGGTTGGAGTGAGAGTGATGAAGTTTTGGTAAAAATGAAAGAAGACAAAGAGATAGAGGAGTGTGGTGGTTATGTTGTGTGCCAACTTGGCTGGGCCTGATTGAGTGGCTGTGTAGCTGGTGGTAGTTATTCCCCATGATGAGACTGGCAATCAACTCCATGATGGGATCTACCACAAGCAGCTGAGTAGCTGCCTTTGGTATGTGGTCTGCTTCCTGTATATAAGGAAAAGCCTTGGGAATGGTTTCTAGCTTATGGCATGGTTGGACCCTGCATGTAGCTGTGTTGTTGTTCAGCAGCCTGCCATGCTCTGCTTACTTTGGGACTTACAATGGACTTGAATTAATGACCTGCCATGTGGTTTGGTAACATTAGGACTGTGCCTATTTACTTGTCAACCTTGGGTTTGGCAGCCTCAGCACCCAGCAGCTGTCTGAGTAAAGAAAAGCCTCTAGCTTCAATGGGCCAGGAGCTAGAGGCAGAGCTGAAGCCCAAGGCTGAGGGGCTTTCACCCAGCCCCTATAGCTTGGCACTTTGAACTTGGACTTAAAGCCTCCAAATTGTAAGAATAAACTCCTGTTTGTTAAGGCCATCCCATTTGTGGTATACATTCTTGTCAGAGCAGTACTAGCTAATCAGAATAAGGAGTAAATGATCATATAGAAAGGAAGAAAAATTAGGAAAAGAAAAGTAGAAAAATGAAGGGAGGAAAAGGATAATGAGGCGAGATTTTCTAGTTATGTTCAGCCAGTGGTCCTGGGAACTGGGAGTTGTGGCAGCATCTGCTCATTCACCTGGGTAGGAGAAAAGAGATTGGTGCAAGAAGTGACCTCCAGGTGAGAAGGCTAAAATTTGTTTTCTGTGCTTAGTGTGAGATAGATCAGCCAGTGATGCAGTCATGGAGGAAGGACAGCTGCAGCCCCTGGATCTTTTGGAGTGGTTTGCTGATGGGTAGTATTTGGCTGTCAGTCAAAGTCCTACAGATCAAACCCACTGGCAGCCCTGCAAGAGAAAGAAAAGTCCTCCACAAAGATCCACAAGTTCTGAAATCCCAGGACTCAGTTTCAAGTTGTATTAAAAAAAAAAAAAAAAAAATTGCTGAGAGTCATACTTGAGCCCACTGCTGTGGGTATGATTTGAGGATATGATTTGGGGAGAGTTTTTCTTTTCCCTTACTCCCTCCCAGACTCCATCGCATCTTAAGCTATGGAAGGTCTGATCCCTTTCTCTATATGATAATCTCCCACATGCGTGGCTTTAGTTCACCATGAAATCCTCCCAGTCTGTCTACACTGTGTCTTTTCTTTTCTTTTTTTTTTTTTTTTTTTTTTTTTTTTTTTTTTTAGCTCATTAAGGTTTTAATAATTAGGTGACAGTATTTTGAATGTTTTATATTATGCAGAAATTCTTGGGGATTGTTATTTTATGCTTAATTCAGAGTGTAAAGTTTAGGACAAGGCTTTTTCTCTGTTGACTTTAGAGGAAGGTCTTTGACTCCTTTCTACATCTGTGGGCCTGATGTTCCTTGAATATCTAAATGTATCTAATAATTCAGCCTGTCTACCCATCTATCTACCCATATATCAATGTTTGCTTTCACTAACAACATAGTACTGTATGTGCAAAAGGGTTCATCTTTGTTGTCTGTACCTCCCATGTACCTCTCTACATCTTCTTCTTCCTCAATCCCACTGTGTTGATCATTCACATTTGGTACATTGTTTTTCTCTTCACCCAAATCATTATTTGTCTCTACCTAACAGTGTTCCCTCCCCTTGCCTCCCACCCCTGGTAACCAACAAAGAAAATTTCTTTTCCTATATAAACCTTTCCTTGACTTTTTATAATAATGGACTAATACAATATTTGTCCTTCTGTGATTGACTTATTTCACTCAGCATAATGTCCTCCAAGCTGATCCATGCTGTGTGGTGTTTTGCCGATTCTACTTTATTCTTTAGGGTTGCATAGTATTCCATTGTGTGTATGTACCACAGTTTGGTTATCCATTCTTCTGTTGACAGGCATGTTGGTTGTTTCTATCTATTGGCTATTGTAAATGGTCCTGTGATGAACATGGTTGTGTATATATCTGTTTTTGTCCTGGCTCTCACTTTAGGATATATACCTAGTAATGGAATTGCTGGGTCAAGTGGTATTTCTAATTCCATACCCTATGTCTTTAATGCCTGCCTGTTTCATGGAGTTGGTTTTTACCCCTTATTGTCATCCTTTGTGTTTGAAAGGGCTTCTCTTCAACCTGGCCAGTTTTTTTTTTTTTTTTTCCCCCAGTCACTGAACTTGCTCTCTTTACTTTCTTCACTCAATCTAATACTTTATCTTCTCATTAGATACTCATAATTCCAGGATCATTATTTGTATCTCTTTTACTGAGTTTCTCAAAATCTTTGTTGAAAGAAAGATCTGGCACAGTCAGTTAGTAGGATGCCATCTTCTTGATTCCTTCTTCTATTATTTTAATGGCCTTGTTTTTCCTTCTAGACTTACTTTAATATCTATTCTGTTTCTCTGTTATAATGTGACAGTTTCCATCTCACTCAATTTAGTTTCTCAGTAAGCAAGGAGTTAATTCACAATATAGAATATAATCATAATAAAATGCATTTGAGTTCATAGATTTATGAATTGAAATTTATTTTTTAATATTGAACAACTAAATAAAGAATCTAACATGCTATAAAACAATGAGAGAAATGATCTCTTTTTTATCATTTCTAGATAACTTGTAGGAAAGTAAGAGTATCTTTGGAGTAGAATGTGTGCTATTTTCAAAGTAGCCATTTTCCATGAGAGTTATGGCTTTCTACCTTCAGAAAAGTAAGAACTAAGAAACTTTTAATCACTTCTAGGCATATTCCTGGATATCCCTGCATGGTGCAGTTAGATTCTCAGCTACTTACTGGAGGGTTGCCTGTTCAGTATCACCCAGACACACCACCAAAGAAAACCTGATAATCTACTTCTGAAAGATCACACCCTGGAACACATGGAACTACCATGAATTGGAATCAACTCAATAACAAGATATATTCTTAGCTAGGCATAAAGGAGAATGATTAAGAACGTGGACTTGGCTACCAGCAAACTACTACCTGTGTTATAGAGAGAAAGTTATTTACCTTGAATCCTCAATTTCCTCATAGGTAAAATATGGAAAATATTGTCTCCTTCATAGGGTTGAGAAGATTAAATATGATAAAGCAAAATGCTAAGCACAGTGCGTGGCATATAGTGAAACCTCAGAAATAGCTTTGATTAGTTATTGAAATTGAATTTTGCTTTAGATGAACCCACATTTTTAAAAGATTAAAATATTAATAAAATATATACATTTATGTTTCCAAAAATAAAAGCAACATTGAAGCATAGAATAACATGAATCTTCAGATGTATTGCCTGAAAAGGACAATTTTGGTCTATAAAATGAGACTACATTCATTTGTTTATGTTGTTCATAGTATTCGGATAATAACTATATGAACTTCACTGGCTGGCTTCAGAGACAATAATTTGATTAGCTCTTGCATCTTTCTAGAGTCTAGAGTAAAATATATAAAACCAGGTGATAAATTTGGCAAAAGTCCTTGATGAGACAGTGTCATACATTCTAAGTGCACATTGAGTTTTTGGAGACAGTTCAAGATGAATGTTCAGTGGATGTGTCACATTTTCAGACATGTTCCCAAGGTCTCATTATTTTGTCTCTTCATCCCATACTTCAGCTGCTAGGAACAACTTTGCTGTTTCAAAGTCCTTTGATATCTCTTTACTAGAAATTTAGATTTTAAATGCCATTGTTATTTAGTGAATGCATTTGTAAGAAATGTGCAAATCACCAAGTATTATTTTTTTTTTTTTGAAGTGCATTTTGGCTGAATTATCTTCATTTAATGAATAGTTCCAAAACAAAAGGCATAGGTGATAATCATTATCCTACTTTGTTCTTGCTATCTTGGCAAAACTATGGAAGACAATGAAAGCAATCAATTTCTCTAGTTTATGAATAGTAATGGATTTTTGCTGCTGTAGCCTCTAGAACCTGGCTTTGTTAAATCTACTGTTGGAGAGCTACAGAAATATAAATGTCATAGTAACAAAGGAAAAAGCTTTTACAAATGCACACATAGATAACACCATATCCAGATAGTGGCCAATTATTTTCTGACAGAGCATTTATTTCATTGTTGTTTGTGAAACGTTGAATAACAATAAAATAACTTTACTAAATATTCCTTTATTTTTATAAGGAAGTGTTTCAATTATTACCATTTGCTCTAAAGACAAACTATAACATTCATCCCTAACACTGATGAGTTGTGTGAATTTAAAGAAATTACTAAACTGCTGTGAGTGAGCATCAGCTTCGGCATCTGTAAAGTGTAGATAATAATACCTACTTCATACTATGATTTGAAGGCAACAGGACAATATGCATAGAAAGCTGTTATCACAATGTGTAATCTATAATAAGCCCACAATTCTAGTTACTACTATAAAGACAGAAAAAAATGACACATGCTTATATTAATTACACAGATTATTTTGTATCTCTTTATATATCTTCCTGTGAATTTATTTTACTCACAAAGTTTATTGTCATATTTTTTATATTTAAAGATTAAGTGGTTAATTTAATCAAAGGTCAAAATAAAAACAATATATAATCTCATCTTTTGACCAGATTTTTATTCTGAAAACTTGTTTTGTTTGCACAGGGATTTAATATTTATAAAGGGTGATTCAAGCTTATAGTCCCCTCTGCAACTGCAACTACGTATATTCTTTGTAGTTAAAAAAATCATACTCTTTTTTCCTTGCCAATACATGCTCATCTAAAATGGATCACCTGCTTTCTCAACATTGAAATCTGTTGAATTTGTTAGTGCCCCCAACTTAATGTTCTCTGACATTAGCTTAAGTCTGTGCTGTCTATTAAGATAGCTACTTTTCCTTTATGACTATATAAATTTAAATTAATTAATTAAAATTAAATGATATTAGACATTCCATTCCTTTGTCACACTAGTCACATTTCAAGTCTTCAGTCATCACATGTGGCTAGTGTCTATTATATTGGACAGCACAGATATAAAATATTTTTGTCATCACAAAAAGTTCTACTAAAAAAAAAAAACACCTCACTACCCTCAAGTTGATTCCAACTCATAGTGACCCCTCCTTGGGTTTCTGAAGCAGTATCTCTAGGGATGTAGTTGGGCCAATCTTCCTTCTGAGGAGTGGCTGGTGGGTTTGAACCACCAGCCTTCTAGTTAGCAGTCAAATACCTTAGGCACTACACCACCAGAGCTCCGAAAGAAAGTTCTGTAGGCCACCTTTATCTTAGGGAATCTAAGGATATACCACTTAGCAAATGGGAAAACAGGCTCTGACCTTCCGTGGCTTTTGGTGTTTTCACAATTAGAGTTTAAGGTTTTGAACAGTTTCCCAACCTACTGCTAACCAGAAGGCTGGCAGTTCAAACCCACCAGCCACTCCTTGGAAGGAAGGTTAGGCTATCTACGTCCGTAGTGATACCACCTCACAAACCCAAGGAGGGGTCGGTCACTGCAGTTCGAGTCTGACTCGACAGCCCATAACAACAACAGCAACAACAACAACACTCTTGCATTAACATTGTACTAATTGGCATCTTATATTCATACTATTACCTTAGTTCAGTAATTCTCATTCTTGGCTGCACATCAGAAAAACTTAGGAAATTCTAAAGCTCCAGATATCCAGGTCACATGCTGCGTAACAGACCAATTAAATTAGAATCTCTGGGAAGAGTCAACCCAACATCAGTATTTTTTTTTTTTTTTAATTTTAATTTTTATTGTGATTTGGGTGAAGATTTACAGAGCAAATTCACTTTCCATACAGCAGTTCACATACACTTTATCTCATGACATAAACCACAGTTTACCACAATGCAACAGCTCCTCTCCCACTTCCTCCCCATAGTTACCTCTTCCCAGTATCCATCCCTCCATACACTCCTGCCCCCTGAGCTGTCTCCCTGTGCATAA
>NW_006921777.1:2036274-2049517 GCF_000298275.1 Orycteropus afer afer | reverse complement strand
GTTGGCCCATTGGTGGAGAAGGAGGTAGTGGCTCTTGCTCAGTAAGTGAAGTCGCAGGAGGTGTGGGTGTAGTTGTGTCTTATGGGGACTGTTGTTCTCTCCCACTCAGTTAGACAAAAATTACAATTGAATAACCATCAAAAAACTAAAAGCATATGGACAAAAAACCACACAAGAACAGTAACCAAAAAAAAAAAAGAAAAAATGGAAAAAGAAGAAAAAAAAAAACAAGAAAACCTGGAGTATATGGGGATAGGGTACTAAGAGAAAAAAGGTAGAGAAGGGGAATAATGAAGGAAAAAAAATGGAAAAAGAAAAACAAGGAATGGGGTTAACCATGAGAAAGAAAGTGGGGAAAAAACTTAAGAAAAAAATAAATTTCAACCAGGAAGAGGGAAAAGAAAAAATGCTGAAAACTAGGATCTGGGAGGGGAAGATTAAGAATAATAGTAAAAAGGACAAAAGTATTAATAATAATAGTTGTTTTAAAATAGACAAATACAAGCAAACTAATCACCAGAAAAAAAAGAAAGTGAAAAAGAAAAAAATAAAAATAAAAAAAGAGAAAAAAAAAATCATTGGAAGACAGAGCAGGGCACCCACGCTCCATCTGAGCACACAGACTGTATTGGAGTTCCTGTGGGCCCAGAAGGTAGGTGGGAGTGGGGATGGCTGCACCTCCATTCACCAAGTGGGTGTGGTGTATAAGAGTAACAAGAGGAATGTCGTACCTTTTCAGTCTTGCAGGTCCAGAGTGTCCTTGGGGTTGCTGGAAAGCAGAACATGTTCTTAAGCCCCAGGAATCTGCAAGAGCATTGTCTCTTTAAATATCCAAAATAGTCAAGCGTCTTTTAAACATTCAAAATGGCAGTGACTCCGGACCGGCAAAAGTCCACAACTCAGCCTGCCTTTCTCTTCACCTTCTCCGTTTATTCCCCAGCCAGCAGAGCAGTCATCCGTGCAGTCCCTGGGTAGCAGGGCTGATTTTTAGGTTAATTCTTAGTCCTACCACCACTCGGGAATCTCCAAGCTGTCTGTGCCCTGCTGTCAGGATGGCTCAGGATGGCTGCCAGACTGCAGCTCCGTCTGTCTCCTTTTTTGGTATTTTCATGCAAATTCTTCTGCTAGTTTGGGTTTAGTCCACTTCTATATCCTTCCCTTCAAGGCTCAGGGGTCCAGGATTATCTTCTGTGTCTGTGTTAATTGGTTTCCCTTTTCTTTGTTGAAGAGGGTCTGTGCAGTCTTTCTGCTTAGTCCGCCATCTTACCAGAGCTCCCAACATCAGTATTTTTAAACCATCTTGGCAACATCTGGCCAAGTTTGAGAGCTACACAGATCTAGTTTTCCCATTTGTCACTTACTTTTCTCATCACTTCTTGATTATGGCACACACCTCTTTACACACATTGTATTAAAGAAATTCTTTAAGATAACAATTCCTACTCTTATTTCTTTATTTGAGTATAACAATATTTTCTCACAAATTGCTTAATCTTTTTATTTTCATTCCATCAAATCAGATATATTCTCTTCCAGGTACTTTTTCTAATTCTCACTGCATTGAATTTGTCAGGTAAGTGTGAACCCAAAACACTCAGTAGTTTGTAAAATAAATGCCAAAAAGAAAAGCTAGGTAGATTAAATAAAATGACTTTTATGGATTGAACTGTGTCTCCTGAAAAATGTGTCAACTTTTTTAAGCCACAATTCTCAGTATTATGTAATTATCCTCCATTTTGTGATATGATGTAATTATCCTACGTGTTGTAAATCCTAATATCTATGTTATTAATGAGGCAGGATTAGAGGCAGAAATGCTAGTGAGGTGGAATGCAATATACAGCATTAGGTTGTATCTTCAGTCAATCTCTTTTGAGATATAAAAGAAATTAAACAAGAGAAAAAGGAATTGACTACCACCAAGAAAGAGGACCTGGGAGCAGAATGCATTCTATAGACCAATGGTCCCTGCACTGAAAACCTCCTAGACCCAAGGAAAGATGGATGTTAAGACATGTGGAAATCTCCAAGGGACACCAGACCCACAGATACTGAAAAGAGATAAGGATTGTCCCACAGAGCCAATAGAGAGAGAAAGCTTTCCCCTAGAGCTGGTGTCCTTAGTTCAGACTTCTATCCTCCTAAACTTTAAGGGAATAAATTTATGTTTGTTAAAGCCATCCACTTGTTATATTTTTGTTATAGCAGCACTAGATTACTAAGGCAGAATTTGGTATCAGAAGAGTAAGATGCTACTCTAACCAATACCTAAAATGTGGAAACAGTTTTAGATTGGGTTATGGGTAAAGGCTGGAAGACTTTTAAGATACCTAATAGGAAAAGCCTAGATTTCCTTGAAGAGATTGTTGGTGGTATTATGGACATCAAAGGCAATTCTTGTCAGAGCACAAAAGGAACTAAGAAGAGTGATAGAGGAAGTCTCTGTCATTTTAGCAACTGAATGTTCCTTTAACTGTGCTTCTGGTGAAGTTTTAAAAGAAAATGATGAATATATGATTGGACAATGGAGGAAGAGCAATGTTTTTTATGTAGTAGTAAAGAACTTGTCTGAATTATGTTTAAATGTTAGGTGGAAGGTAGAACTTGTAGATAATGAACTTGGATATCTTTCTAAGCAAGAACTTAGAGGGACTGTGTGATTTCCCCTTGCCACTTATAATAAAATGCAAGAGGAAAAAGATAGAGTAAGATAGATGCCAAGATGCATGGAGATCTCTCAGGAACCAGCAAGCAGAGGCTGAAGAGACAAGGACTTTTCTCCAGAGCCAACAGAGAGAATGCCTTCCCCTAGACTCAGTGCTTCCTGGAACTCAGGCTTCTATCCTAAACTGTGAGAAAATTAGTCTCTGTTTGTTAAAACTACCCATTTGTGGTATTTCTTTTATAACAGCACTAGATAACTAAGACAAAGACCTTATATGAGTCTTCTTTCAAATGCTTATAAAGAAGAGATTAAAGGTACTTTTGCTCTAGAGTGCAGCTTTATTCACATGCACAAAACTTATTTAAAACTTCCTAAATGTAGGAGCTGCTGTATTGACATCCTTCCAACCAAAATGATTTTCTAGGAACATGCTTAAAACTACCTGATTATTTTGAGAATGCTCATGCTGCAAAAGAGTTTATATTAAGAATTTCAGCAAATGCTAACCACTCTTAAAATAACAGGTGAGGAAAATACGTGGATGGTGATAATCGAGAAATACATTTGTTAATTTACCAAAATAATCCAGAATGACGGGGATTGCTAGATGTCCCCCAACTTTCCCTTTCTTGTATAGTAATAGCTTGTTTAGCCAGGGATGTATTAAGAGGGAACAGAAAGAAAATAAACAAAAGCTAAATATATTTTAACAAACCAAAAACCAAATCCTCTGCTGTCAAATTGATTCTGATTTGCAGTGACCCTATGAGACGGAGTAGAATGGCTCCATAGGGTTTCCAAGCATGCAAACCCTTAGTATAGTACACTAAATCTATAGGATTACTATGAGTCAGAATCAACTGGTCTGCAATGGGTCTTTTTTCTTTTTTTCTAACTTGTGATTTGGGTGAAAATTATTGAGTAAATTGATTTTCCATTTAACAATTAACACACACTTTGATTCATAACATTAATTGCAGTCCCCACAATGTAGCAGCACTCTTCCTGTTCCTCCCTGTGTTTACCACTTCCATTTGTCCTTTCCCATCCCTTCCTTTTTTCTGAACTTTGTCCCTGGCAAATTCTAACCTTTTGATCTTATATGATTGGTTGTTGTAAGGAATGTGTGCTATTGTTCACCTTTTAGGCCTGTCTATTGTTTGGCTGAAAGTTGAGCCACAGAGGTGACCCTGGTTCTAGGCTTGAAGGGTGTCTAAGGGCCATAGTCCTAGGCGTTCCACAAGTCTCTATCAGACCAATAAGTTTGGTCTTTTTTATAATCTTGAGTTTTATTCCACATTGTTCTCTTCTTCCATCCAGGACCTCCTATTGGGATCTACAGTGTGGTAAATTACCTGGTATGACTTTTCTAGCCATAAGTCTTTGTAAACTCTGTGGTGGAATTTGCTGTGAGTAACTGAGGAGTTCCTGATTGTAAATGTTATCCATGGGGGGGTGGGGGGGGTATTTCTGTTGGGTGTGGCACAAAGCAATGTTCTGGGAGGTTCCCTCTCTCTCTCTCTCTCAGGTGCTTAGTATTCTGATGTTATGATTGGCTAGTTTGGCCACTCTGCCAGGCTCAAAAGAAGGCCTCCTAGAGGCAGAAGTCTCTGACTACTGGATGAGAAGGATGTACTTCTGAGAAGGAACACCCTCTTGAGAGACACGCACTGCTGGGAAAGAGAAGCAAGAGACACACATTGCTGAGAGAGAAACCAAGGGACATGCATTGCTGGGAAAGAGACTGTGAGAGACCGTTGGGTGAGAGACGGCGGGCTGAGAGAGACTGAGCATTTTTCCTGAACTTAAATTGTAACCTGGTGCTTCCCTAATAAACTCCATAATCTGAGAGTTCTGTGTGGCCACTGCAGTGAATTATCGAACCCAGGAGAGAGGTGGTGGGTGCTTTGGGAGGAATGGTTGGTGAAAGGGCTGGAGGGAGGCAGCATATCTGATCTTGCACTAATAGGCCTTGGGCTACTAATAGTGATTCTGTCTTCCCCTTGTGCATTAGAGGAGATCAGAAGATGTAACTCCTTGCATTTTTAGCAGGATCCCAGTCACGAGTGGTAGCAAAGCACTATCTAGTTCTTCTGATCTTAGGGTTGTATAAACTGAGATTTATGTGATCCATTAATCCTTTGGATTAATTGTTTCCATATATCTCTGATTTTCTTCACTCTTCTTTACTTTGGATTAAGAGAGACCAATTGTTGCATCTTAGACATGTACTCCCAAGTTTTAAGACCCCAGTTATTACTCAGCAAAGTACAATGTGGACTTGTTATGGCAATTGACCTTGATGTCTCTTGAGACTATGGTCCTGAGTCTCCAGACCCAGCACCTTATTCCCTAAAGGTGATTGGTTATGGCTAAGAGCTCTGGTGGAATAATGTCTAAGGCATTTGACTGCTAAGCAGAAGGCTGGTGATTCAAACCCACCAGCCACTCCTCGGAAGGAAGGTTGGGCAACCTACTTCCAGAGTGATACTGCCTCGGAAATCCAAGGAGGGTTGCTATGAGTTGGGTCCGACTCCAAGGCAGAGATGTTTTTAAGAAATTTTCATAACTTTGCTCCCTTTATGCCCTACTACATTCATAGATATATTTACAGCACATAAATGCATATGTAGAAATATCTTCTGTAAGTATTTATTTATTTATTTTTTTAAATCTTTACAGAAGCAGAGTGCTGCTACCTTCTCTCCCATGGAGCAGCTGGTGGGTTCAAACTGCCAACCTTCTGTTAGCAGCCAAGTGCTTTAACCACTGTGCCACTGGACTCCCATATTTAAACAAGTATTATCTATAAAGAGAGGAGAATACAAAATCATTGGATTTTAGGATAGGTGAATATATTGTTATTGTTATGTGCCGTCGAGTCAGACCCTACTCATAGTGACCCTTCTTTGGGTTTCTGAGGCAGTATCACTATGGGAGGAGATTGCCCCATCTTCCTTCCAAGGAGTGGCTGGTGGGTTTGAACCACCAGCCTTCTGGTTAGCAGTCAAGTGCTTTAGGCACTGTGCTACCAGAGCTTCCAATCTTTATCATAAGGTGCTCCAATATTCAGGCATACTCTTCTCCCTCTACTTTAAGCATGATACTCTCCCCCTCAAAGGAGGCCACCCCTTACTGAACCCAGCTCAAAAGCTTCTTGGGAGTGTATAGTCTTTCTCTTTGTATTGCAACCCACAGTTTAAAATAACTTTATCCATGGCTAGCCTCTTAGTTTGGTGTTTTGCTAGGAAGAACCCATACAGAGTTAATTAAAGGGAAGAAGACATTATGTCTTGATCTTTATGCATTTTCTGGAAATGTTTCCTTCTTGAGTTACTGTTTTATGTCGTTCATTAGAAAATGAAAATATAACTATTTTGTCAAATCACATTCACAAGATTCAGAGATTTGACCCAGTATCAAACTTTATAAGAATTTAGATGAAAAACAAGTACAACATGGTAAAGTCTGACACTAATAACACAGTTTTCCACAGCTTTCCTTGCACCATTCATATGTGCTCTGGCTTAGATTTAATATATGAAGTCTCTAAGTAATGCATGCAGAGTATTGCTTACACAAAGAGAGCTGTAATAGTCATGGAACGCCTCCAATTTTTACTCTGTTAATTATGTAGCTAAGGAGCCATGATAGTGCAGTGGTTAAATGCTCAGCTACAAATCAAAAGGTCAGCAGTTCCACCAACTACTCCAGGGGAGAAATATATGGCAGTTTGTTTCCATAAAGATTATGGCTTTGGAAACCCTATGGTGCAGTTCCACTTTTTCCTGTAGGGTCACTGTGAGACAGAATCTACTCACCAGCAACCGGTTAATAATGTAACTAACACTGACATTTTTCCAGCTGGCTATTGCCTCATAAATCCCTAAGTTCCAGGTTTGTTTGCCATAAACAACCTGAATGGTCATGGTAAATTCGGTTAAAAGCATCCAGAGATAAAGACTCTCCATTATCTTTCTACTTATAACTATCATCAAGATGTCAAATTACCGTGTTTACTTTGATATTTAACCAGGTCATTTTCCCCAACTAAAGATGGCTTACATAGGGGAAATGTAATAGATCATGTAACATTAAGTCTGAATGTAGATCAATTCCAGGGCTAATTCAAAGGCTTTTCCCCCTCTTTTTGTTCTAAAATATTCAATATGATGGCTTTTATCCTTAGCTTGCATTGCTCATTGTCACTAACATGCTGCTGTAGCTCCAGGCATCACTTCTCCTTCTTCTTCTTCTTCTTCTTCTTTTTTTTTTTTTTAAAGTAGGAAATCCTTTCCCAGTAGACTAACAGCAAAATTAACTGTGACTCCTACTGATAAAGTTTGAGTTATGTAGCACGCTCTAGTTGTGAGAGACATTGAAAAAGTGATTAGCTGGTATTTTATGCCTCTGTATTGTGGAAAGTAGATTCTACCAGCAAAGCAGAATGGAACAGAGGAGAGAATCACTGTTCTTAAAGCAACAAAGTATGTCTTCTACATTTTGTAAATTTTATTTTTAATGCAACATATAAAGGATGAAAAACACAAGAATCAGATTTTTGCCTTCTTTTCTCCAACTCTACACAAGTTTTTACTAACCCGAAGCTAAACTCTTATACTGATCTTTCATAAAAATCTGTGCAGCATTTAAAATTGCAAAATTTTACAGAATTTAAAACTGTCATTGACTGGAAATACTGAGGTCTATACATGAAAATCCACTCATGAGTTAAATCAGGAGATCCCTAAAACAACCTAATATCTAAGCAAAACTAAGAACCAAGTCCCAAAGATGGTTCAGAGGAATTTTTGGAGTAGTGTTAACATTTTTCCTTTTAGTACTCAACACCACTATGAGAAAGTCTATAATGTGAGAGGCAACCAAAGTGTAGTTGGTGTTATTGTCATTACTACATTAGTTAACCAGACAATACTTTAAGACTCTAACAATGGTTATACATTAAACAAAACCAAACCAATCTCACTGCCATCGAGTTGATTCCAACTTGTAGTGACCCCCATTGGGTTTCCAAGTCAGTAAATCTTTATGGAAGTAGATAGCCTGGTTTTCCTTCTGTAGAGTGGCTGGTGGGTTTGAACCACCAGCCTTCTGCTTAGCAGTTAAATGTCTTAGGCACTGCACCACCAGAGCTCTTTATGCTATAGAATATGATATATCAGTTGTGGACAGACTAGACAGAAAATATTTAATCAAATTACTGTTTTATATTTTGAGCACTGTTTTTCCTACGTTCTTAATTAGTGTTTGTAATCATTGGAGAGACTCAACACTGTAATGAAAACTCATCAGACTCAATGACTTTTGCTCATGTGAAAGAAAAACTATATAGCTCTCCTTTCTTTATAGTTGAGGTTCCCAATGACATAGGGATATTTTGGATAAATCTAAATGTTTAATAACAAGGTATTAGTTGAAAACCAGCATCAAGTGTAGCATTAATTCTTTCACAAATCATTATTTTGATAAGACTTTTACATTGATCAGATTATCAAGCAAATTAATACCATCTGATTGTTTTCTAGTCAATGATTTCTTAGACTTGGGCAACACTTTTGTTGATAACTGAATCCTGCTCCAAGATTCAGGAGCAGCCTCCAAGAGTTGTCTACAGAGAGCAAATTCAGAAGATGGCATGGAATGGGGGATATTATTGCTGATGTTAGATAGATCTTGCCTGAAAATAAAGAATACTAGAAAGATGATTAATTGTGTTTTGTTCACACTGAAAAGGCTTTTGACTGTGTGGATCAAAACAAATTATGGATAACATTGTGAAGAATGGGAATTTCAGAACACTTGATAGTGCTCATGTGGAACCTGTACATAGACCAAGAACTAGTTATTCAAACAGAACAAGGGCATATTGTGTGTTTTAACATCAGGAAAGGTGTGTGTCAGAGTTGTTTCCTTTTACTATACCTATTCAATATGTATGCTGAGCAAACGATCTGAGAAGCTGGAGTATATGAAGAAGAATGTAGTAGGAGAATAGAAGGAAGACAATTTAATAACCTGAAATATGGAGATGAGATAATCTTGCTTGCTGAAAGTGAAGATGACTTGAAGCACTTACTGATGAACATCAAAGCCTTCAGTGTAGATTGCAACTCAACAAATAGAAAAAAAAAAAAAAAAAAAATCCTTACAAATGTCCCAATAAGCAAAATCATGATAAATGCAGAAAAGATTGAAGTTATCAAAGATTTCATTTTACTTGGATCCACAATTAATGCTCATGGAAGCAGCAGTCAAGAAATCAAATGAAGTTTTTCATTGGGAAATCTACTGCCAAAGACCTCTTTCAAGCATGAAAGAGCAAAGATGTCACATAGAAGAGTAAACTGTGCTTGACCCAATCCATAGTATTTTCAGTAGCCTCATATGCATGTGATAGCATATGAGAGAAGACTGCATTTGAATGGTGGTGCTGATGAAGAATACTGAATGTACTCTGAACTGCTAGAAGAACAAACAAATCTATCTTGGAGGAAGTATCTAGAATGTTCCATAAAAACATTTGTCTTTTCAGCTTTGGTTATGTTGTGAGAACGTACAGTCCCTTGAGGGTCAGCGCAGAAGAGGAAGACCGTCTCCAAGATAATTGACATAGTGGCTGCAATGATGTGATCAAGCATAGCAATGCTTGCAAAGATGGCCTGGCAGTGATTCAATCTGTTGTACACAGGGTTGCTATGAGTTGGAACTGACTCAATGGCACCTAAAAACAACAGAGAGCAAGTGGGAAAGAAAACTAACATAGAGGCTGTGCATGAGTCATTGGAGGTGTGCAAGTGTGACTGCCTTAATATTGTATCATGGTAGAAAATCCAAAACCAAGCAATGTTATATTGGAGAGAAGGTGTGAGGAAGAAAGGACTTTAAATTCTGAATATTTGAAAATCTTTCAGAAAATTGAAGAGAAGATAGTAGTTAAAATTTGGTGAGAAAGTGGACGATTACAGTCAGAAATGAAGAGTAAGAGGAGCTTCAGAGGTAGAACTTACTGATGAAGTAAATATTGAGACAATTTGAGACTGTAGGATTTAAAGTTGCAAGATAGAAGAATTGTGTGATGGACTAACTTGTTCTTAATACCTCAACCTCCTTTAATATGCATTCATCCTTTTAGTCTAACTTCCTATAACACTTTTATCGTGCATGTCTGGTTTTCTGTGGCTCCTTAATGTCACCATACCTGCCCTGACCAGGGTGTGTGTGGGGGGAAACTCACTGCAGTCATGTCAGGTTTCCAAGGCAGTATCTCTATGGAAGTAGATTGCCCAATCTTCCTTCCGAGGAGTGGCTGGTGGAGTTGAACCACCAGCCTTCTGGTTTGCAGTCAAATCGCTTAGGCACTATGCCTTAGGCACTATGCCACCAGAGCTCCCTACCCTGAAGCGGACTGAAAAATGAGGAAGACTAGTCTCTCACCAACAGCTACCTTACTCCTGTACTGCTTTTGCAGTTCAAATCTGATTCTGTTATACCTTTGCTTAAATGAATTCAGTGACTTTCCTTTGGTCTTGACTATAAAAACACCAAAAAACCACAGAAGCAAAAATTCATAAAATGACTTACAAAGGCCACATGATTCAGCTCTTGCCTATCTCCCCACTTGTATCACTCTTTGTTTCTATTACCTTTCTCCCTCTCACTTCTAAGCTTGACTTCTCAGTTTCTCTAATGCCTTCCTCAAGATATGTATATGTTCTCATCCCATTTTTCTTTTCCCCTCATTAAAATTTATCATTCAGAACTCTTTTTCCATTTCAACTCATCCTTTCACCATACTTATTAGAATTAGTAATTACATATTTGTGTAATTTATTTCTTAATATCTATCATGGTTGGAATGGGGGCTGAACCTCTTTCTAGAAATCATAAAACCTGGATATGCCTAGAAAATAATAAGGGCAAGTCCATTAGAAATATATTTTTAAGGAGCACGGAGTATTTTTGATGTGTATAATACTTCTCCAAGGAAGCACATCTGAATTACAAGGGGAAGAAGTTTTTCTCAATGTACATATCTTTTCCCCTAGTTTTGTATATTCTGATATATGCCCTCCTCCAGAAATGTGCCCTAGTGGATGTGGACACTGCCTCGGAGAGTTATTGTTTGTCAGTGTTGGAAAGATAGTATATATTTCAGTTGTGTGAAGTGAAAAATGTTCATTATGTCCTCCCCGTCTCCAATCTCAGCTTTCAGTTTCACTATGGCAAATAGGAAGCAATAAGGAAATAATTGTCTTGCACCTACCATTACATATCTGTTTCTCTCTACATCTGCATCCCTATACTCTGGAATCCTTCTATGGACAAAACACTCCTGCTCAACTTCATCTTATCCTTCCTTACTTAAGAACATTTATGCACTAGTTTCTCTCTCTCCATTCAGCATCTTTATTATTTCTCACTTTACTCTTTCATTCCTACAGATATAAAAACATTCTGTAACATCTACTATCTCGAAAAATAAAACAAAATGAAGCAACAACTTCTTAACCCGGTATTTATCTCCAGCTGCCTCCCAGGTCTGTGCTTCGATGTACAACCAAACCGTTCCAAAGAATTGTTTATATTGTCTCAAACTTCTATCCTCCCGTTTTCTCTGAATCCTCCCAATTATATATCACTCCATTAAAACAAATTTATCGATGTTATCAAAGGTCTCCAAGTTGACAGAATTCACTTAACTCACAAACCTCATCTTATTAAAACTACAAGCTACATTTCTTCAGGAGCTCTGGTAGTATAGTGCCTAAGGCACTTGGCTGCTAACCAGAAGGTTGGAGGTTCAAACCCACCAGCCACTCCTGGGAAGGAAGGTTGGGCAATCTACTTTCGTAGTGATACTGCCTTGGAAACCCAAGGAGGGGTCGCTATGAGTTGGGTCTGACTCGATGACACATAACAACAACAACAACACATTTCTTCAAAACATGTTTTTCCATTCGTTTCTAAAAAACAAAACAAAACAAAACAAAAAATGCCTACTTTTGGTTCTCTCTCCTCACTGACTCCTCTGTCTGTTGTGTTGGATTCTTCTCATTATCCTGACCGCTCATTGTTGCAGTTCCACAGAATTCTGTCATTGTACCTCTTCTCTATCTGTGCTCACTCTCTAGACAGACTTCATCTAGTTTCATTTTTGGTGGACACCTATAACTCTGGTTCAGATCTCTTGCCTGAATCCCAGTTTTCATACAACTTACTTGACTCTTTCTCGATCTCTTTAAGCTGAATCTCTAAAACCTAAAACAGAGTCAAGTGAGTATAAATCTCCCATTTGTTTATAAAGTGTTTTTAGTAGCACACAACTTGTTTACTCTTAATCTTTCAGAAAAATAATATTTATTGAATAGTTATTTTGTGACAGACATAGTTACCATTTTATGGCAGAAAGGATAAAATAATATACATCTATGCTATTATCCAGTTGAAATGATTTTCATTGTTTTAAAATTACATTATTTAGAAATTCAAGTAGAAGTTTAAACAAAAATCCGAATTAACTGAAAAGGAAACACCTGTTAACGCAACCAGTGGTATCAGCCCTTATGTAGCATGGCCTCCTATTTGTTTCCTCAACTTTCTTGTTCATCTTTCTCTTTCCATTTGCATTTTCTAATTTTGGGTTGATTAGTTCTCTCCTTGACCATTTCCAAGATCTTTCCCCTTAATTTATCTTTAATGCAGCTGCCAGAACCTTTCTAGCACTTCACTGAGCATGTGCATCTGCTGCTAAAATTCCTTTGTTAGTGCCTCATTGTCAGTAACATAAAGCCCCATTCCGTAGTAAAATATTTTTGGTAGTTAAGGTGATATGCCAACTTGCCTGGGCCTGGTTTGGAGTGGCTGGGCAGCTGGATATAGTTATTCCCCATGATAAGAACAGTAATCAGCTCCATGGTGGAATTTGCTGTCACCAGCTGAGTAGCTGGCTTAGGGATGTAGTCTGCTTCCAGTTAAAAGAAGAAGCTTTGAGAAAGGTCTTGGACTCTGCATTTAGCCAAGTCTTCATTAAGCAGCCTGCCATGTTGCCTGCTAATGTTGGGACTGTTTCTGGAGTTGAACTAGTAGTCTGCCGTGTTGCTTGATAATTTTGGGCCTGTGCCATTTTACTCATTGACCTTGGGTTTGTCAGCCTCAGCCGCCAACAGTTACCCAAGTTAAGAGACGAGTCCAGCTCCAGTGGGCCAGAAGAAAGAGGAAGAGCTGAAGCCCAAGTGTGAGGGGCCTTCACTCAGCCCCTAGAGCTGGCATTTTGAACTCAGACTTCTAGCCTCCTAAACTGTAAGAGAATAAATCCCTATTTGTTAAAACCATAGATTTGTGGTATGTCTGTTATAACAGCAAGAGAGAACCAAAACAGTATCCAAAGCTCTTTGAAATTCATCCACTGAGCTTTTATCTTCTGCCATTATTCTTCTACTATATTGTTGTTATGTGCCATCGAGTCAGACCCGACTCATAGTGACCCCTCCTTGGGTTTCTGAGGCAGTATCACTACAGAAGTAGATTGCCCCATCTTCCTTCCGAGGTTCGACTATA
>NW_006921777.1:2032550-2036174 GCF_000298275.1 Orycteropus afer afer | reverse complement strand
TTCCGAGGCAGTATCACTATGGAAGTAGGATTGCCCAACCTTCCTTCTGAGGAGTGGCTGGTGGGTTTGAACCGCCAGCCGTCGACTATATTAGTCTATTCTAAATCTATGATACTCCTTATTTCCTCTAGATGACCTAAATTTTCTTAAAAACTCTGTGTTTTGTTTACATTGTTTTCTCTGCCTAGAAGGCCTGAGTTCTATTCTTCCTTCACATTTGCTCTTTCCTTCATAAAGTCTTTGGTTGGAATGAGCTTTTCTATAGTCTTTGGTTGGAATTGGCTTTTTTCTATAGCTGTTTTTTTTTTTTCTTTATTTTTGTAAAAATATATATAACAGAACATTTGCCAATTCAACATTCTTTAAACCAAAAACCAAACTCACTGCTGTTGAGTTGTTTTCTCACTCATAATGACCCCTCCTTGGGTTCCTGAGGTGGTATCACTATGAAAATAGATTGTCCAGTCTTCCTTCCGTGGAGTGGCTTGTGAGTTTGAACCTCCAGCCTTCTGGCTAGCCGTCAGACTTAGAGATTACATTTACACTAATCATGTTTTCCTTTTTTTTATAGACCTTACAACATTCATCATTGGGATAGTGGAGGTTCAGTGATAGAAGTTTTGCCTTCCATTTGGGAAAACTGGGTTTGATTCTCAGCCAATTCACCTCATGTGCAGACACCACCCATCTTCAGTGGAAGCTTGCATATTGCTATGATGCTGAACAAGTTACAGTGGAGTTTTCAGGCTAAGACAAATTAGGGACACTATTGCCTGGGAAACTAATTCTGAGAAATCAGCCAGTGAAAACCCTATGGACCAAAACATTCCAATCATAGGAATGGAGCAGGACCAGGTGATGTTTTCTCCCTTTTGCATGGTGTGACCATAAGTTGGGGACTGACTTGGTGGCAACTAACAACATTACAGTCAGCATTTTATTTCAATTATTTGTGCATCTATCATATTTCTCATTAACCTACATGTTCCCTGAGGTTAAGGGATATGTCTTATTCATAGCTATGCCTTCTACAATACCAATTTAGACCCTTGAATGTACAGGACCCTCAAATATTCATCAAACAGAATTTATATGGCTATACTTAGTATAATGGCATTAAATAATCTTTCATCTGTGTATGAGTATCCATATGTTTGATTTATTTTTTACTCTTTTCCTGACTTTTTGAAACAGGTTGGCTAAGAATTAGTGCATACATCTCCCTGACAGGCCTTCTGTCAACATTTTCTCATAGAGATCTAATTTTGAATTTTTAATGTGTCTGTATAGCTTTGAGTAATACTACATTTTTATGAGATATTTCAAATAATAACTCTGAATAATTTATTATAAATTATTAAAATGGATGATTGTCTTTTGTTTATGTTTCCTTTTTTGAGTATCAGTTATGTCTTCAATAATATGATATGAACATCCTGAAGGTCACTTCCTATCTGAGAGTCCTAATATTTTTTTTGCCTGTTTTAATAGTATTGTCCACCAAGTTGCAGCCTAATTTTGCCACTTGCATTTTCATAATTTAAAGTTGATTATGAAAATTGAGTAAGCAATGTCTGCAAAAGATAATGCATTCATTAATGAGACAATTACATTATTAACTGTCAACCTCCTTCTGCTAGGGGACAACAGATGGACTCTAAGGTAGGAATGCAGTTCCACATTCATCCTGGATGTGCCAGCTGGCTTTCCAGCAATACTTCTCATCTGTCTTGAGAATTGAATGAAATTATGGATGTGAAGCTGCTTAGTAAGGTCTAAAGCACTAGTCACTTTCTACAGGATTATTATTAGTTTTGTTACCAGTTTTGTCACATTTATGGTGTGATTAGAAGGCCATGACACTTTTATTTTAAACAAATTTACTAGCAATTATACATCTGAATGAGCTTTAGCCTATTCAAATAATACTCTGGAAGTTATCAACTTATTCCAATGATGTTGCTATTACTCAAACGTAATTAAGAATCCATTCAAAAAATGAAAATCAGTGATAATGGGTCCACTAAATGTGTTGTGACTTTAAAGAAAACTGATTGTCAGTATGGTACATGAGCACATACTAAGATTGTTAGTTGCCATCAAATTGGCTCTGATTCATAGTGATCTTACGTACAACATAATCCTAAAACTACGTAATGCTTAATACTTAATTTTGGACACTTAGTCATTTAATGAATAATGAGGCAGAGACAGAGAACAAACTTAAGTTTGCAAAAAATATTTATGTGACATTTTTGCCACCTGATGTGATGAAATAAGAATGATACAGAATGGTCTATGAAGTATTCCTGACAAAAGTTAAACTGAATCTGATAAGCATCTAGATAAACTAAAACCAAACTCAGTGTCATAGAGTTAATTTGGGTTCATCCTGACCTCAATTGGGTTTCCAAGGCTGAAAATCTTTATGGAAGTACATTACCTTATCTTCCTTCTGCAGAGTAGCTGGTGGGTTTGAACTGCTGACCTTCTGGTTAGCAGCCATATGCCTTATCCACTATGCCACCAGAGCTCCTTAAACATCTAAATATAAATACCAAATTACTGAATAAACAGTAGAGAGAGGACCATTATGTGATATGGGAATACAGCCAGTCAAATCCCTGGTTTAGAAAATATAGTAGGACAAATAACTTGGTTTCTTTGCCAAATCTAAAGAAAAATGGGGAATTGAAATAGGCTATGTGATACATTAACCAAATGCTAAATATTGAAATTGTTTGGAACTTAATTCAAATTGGTTATTAAAAGGTATTTATGAGCCAATGAGAGGCAGTTGAATATTGAGGGAATATTTCAAAATATGAAGAAATAATTTATATTTTGAATTTATGTGTTATAATAGGATTGCAGTTATATTACACAAAAAAATGTATCATTTAGCAGTGTTTACAGAAATATTTACTAATGAAAGAATAAAATGATATGATATATAGGATTTTCTTTTATATTTTCAAAGAGTAAAAGAGGCTGCTCTGTAGAAATAAAAGAACATAATTTTATTCAGGGTGAAAACAGAGCCCAGACCATGAAAGACAGGGTACAAAATGCAAGTACCAAGTGTTCCAGCATTCTGAATGAGAGGTGAGTTTTATATAAAAAATTGCGGAAGGGATTATGTGATCACAATCCTGGGGCTTGGGGATTATGCATAGGCAGAGGCATTTTACCCAATAAGCAAGGTAAGCAAAGGCTTACTTATGTTTACTGACTAATCTTTAGTGAGTAATTTCACATGGGTTCCACCACATTTTTGATTAGGTGAAAAACACATGAAACTTAGTAAGTAAACACAAGTAAACTCATGGTTACCTTGTTTACTGTGTACTCCATCCCTGTCAGGGATTGTAAATTTGAAAAGAAGCTTTGACTCTTTAGGAAGGCGCTGGGGCTTGGGAGAGAGATAGATGCCAGCCATACCTAGAAGTAGAAAGTTTGATGTGGTAAAAATTGTGAAATTCTTCACTATATTTGTAAGTAAACCTGTGTTTACCTTGCTTGTTGGGTAAGCCAATGCTGCAGATAGCCATAAACCATAGCAAGTGAAAGTACTACAGAGGCGGGGCAAGATGGCGGACTAGGCAGAAGGATTGCACAGACCCT
>NW_006921777.1:2027129-2030144 GCF_000298275.1 Orycteropus afer afer | reverse complement strand
AAAAAAAAAAAAAAAAAAGAAAGTACTACAAAGTTAGATGATTTATTTCCTAACAATGACTTCTTGAAGCCACTCTAGCACACAATTTTCTGAAATATCTACTTATACATTCTTTCTGGGACAAGCTATACAAACATTCTCCTGTGATCATTTTGACAAATATTTTCCTGACAAATGTTTCTTCTCAAACCCTGCAGTGTTTGCTAAAAGTAGTTAACATTCTATACGAAGTTACCTGTCATTAAGTCTTTAAATCATTATTTCTATTCTAAGGAAAGCAGAAAGAGGACTTAGGATAAGCCAAAGTTTGAATAAAATGGAGTTTGGCCTAAACTGGAGTCTACTGCCTCAGTTATATGAATCACCTCAATTTTTTAATGCTCTTTCACAATATACTCCAAGAGTGAGGTAGAGTGAAATTGGAAGAAAAGTATGAGATGAACAAGGAAGCTAGCAGTTGCATTTGATTAGGATATAGATAGATAGATTTGTTGTTGTTGTTATGTGCCGTCGAGTTGGACCCGACTCATAGCGACACCTCCTTGGGTTTCCGAGGCAGTATCACTACGGAAGTAGATTGCCCCATCTGCCTTCCGAGGAGTGGCTGGTGGGTTTGAACTGTCAGCCTTCTGGTTAGCAGTCAAGTACCTTAGGCACTATGCTACCAGAGCTCCCATATATATAGATAGATATAATTTTTACACAGCAGAGTTTGTTTTACATTCAACATTACATGTATATTTAGTTTCACTCCCCATTTACCATCCCCAACCCTAACCCAGTATCCTCCCCTCTGTGCTCAATAACTCCCCTCCCCCCGTGTCCCTTGTAGTTATACACTCCGGTGTGTCCTTCATTTCCTCTGTGCAAATACTCTGTATTTCCTCTCTGCATTTCCTCTGTGCAAATACTCTGTGGAAATGTATCCCTTGGAGCAATCAACCATGGGGCGCCAGAGGTCGATTGCTCCAAGGGATGCATTTCCACAGAGTATGTGGATGCATCATCACCCTGGGTTGAGTGGTCTGCGTTTACATTTTGTTTACTATTGGGCTGAAAGCCAGCCCCTGAGAGTGAGTTTTATTCCAGGCCCAGAATTTATCCCAGGGCCATAGTATTGGGGGTCTCACCCGACTCTATCAGATAAGTAATTCTGGTCATTATTGAGTTTTTGGATTTTGTTCCACAATTTTCCTCCCACTCTATCCAGGATCTCCAGATTTGATCCTTTCCTGAGTGTTTGGCATTGGTAGCTGGGCACCATCTAGTTCTTCTGGTCTTGAAGGTCATCGTGTCCTAGGGCTGATTGCTTCCAAATGCCTTTTTTTTTTTTTTTTGCCCTCTTCTTCACTTCTGACAATAGGAAACCATTAGCTGCATCTTAAATGGCCACTTGAGAGCTTTTAAGACCTCAGTCACTACTCACCAAAGTAGGATGAGGAACAAGACTTCTATGTATTTTGTTGTGCCAGCTGAGTCTGGTGTCCCCCAGTACTATGGTCCTGAGTTGGTAGATCTGTTGGATCTCTCTCCCACAGTGTCTGGCTGTCTGTGAGGGATTACTCTGTGTCTGTCTTCTGTTGTTTCTGTGAGGATTGCGGGTATTTTGTATCAGTGCTATCTGTGCAAGATTAGCCTCTGCTGAATCCATCCTTGGTCTAGAGTATACTTCTGTTCACCGAATTGTGCAAATAAGAGATAGAGGACAGATGCTAATACCAACCAGTATATCCACAATAATGCATTGCCATTAACACCAAACACCAGGCTACAGATAAACACATAAACATCTGAGAAGATCAGATGGGGGTCAGGGATTAGGCTATATTAGTGTTAATTATACCATTCATAGTGACCCTATAGGACCAAGTAGAACTGCCCCATAGGGTTTCCAAGGCTGCAAATATTTATGGAAGCAGATTGTCACAGCTTTCTCACATGGATAGGCTGGTAGGTTTGAACCACTGACCTCTGAGTTAGCAGCCAAGCTCTTAAACCACTATGCCACCAGGACTCCTACAAGGAGAAGTAATAAGGATGAGAATAATCCTGGGCCTCATATTATCCCAGTTTTTAAAAGAGCACAGCTACCGTCTTGACATTGGGTTACAAGAGATATCCTCAAATGCCCCTCTCTTTAATTAAATTTGCAGTAAAGTTCTATTTGCAACCAAGATCCTCAACTAACACGTACAGCTGGCCAAAAGAATGCTAATGAGTTTCCTTAGTAGTCATATTAGAAAAGTAAAAATGTTTCAGTCTACTTTAAAAATATAAAGGATGTGCTTTACATTGAAATCATTGCTTCCATTGAAGTGTCAATCTTGCATTATAAAAAATTTTCTGGCAGCTCTGGTGGTGTAGTGCCTAAACCATTTGACTCCTAACCAGAAGGTCGGTGGTGCAAACCCACCAGCCACTCCTTGGAAGGAAGGTTGGGCAATCTACTTCCGTAGTGATACTGCCTTGGAAACCTGAGGTGGGGTCACTATGAGTGGATCCAACTCGACTACAGTGAGTTTGTTTGGTTTGGGATATGTTGGACATATTTATAGTTTAGTATAAAACTGAATAAAATTAAGACTGAATAACTATTTGTAAGAAAAGAAAAGAAAATGAGCTAGAAGCACTCTGAATTAGTGATTCTAAACCAGGCGTAATTTTGTCCCACAGGGGATGTTTTTCAATTTCTATAGGCATTTTTGATTGTCACAACTGGGAAGGAGTGTTACTAGAATCTTGTGGGTAAAGGCCAGGGATGCTGCTAAACATCCTACAATACTTGGGGCAGTGTCCTTTCTCCCCTCTCCCGCCCACAACCAAGAATTTTCTGATCCAAAATATCAATAGTGTCCATGTTAAGAATCTTTAAATTAAATCATGCAACAAATAATTAAAATGTGGGTCCCATCATTCATAGATTATTAATCACTACCCTCAGATTATCCTGGTGGTGTAGTGCCTAAGGCATTTGACTGCTAATCAGAAGCCTGGCGGTTCAAACCCACCAGCCAC
>NW_006921777.1:2014634-2026793 GCF_000298275.1 Orycteropus afer afer | reverse complement strand
AGGAGGGGTCGCTATGAGTCGGGGCCGACTCGATGGCAAATAACAACAACAACAACATACATTATACATGAAAGTATAGAAAACAACTTACTTTTTATTAAATTTCAGGAAACAAATGCAGTACATCCACGAAAAGATCAATCAATGATAAATTTTCTCACAGATAAAAAATTAGAGCTTATCACTCATTTGGGGTTACTAATTCTTTGCTAGCTATATGAGTTACAAATAGTATTTGTTATATCTGTCAAAGTTGTAGGATTACTATATTAATTTTCAGTTAACCCAGAAAATAATATATCAATAAAAATGTGAAAATATGTATTTTAGTTATATTTAGTCAAAATTTTATTTCATTTTGCAGTCTTTAGACAAATACTATAGTAATAATTGAATGCATATTGAAGTTGCCTGTCAAGTTATTTCTTATTGTAACTGATATAATATCCATTTATACTTAGGGCAGAAAATGTACTATTAAGAAAGCAGTGATGCTTCAGTGTTGTAATTTAGAAAGGTAAAGTTCTTATTTAAAAAAAATACATTTTTTTTTTTTTTTTAGAAATGAAAACAAAAAGAGAAGAGGTGCTAATATTTCTTTCCCATTACCTGTCACTATATAAATATCTTTTAGTGACACAGGATGTGCTATTGTTTAAAGGAATTCTAAAAATAATTTGTAAAAATATGTCATGGCATTTTAAAGACGAGCCCAGGGTTTATTTTACTCTTATAACCTATTCTATAATTTTCCTAATTATTTTTCCAAATTTTTTCTCAGGCATTCTTGTAGGGTTTTAGTTTTATGTGTCTATGCCCTCATGTTAAATATATATTTTGTAAAAGATACTGTTAGATTTTGCTTTATTATTAATCTAATTATCCTTTCTTTTCAATTGTTGGATTTAGCTTAATTTTAATGGGAAAAATTATAATTATCATTATTGTATTGACTCATTTCTTATCTTTTTTTCTTGCAATCTATTTATTTTAATGTGTAGTAAATGTGTATGTAACAAAACATTTGCCATGTCAACATTCTTCACATGTATAATTTAGTGACATTAATTGCATTCATATTATTTTGTAATTATCACCATTATCCATTTCCAAGTTTTTTCATCACCTTTAACAGAAGCTCAGTGTCTCCTAAACAATGAATAATGACAGGTTAATATTTGCAATTATTTCCACCATATTACTGTGTAGTTTCTTTTTGTACCATATTTTTCTTAAGGTATTCCCTCCTCATATGTTGTCTTCCTATTAGAAAAAGGATATTTTAAAATTTATATTCCCCTCAATTTATTTTGAAAAACTCCCCCTGTTTCTATATATTTTATAATTTTACCTGCATATTTAACTTAAAATATGATATTAATATCTCTATAATATTCCTGAACCAGGAGAAGGACATTAGGAAATTTACAACTCCTTCTCCAGTCTTATATGTCATTAAATCCCAAGAGGCAGGCAGGGAGAAAAAAGCTAGGGACAGTAGAGCCCTGGGATCCAGGTAATGGGAGGGCAGAGAGGTTTCGAACAGCTAAGGAAGACAAACTTGTCTGTCAATTTGTTGTACTGTGGTGGTGTGTTGCTGTGAGGCTGTGTCACCAGTGTCTCAAATGCCAGCAGGGCTGCACATGGTGCACAGGTTTCAAAGCAGCTTACAGAGTGACACAGACTAGGAAGAAGGAAGAGGCCATCTACTTCACAAAAAATTGGCCAGGGAAAACCTTATGCGTAGCAGAGAAACACCTTCTGATACATTACTGGGCAACTTTATGAATAGTGCTGAAACATTGTCCAATACTATGCAGGAAGACAAGCCCCTTAGGTCAGAAGGCACTCAAAATACGAGTGGGAAACAGCTGCATCATCAGAGTAGAACCAACCTTAATGATATAAAGTAAAGCTTTTGGGACCTCAATTTGCTGATGTGGCAAGACTGAATTTGAGGAATAACAGCTGCAAACATCCATTAATAATCAGAACATGGAATGTAAAAATTATGAATCTAGGAAAATTGGAAGTTGTCAAAAATGAAATGAAACTCATAAAGATTAATATCCTAGGCATTAGTGAGCCAAAATAGACCAGTTTTGGTCATTTTGAATCAGATGACTATATGATCTACTATGCCGGGAATGACACTTTGAAGAGGAATGACGTGGCATTCATTATCACAAAGGATGTTTCAAGATCTGTCTTGAAGTACAATGCTGTCAGTGATAGGATAATACCCATACGCCTACAAGGAAGACCAGTTAATACAACTATTATTCAAATTTATGCACCAACCACCAAAGCCAGAGATGAGGAACTTGAAGATTTTTATCAAATTCTGCGTCTGAATTTGACCAAACATGCAATCAAGATGTGTTAATTATCACAGGTGGCTGGAATGCAAAAGTTGGAGAAAAAGAAGAATTACCAGTAGTTGGAAAATTTGGTCTTGGTGACAGAAATAACATGGGAGACTGCATGATAGAATTTTGCAAGATCAACGACTTATTCATTGCAAATACCTTTCAACAATACAAACATCAGCTATACACATGGACATCACCAGATGGAGTACACAGAAATCAGATTGACTACATCTGTGGCAAGAGGCAATGGAAAAGCTCAATATCTTCAGCAAAATAATGCCAAGAGCTGATTGTGGAACAGACCACCAAGTGCTCATATGCAAATTCAACTTGACGTTAAAGACAATTAAAACAAGTCCACAAGAGCCACAATATGACCTCGAATATATCCCTCCTGAATTTAGAGACCATCTAAAGAATAGATTTGACACACTGAATACCAGTGACTGAAAACCAGAAGAATTATGGGATGACATCAAGAACATCATCCATGAAGAAAGCAAGAGGTCATTAAAAAGATAAGAAAGGAAGAAAAAAATGAAATGAATGTCAGAAGAGACTCTGAAACTTGCCCTTGAGCAGAGAGTAGCTAAGGCAAATGGAAGCAAGGACAAGACAAAAGAGCTGAACCAAAGATTTCAAAGAGAAGCTTGAGCAGACAAAGCCAATTACTATAATGAAATGTGCAAAGACTGGAGTTAGAAAACCAAAAGGAAAGAACATGCTCAGCATTTCTCAAGTTGAAAGAACCGAGGGAAAAAATTTAAGCCTAGCGTTCAACACTGATAGATTCTATGGGCAAAATATTGAACAATACAGGAAGCATCAAAAGAAGATGGAAAGAATACAAAGAGTCATTGAACCAAAGAGATCTGGTCAATCTACATCCATTTCAGGAGATGGAATATGATCAAGAAACAATGGTGTTGAAGGAAGAAGCTGAAGCTGCACTGAAGGATAAACAAGGCACCAGAAATTGACAGAATACCCATTGAGATGTTTCAACAAATAGATGCCCATCTGGAGGCACTTCCTTTTTTATGCCAAGAGATTTGGAAGACAGCTACCTGGCCAAGTGACTGGAAGAGATCCATATTTGTACCCATTCCAAAGAAAGGTGATCCCACAGAATGTAGAAATTATTGAACAATATCATTAATATCACATGCAAGTAAAATCTTACTGAAGATAATTCAAAAACAGTTGCAGCAGTACATTGACAAGGAACTTCCAGAAATGCAAGCTGGATTCAGAAGAGGACATGGAACAAGGGATATCACTGCTGATGTCAGGTGGATCTTGGCTCAAAGCAAAGAATACTAGAAAGATGTATGCTTGTGTTTTATTGACTATGCAAAGGCATTTGATTGTGTGGATCATAACAAATTATGGGTAACATTGAGAAGAATGGGAATTCCAGAACACTTAATTGTACTCATAAGGAACTTGTATATAGACCTGTACATAGACCAAGAGGCTGACTTTCAAATGGAACAAGGGACACTGCATGGTTTAAAAACATGAAGGGAATGCATGAGGGTTATATCTTTTCACCATACTTATTTAATCTATATGCTGGGCAAATAATCTGAGAAGCTGGACTTTATGAAGTAGAACATGGCATCAAGATTGGAGGAAGAATCTTTAATAATCTCTGATACACTGACAACAGAACTTTGCTTGCTGAAACTGAGGATGACTTGAAGCACTTACTGATGAAGATTAAAGAATACAGCCTGCAGTATGGATTACATCCCAATATAAAGAAAACAAAAATCCTCATCCAATCCCAAACCAAATCGATCGCCATCGAGTTAGATCTGACTTCCAAGGTGGTATCACTATGGAAGTAGATTGCACAACCTTCCTTCTGAGGAGTGGCTGGTAGGTTTGAACTGCCAGCCTTCTGGTTAGTAGTCAAATGCCTTAGGCACTATGCCACCAGAGCTCCTAAACAACTGGACCTATAAGCAGTAACATGATAAATGGAGGAAAGATGGAAGTTGTCGAAGACTTCACATTGCTTGGTTCTATAATCAATGCCAATGGAAGCAGCAGTCAGGACATCGGAAAAAGTATAACACTGGGCAAATCAGTTGCAAAGGACCTCTTTCAAGTGCTGAAGAGCAAAGATATTTCCTTGGGTACTATGTTGCGCCTGACACAAGCCATGGTATTTTCAATCACTTCATGTGCATGTGAGAGCTGGGCAATGAATAAGGAAGACCAAAGAAGAGTTGATGCTTTTGAGTTGTTGTGCTGGTGAAGAATGCTGTGAGTACCATGGACTTCCAAAAGATCCAATAAATCTGTCCTGGAGGAAGTACAACTGGAATGCTCCTTGGAGGCAAGAATGGTCAGACTTCGTCTCACCTACTGTGGTCAAGATGTCAGAAGGGACCATTCCTGGGAGAAGGACATTATGCTTGGTAAAGTAGAGGGTCAATAAAGGAGGGGAAAGCCCTCAACAAGATGGATTGATACAGTGGCTGTGGTGACAGCCTCAAGTATAACAAGAATTGTGGAGCTGGCGTGGGACTGGGCAGTGTTTTGTTCTGCTGTGCATAGGGTTGCAATGAGTCAGAAGCAACTGGATGGCACATAACATAACAAATCCAAGATTATAATTTTATCTCTTTTTTTTTTCTTACCTCCTCAAATTAGGCATTATTATTTTGATAAATATCAATTTTTACCATCAGTATTTGCTTAAATTTACCAAGGCTTATCATTTTCTTTACTCTTCATTTCTTTTAGAATTCCATTTGTTCCTCCTGAATTTGGGTCATTACTTCTCAAAATGAAAGATCTATTCTGAAGTACAATGGTGTCAGTGATAGAAAAATATCCGTATTTCTATAAGGAAGACCACTTAATACTATTATTATTCTAATTCATGCACCAAATACCAAAGCCCAAGATGAAGAATTTGAAGATTTTTTACCAAATTCTGCAGTCTGAAATTGACCATACATGCAATCAAAATGTATTGATAATTACTAGTGATTGGAATGTAAATTTAGAAACAAAGAAACAGCAGTAATTGGAAAATATGGCCTTGGTGAAAGAAATGATGCTGGAAATCATATGACAGAATTTAGCAAGACCAATGACTTATACATTACAAATGCCTCCTTTTAAGAACATAAATGATGACTATACATATAGACCTTACCAGATGGAATACACAGGAATAAAGTTGACTACATACATCGGAAATGGCAATGGAGAAGTTCATGATCATCAATCAGAACAAAGCCAGGAAATGACTGTGGAACAGGCCATCAATTGTTCCTATGCAAGTTAAAACTGAATCTGAAGAAAATGAAAACAAGCCCACAAGAGCCAAAATATGACCTTGATTATATCTCACTTGAACTTAGAAACCATTTGAAGAATAGATTTGATGCATTGAACACCCATAACCAAAGACCAGGTGAGTTGTGGTATGACATCCAGAACATCATACATGAAGAAATCAAAGTCATTAAAAAGACAGGTAAGGAAGAAAAGACCAAGATAGATGTCAGAAGAGACTGAAACTTGCTCTTGAATGCAGAGTAGCTAAAGTGAATGGAAGAAATGTTGAAATAAAAGAGCTGGACAGAAGATTTCAAAGGGTAACTTGAGAAGACAAGGTAAAGTATTATAATGAAATATACAGAGACCTGGAATTAGAAAACCAAAACAGGAAGAACACACTCATCATTTCTAAAGCTAAAATAACTGAAGAAAAAAATCCAAACCTAAAGTTGCAATACTGAAGGATTCTATGGGCAAAATATTGAACAATGAAGGAAACATCAAAAGAAGATGGAGGGAGTGAATACACAGAGTCATTGTAATCAGAATTATTTGGTTGACATTCCACCATTTCAGTAGGTAGCATATGATCAAGAACCAATGGTGTGGAAGGAAGAAGTCTAAGTTGCACTGAAAGAACTGGCAAAAAGCAAAGCTCCAGGAATTGACAGATCACCCATTGATATGTTTCAACAAATGGTTGCAGCACTGGAGGCATTCACTCATTCATGCCAAGAAAGTTGAAAGAAAGTGACTTGACCAATCTACTGGAAGAGACCCATATTTGTGCCTATTCCAAAGGAAGGTGATCCAACACAATGCACCACATCATTAATAATAAACAAAAGTAAAATTTTGCTGAATATGATAAAAAAAAAAAACAGTTACAGCAGTATATTGACAGGCAGCTGCCAGAAATTCATACCAGATTTAGAAGAGGGCATAGAATGAAGGATATCATTGCTGATGTCAGATGGATCTTGGCTGAAATTAAAGAATATCAGGAAGATATTTACCTGTGTTTTATTGACTATTTAAAAGCATTTGATTGTGTAGATCATAAAAAATTATGGATAATGTTGTGAAGAATGGGAATTCCAGAACACTTAATGGTCCTCAGGAGGAACCTGTACATAGACTAAGAGGCAGTCATTTGAACAGAACAGGGGGCTCCTGCATCTTTTAAAATCAGAAAAGATGTGTGTCTGTATTGTATCCTTTCACCAAACTTATTCGATCTGTATGCTGAGCAAATAATCTGAGAAGCTGGACTGTATGAAGAAGACCACGGCATCAGGATAGCAGGAAGGCTCCTTAACAACCTGTGGTACGCAGATGACACAACCTTGCTTGCTGAAAGTGAAGATGACTTGAAGCACCCTGAAAACGTGGTGTTTCAGCTGGACAATGAATAAGGAAGACTGCAGAAGAACTGATGGATTTGAATTGTGGTGTTGGCAAATACTGAACATTGAAGACTATAGTCTTCAGTGTGGATTACATCTCAACATAAAGAGAAGAAAAATCTTCAAAACTAGACCAATAAGCAACATCATGATAAATGGAGAAAAGATTGAAGTTGACAGAAATTTCATTTTACTTGGATCCATGATAATGCCCATGGAACCAGCAGTCAAGAAATCAGAAGACATTTTGCACTGGACAAATATTCTGCAAAAGACCTCTTTAAAGTGTTAAAGAGCAAAGATGTCAGTTTGAAGACTAAGGTGCACCAGACCCAAGCCATGGTGTTTTCAGCTTGGCAATAAATAAGGAAGATTGAAGAATTGATGAATTTGAATTGTGGTGTTGGCAAATACTGAAAATAACATGGACTGCCAGAAGAATGAACAGATCTGTCTTGGAAGAAGTACCACTGGAACTCTCCTTAGAAATGAGAAGGGCCAGAGTTTGTTTCAGATACCTTGGCCATGTTGCCAGGAGGTCCTAGTCCCTGGAGAAAGGGAAGATGGAGGGAGTAAATACACATAGTCACTGTAAAATCATGCTTGGTAAAAAAAAAAAAAAAATGGGGAAGACCCTTAATAAGATGGATTGAGACAGTGGCTGCAATGATGGGCTCAAGCATAGCAAAGATTGTGAGGATGGCATGGGACCAGGAGTGTTGCATTCCGTTGAACATATGGTCATTATGAGTTGAAACTGACTCGCTGATAACTAGCAACAACACAACCACTTCTTTAAGTAAGCTTTTTAGCAGGAGTCTGTCAACTGGATGGCAGCTAATGACAACAACATTTGTGGTTAACTCTCCACCTTTTTCTGAAAATGTCTTTCTTCTGCCCTGGGTCTTGAATGAGATTTTATCTGTGTACTCAATTCTGCATTGACAAGTTTTTTTTTTTTTTTTTTTTCTTTCTCCTTCTTCTACAAGTTTGAAGGTACTGCTCTACTGTCTTTTGGCTTCCTTTGTTGCTATAAGGGGTCTCTTGTCAGTCATGCTTTCATTCTTTGTGCATAATGTGTCTTTTCTCTATGACTACTTTGAAGATGCTCTCTTTTGTTTCTGATGTTTCACTGCTATAAATCTAGGTTTGGATTATTTTTTATTTGTGGAGCTGTGAATTCATTAAACTCTGCAGACTTGAAGAGTCATGTCTTTTATCAGTTCCAGAAGTTCTCAGGCATTATTTTCTCAAAAATGTTGCTTCTCCTCTTTTCCTTTATTCTCTTCTTTGAAGTAGAAGATAGTTCTTAGTTTATTCTCCATATCTCATAATTTTTCTTTTATATTTATTATCTCTTCATATTTTTGTGACTTTGGAAAATGTCCTTCTTTCTTGTGAAATCTGTCATATAGTTCTAAGTGTTTGTTTAATTTTATCCAATGTAAATACTTTGGTAAATTTTTTTCCAGAATTCTTTTTTCTATAAAGTTCCATACATAATCTTTGTAGGTCCCAGGACAAGGGTACAAATCCAGGGCCATATATCATATGTTGACCTATTTAAACATTATAAAATCAAGTCATTAACATATATTCTATCTTCCAGTCTTAACACAATTACCCTCATAATGACCCAGAATGTCACATTTAAATTTATTATTCTTGGACTTTCAGATATCCATGCTGCAATGTGGTGGTATAAAGAGGGCCAGCCTCTAAGCCCAGACTCTCTTAACTGCAATCTTCTTCCATTCTCTACCTAACAGTGTCTAAATCCCATAATATAGCATCTTCTAACTATGAATGAGAAAAAAAAAATGTGTGATTATATGGGATACTATGTCAAAGATTGAAGTAGATTTTAATATCTATTATCTTTTACTCTTGCAAATCTAACAAACTGTACTTCAAAATTCATGTTACTCATTCATAGTACAGAGTTGATCTTGGGAAAAATATGCCCATTTACAGACATTTTCTAGAGGTTCTTTCAGCCACTACTTATTGCCAATGGATATGGGTGAAAGTGACACATGGAATATGTCATTTCTTTGCCAAGGTGTTTACACAACATGAACTTCTCCATTCTCTTTTTTTTCTACTTGTCCACTCCCAGCAATGGAAAGCATGTGTTGAAGATGGCAGAGTAAATGACAGAAAGTAAAAGGCTGCTATTATGCTTGATCTGTTTGGCATTTGAGTACTTTATAGATCAAATTGTTTCTCTTAAAAATATGTACAGTATTGAAATTTTTGCCCCTATACCTGCGTATGTGATCCTCTTTGGGAATAGGGTCTTCTTTCTCATCTTAAGTCATACCCAAGCAGGAAAGGTTCAACATCTAATGAGACCTAAAAAGAGTAGAAGGAATGCAGATACACACCCAGGGAGAACAGGAAGACTGACAGTGAGACAGATGCATCTACAGGATTCTCAGCAGCTACTGGAAGCTGAGGAGGAAGGACCTCCCCACAGAGTCTCTCTCTGAGTTTGGACTTCTAGCTTCCTGAACTATGAGAAAGTAGATATCTATTCTTTAAAGCCACCCTCTTGTGGTGTTTTTGTTACATCAACAGTAGGTGCTAAGATAGGATGCATTTTTTTTTTTTTTCAAATAAGAATTACTCTGACCCTAACTAACACACATTTTGTTTACATGTAAGTAACAGAATATTAATTAGGCACATAGTCACTCCACTAAATCTTGTAGTTTCTAATCTCTTTTGTATCTGAATGTGTTGCATGACTAAGACCTATCACCATCATATGAACTAATGTGGTATGTGGGAGCTCTGGTAGCATAGTGCCTAAGGCACTTGACTGCTAACCAGAAGGCTGGTGGTTCAAATCCACCAGCCACTCCTTGGAAGGAAGATGGGGCAATCTACTTCCGTAGTGATACTGCCTTGGAAACCCAAGGAGGGGTCGCTATGAGTTGGGTCCGACTCGACAGCACATAACAACAACAACAAAATGTGGTATGTACAACTTCCGGGGCATGCCATTTTAGGGAAAGCACATATCTTCCTCTTTCATTTTTCCTTCTTCTGGTAATTGAGTGTGAATATGCTGATCAGAGGTAAATTGCTAATGCTGAAAAATTTAATGGCCTAATCAGGAAAGAAAAATACAAAGACAGAAGGAGTCTAGGTCAACAATCATGAGTCCTGGCGGCATAAAGATTAAGAGCTTGGCTGCTAAACAAAAGTTGGTGTTATAACCTATCCAGCAACTCCACATGAAAAACACCTGGTGATCTGCTCCTGTAAAGACTTTGGCTAGGAAACCCCATGAGGAAGTTCTTCTGTCACATGGGGTCACTCTGAGTCATAATCAAATCAATAGCACCCAAAAACTATAGTCAAGAATTCAGTCCTGGGACTCCTATTAGGAAATTTACAGGAGACAGATGTCCATATTTTTTAACTAAATCATTATTATTTAATCTCTCCCTTTTATATCTGATGAACAGATAGCTAAACTAATGCATATACATATGTGTACTTAAATATTTATTGTGGGTGGTAATATTGAAAGATTCAATGGGCAATATGTTGAATGATGCAGGAAACATCAAAAGAAGATAGAAGGAATATACAGAGTCACTGTACCCAAAAGAACTGGTTGATGTTCATCCATTTCAGGAAGTAGCACATGATCAAGACTGAAGGAAGAAGTTGAAGCTTCACTGAAGGAATTGGCAAAAAACAAGGCTTCAGTAATTGATGGAATACCAATTGAGGTGTTTCAACAAATAGATGCCGTGCTGGAGGCACTCACTCAGCTATGCCAAGAAATTTGGAAGACAGATACCTGGCCAACTGATTGAAAGAGATCCATTATTTGTACCCATTCCAAAAAAAGGTGATCCCATAGATTGTGGAAATTATCGAACAACATCATTAATATTGCACACAAGTAAAATCTTACTGAAGATAGTTCAAAAACTGTTGTAGCAGTGTATTGACAGAGAACTTCCAGAAATGCAAGCTAGATTCAGAAAAGGACGTGGAATGAGGGATATCATTGTTGATGTCAGATGGATCTTGGCTGAAAGCAAAGAATACTAGAAAGATGTTTACTTTTGTTTTACTGACTATGCAAAAGCATTCGATTATGTGGATCATAACAAATTATGGATAATGTTGAGAAGAATGAGAATTCCAGAACACTTAATTGTGCTCATGAGGCACCTGTATATATACCAGGAGACTGTCATTTGAACAGAACAAGGGGATACTGCATGGTTTAAAATCAGGAAGGAAGTATGTCAGGGTTGTAACCTTTCACCATACTTACTCAATCTTTATGCTGAGCAAAAAATCCAAGAAGGTGGACTATAGGAAGAAAAACTTGGCATCAAGATTGGAAGAAGACTCATTAATAACATATGATATACAGATGACACAACTTTGCTTGCTGAAAGTGAGGATGACTTGAGCACTTACTGGTGAAGATCAAAAACTACAGTCTGTAGTAAGGATTACACCTTAATATAAAGAAAACAAAAATCCTCACAAATGGACCAATAAGAAGCATCACAATAAGTGGAGAAAATATTGAAGTTGTAAAATAATTCATATTACTTGATTCTACAATCAACACCAATGGAAGCAGCAGTCAAGACATCAGATGATGAGGAGTTCCGGCAAGATGGCGGACTAGGCACAAGGACTGCACAGACGCTCTTCAACAAAGAAAAGGGAAACCAATTAACACAGACACAGAAGATAATCTTGGACCCCTGAGCCTTGAAGGGAAGGATACAAAAGTGGACTAAACCCCAACTAGCAGAAGAATTTGCATGAAAATACCAAAAAAGGAGACACACGGAGCTGCAGTCTGGCAACAGACTGAGTGACTCTGACGGCACAGCCAACACAGCTTGGGGATTCCCGAGTGGTGGTAGGACCTAAGAATTAACCCAAAAATCACCCTTCTAGCCAGGGACTGCATGAAAGACTGTGCTAGGTGGCTGGGGAACAAACAGAGAAGGTGAAGAGAAAGGTGGGCTGAGTTGTGGACTTTTGCCAGTCTGCAGGACGCCGCCATTTTGTAGGTTTAAAAAGCGGCT
>NW_006921777.1:1969409-2011379 GCF_000298275.1 Orycteropus afer afer | reverse complement strand
ACTGCAGTGGCCACACAGAACTCACAGATTATGGGGTTTATTAGGGAAGCACCAGGCTACAATTCAAGTTCAGGAAAAACGTTCAGTCTCTCTCCCAGCCAGCCATCTCTCAGCAAACAGTCTCTCACGGTCTCTCTTCCAGCAGTGCGTGTCCTTCAGTGTCTCTCTCAGCAATGCGTGTTTCTTTCGTCTCTTTCCCAGCAGCGGAGTCTCGCAGGAGTTCGTCCTTCCTCAGCCAGCAGTCAGAGAGTGACTTCTGCCCCAGGAGGCCTCATTTTGAGCCCAGCAGAGTGGCCAAACCAACCAATCATAACAACAGAATTCTAATCACCTGAGAGAGAATGGGAACCTCCCAGAACATTGTTTAGCACCACGCCCAACAGAATTACCCCAGGTGGATAACATTTACAATCAGGAGCTCCTCAGTTGCTCATGACAAATTTCACCTCAGAGTTTACAAAGACTTATGGGTAGAAAAGCCACACTAAATAATTTACTACACCTCAGGAAGAATGCTGAGAGTAACGTGGACTGCTAAAAGAACTAACAAATCTGTCCTGGAAGAAGTGCAGCTGGAATGCTCCTTGGAAGTGAGAATGGCCAGCCTTCATCTCAGCAACTTTGGTCATATTGTCAGAAGGGACCATTTCCTGGAGAAGGATATCATCCCTGGTAAAGTGGAGGGTTGATGAGAAAGTAGAAGTCCCTTAACAAGATGGATTGACCCAGTGGCTGCAATGGTGGGCTCAGGTAAAGCAAGGTTAGTGAGGCTGGCATAGGACCGAGCAGTGTCTCATTCTTGTGTGCATAGTGTTGTTATGAGTCAGTGGCAACTGGACAGCACCTAACAACAACAACAACAATTTATCTCTCTTATCTTATGAACAGATGGCTAACAAATGCATATACATATGTGTGCTTACCAAATATTTACTGTGGGTTGTAGTCATAAAAATGTAGACTATTCCATTATATTGATTCTATTAATATTCTTTTAATCTGGTGTCCATTCATTTTCCCTATTCCTTCTTACTCTCATGTCACCTTGGTGGGTCAAGGATCGATGACCTCAATGCCTCTCCATGGTAATTAGGCTATCATCCACCCCTAAAAATGCCATCTGTAGTCAATTACTCCAAATTTAAAATGCTTTTAGCTGGCTGGAATGAAGAATACCAAAAGCATGTTATCCCACCTATTATGTAGCTTATTCTTCAAAATGACAGCTTTGTTTTTTAATACTTTAAAGAAATCTTTTATAGCAGATTTGTCCAGTGCAATATGTTGCTTGATTTCTTAACTGCTGCTTCCATGAGTGTTGACTGTGGATCCAAGTAGAATGAAATGCTTGACAATATCAATTTTGTTTTGTTTATCATGGTGTTGCTTATTGGTCCAGCTGTGAGGATTTTTGTTCTCTTTATGTTGAAGTGTAATCCATACTGAAAGTTGTAGTCTCTGATGTTCATTGGTAAGTGCTTCAAGTCATCTTCACTTTCAGCAAGCAAGGTTGTTTCATTTGCATATGACAGGTTGTTAATCAGTCTTCCTTCAATCCTGATGCCACGTTCTTCTTCATATAGTCCAACTTCAAAGACTATTTGCTCAGCATACAAAGAATAAGTAACATGAAATGATACAACCTTGACACACACCTTTCCTGGTTTTAAACCATACAGTATCCTCTTGTTCTGTTTGAAAGACTGCTTCATGTTCCACATGAGCACAATTAAGTGTTCTAGAATTCCCATTCTTTGCAATGTTATTCATAATTTTCTGTTATCTACACAGCCAAATGCCTATGTGCAATCAATAAAAAACAAATTAGCCTCTTTCTACTATTGTCTGCTTTCAACCAACATCCATCTGATACCAGGAATGAAGTTCTTCCTTCCATGTGTTCTCTGAATCTGGCATGAAATTCTGGCAGTTCTCTGTTGATGTAGTGCTGCAGCTATTTTTGAGTTGCCTTCAACAAAACTTTACTTACGAGTGATATTAATGACTTCTTTTTGATTATTTCTGCATTCAATGTTTGATCACCTTTCTTTCCAATGCACACAAATATGGGTCTCTTCAGTAGCTTGGCCAGGTAGTTGCCTTCCAAATTTCTTAGTATAGTCCAGTGTTACATCCATTTATTGAAATTTTCAGTTGCTATGCTATCACATCCTGGAGTCTTACATTTTGCCAATGACATCAGTGTAGTTTCAACTTTTCTTTTCAGTACCATTGGTTCTTGATCATATGCTTCCTCCTCAAGTGGTTGAACATCAACCAGCTGTGTTTGGTTAAGTGTCTCTGTGTAGTTCTTCTGTCTTCTTCTGATGCTTCCTGCATCAGTCAATATTTTGTCCATAGAATCCTTCAGTATTGCAACTCAAGGTTTGAATTTTTTCTTCAGTTCTTTTAGCTTGAGAAATTCCAAGTATGTTCTTCCTTATTGATTTTCTAACTCCAGGTCTTTGCACATTTAATAATAATTCTTTACTTTGTCTTCTCGAGCTGCCCTTTGAAATCTTCCATTCAGCTCTTTTACTTCAGACATACAATGTAGTTGAACCTTAAAATCAACACTATTGTTGACTCACTTATATATGTATTTTATTTCTGGGAGACTGTCTAAGTGGCTATTTACAATGTCCAGGTTATGAATGCCTGACTTAGGGACAACTCCTAATAGTCTTTTAATATTTATAAATTTGCCCTCATTTTGAAACATGATAAAATTGAAATAAATGATTAATCACAATCACTTTCACTTGCTACATGTACAGCTTTAAACCATTGAAAAGTCTGAGTTTTTTCTTGCACTAAAGTAAAGCTGAAGAAGAACCATATGCACCTGTCTTGAGTTAGCTTCAAATTGAACTTACAGACACATATAGTAATTACCTTGTTTGCACCTCAGACACTGTGCAAGTCTGCAAAACATCTATGTCCTGATATTCATAGGATTATAATCTTGTAGATAAGTGAGCAATTAATTGAGTGATAGGGAATTTGTATCTCCTGGCTCTAACACTAATAAATTATATGACCACATGAATTGTAGAAACATTTGGACCTCAGATTCATCATCTCTACAATGAGGAGTTTCTTCTAGGTGATCCCTAAAATACTTTCATGTCTAAAACATGACCTTAAGGGAAAAAAAAAATCTAATTCAAAAAGGAAGGTGGCACATGTCATAAAGAGAGTACATTATTTTAAAGGAGAGGAATGGATTTTTTTTTGCTGCTAGCCCAAAGGGTAGCACAAGACTTCATACTGTATCTTAGAAAAAAATATCATTGCTTCCAGTTTCTTCAGATTCTTGTGGAATCTTGCCCCTCTATCTCAGCTCAACAGTAAATGTAGTGTTAAAATTTTATCCCCAAGATGGCAGTGCAGCATTCCAAGTTTTCTATAGTCTTATCTGGTGCTCTTGAAAATGGCAATCCAGGTTTGTCTCTGGCATATCTATGTGCCATGTTTCTTTGGAGGAAATATGCTACAATTCTAATGTAACAACTTGAGTAATCAGAGATAAATTGTTCATTCTGAAGCAAACACAGCAGCTATCCACTTCTGCATACTCCTGTAGTACCATGTGCCATAAATAGCAAGTAAAAAAGTCATCTAATGAAATAACAGAAGATCAAAAAATTATTAGATATTGTGAAATGGCTTATATTTAAAATTTTAATTTTACATGTTATTTTATTAGAGTTTGAAAACATTTACTAAATGCAGTAGAATTAACAATAGCTCAACAGTTACTTTTGAAAGATTCAAAAGAAATGGGCATCATAAATGAAATAACCGTAATTTAAAGACTGCAAACTTCTTATGCTATTATCGGTCCTAGAACTTGCTTATGAAAAATATAAAAATAAATCAGCTTCAAATGGTGAACATGAAAAGGAAGCCAAGAAAGTGTTCATATTTTTGTTTTAGGAAAAAAAAAAGGCAGTGAAACTGTTTGGATCAGAACAAACACTTGTCATTTGTATGTGATCAAAGAGACTAGAATGAATTTTTTAAATTTCCACCAAACCTTGAAAAGATTATGTTTTATAGATTCATAATACCACAATAATATTCATTGGTAATGCTGTAGAGTAGAAAAAAAAATGAAGCCAAGAAAACAAACTCTGAAAATTCTATGAACTATCTTGGAAACAAAATATAATTTATTTTGAGAGCTTTTAGAATTTGGTCACATCTGGTTTTACAACCATCTGGAGATATAAATATGATTCATCATGATTAAGTCCAATGACTTATTTGTCATAAATATTTTTCTTATAACCACAATATTTGAATTATTTTATTTGATCTACTGTTTATCAATTATTTTAGTTACCTGCTGTAATAGAAATACCACAAATGAGTAGCTTCAAAGAACAGAATTTTATTTTGTCATAAGTCATGAGGCTAGAAATCTGAACTGTGGCATTGGCTCTAGAGGAACATTCGCCTCTGTTGGTTGTGGGGGAAGATTCTTGTGTCAGCTTCTATATCCTTGGCATTGTTTGGTTCCTTGGAGATCTTCCTGTGACATCTATCTTCCCCCATTTATGCTTCCTTTTCTTTGTGTCTAGGCTTCTCCTTATGCATAATTAGGTTTAGGACACAGAGAACACTGATATAACTTCATTAACATAACAAAGAAAACCCTATTTCCAAACAGGATTACATCAACAGGATTCAAACACATATTTTTTGGGGACACAATTCATATATATAAGGAACATTTGGCAATCTACTTCTGTAGATATATAGCTTCAGAAACCCTAGGAGGGGTCGCTGTGAGTCGGAACTGACTCAACAGCAGTGAGTTATATGCATTGATTTCATAACATGAATTGATTGTCTACCTTTGCTACAAGCACCCCAGATGAAAAATTAATCAGTGTATAATTTTATAGCTTGTATATAGTACATAGTTTTTGAGACATGGTACTGTCCCTCTCTATCTAAATCAACTATGCAAAAATCCAATATATCCACTTGTTCTGTTTACCTAGTGCTGCTCTGATGGGAATATTCCACAAATGGGATGGCCTTAACAAACAGGAGTTTATTCTCTCATAGTTTGCAGGTTTTAAGTCTGAGTTCAAAGTACCAGGCTCTAGGGGCTGTGTGAAAGCCCCTCGACCTTGAGCTTCAGCTCTGCCTCTTGCTCCCAGCCCACTGAAGCTAGAGCATTTCCTCACTCAGGCAGCTACTGGCTGCTGAGGCTAACAAGCCCAAGGTCAACAAATAAAATGGCAGTTCTGATGTTATCAAACCACACAGCAGGCCCTTAACTCAAGTCCATTACAAGTCCCAAGGTCAATAGAGCATGGCAGGCTGCTGAACAACAACACTGCTACATGCAGGGTCCAAGCGTGCCATAAGCTAGAGACTATCCCCAAGGCTTCTCCTTATATACAGGAAGAAGGCCACATTCCAAAGGTAGCTACTCAATTGCTTGTGGTAGATCCTGCCGTGGAGTTGATTGCCAGTCTCATCCTGGGGAATAACTACCACCAGCTGCACAGCCACTCAACCAGGCCCAGCCAAGTTGACATACAAATTTGACTACCACACCACTGTAACATTATAATGATAGCTTGGGATACAGAAGGAAATAAGATTCATGTGCTTTTAATAAGTTAATACCCTAGTTGGAGAGAGAAACAAATTGCAAATGATCATGGACTGAGCAGGCATGATAAAAGAGGCAACTTGATGAGGACTGTCTGCTCTGGAGCCAAAGTACCAGGATTAAAATCTTGAGTCTGCCTCTTATTATTTCTGTGGCTTTGGACAGATTGTTTATGTCTCTGTTTTCTAGTTTCTTTATAAAGCAGATGTTAATAAGAATACCTATGTCACAGAGTTGTGAAGAGTAGATGAGTTTATTGAGTAAAGTGCTTGGCATTTAGCAATTTCTTTAACAATTAAAAAAAATGTTACTGGGGTTCAGACAGAAGATCTGGAAAGGAAATAACAATGGATAATAGCTTTTAATGATTTAAGAATTGTCAACAATTTATTGAGGAGAGAGGAAGGGAAAGACACTTCAGCCTAAGATATCAATATACTAATATGTTAAGGGAAGAGACAATAACTTAGTTTTACTGTAAACGGAATAAGGGACAAGGAAAAAATACACCCAAACAAGTATGTTAGGGGCAGTTTGCCTTAGGCTAATAAAGAGATTTTACATTCAACAACGGAAAGTCACTGAAGATATTTATATGAAGGATTGATGGTCAGATTTATATTGTAAATGTATCATTCTTGTAGCTATAAGAAAGAGGAATTTAGTGTATGAGAAACAGGTCCAGAGAGATTAGAGATGGATGAGAGAACCACTGTGAGCCAAAATGATGGAGTAATCATAATCATTACATAAAAATAATTGAGTGATTTGCTAACCAAGTTTAAAATTACATTACCTACATAAAAGCCCCTTTAGTAGCCTGAAAATAATTACTTGATTCTCCTGCCTGGATGCAGAGTCCCACTTTATCTCACTCTATCTCCCATTATAACATTTCAGAAGCAGAGTTTCAAAATTCCATACAAAGGGAGTTACATATACCAACAGGCTTTCTCTCTAAACCACTACACACTGTATACCCAAACCCAAATGAAATCTGAACTTTTCCACATAAGTAGTTTTGGGGAGAAAAAGGGAAAGAATAAAATTGTTAAACATTAGAGGAACATCTTTTATTTTCCCCCATTTAGTTCTTTTTTTAAGCCCTCACTTGTCTGTCAGTTTGTCATACCCTAGTGACTTCCATGTTGCTGTGATGCTGGAAGCCATGCCATTGATATTTCAAATACCAGCAATGTCACTCATGGTGGACAGGTTTCAGCAGAGCTTCCAAACTAAGACAGACTAGGAAGAGGCAATTTCTGAAAAAACTGTCCATTGAAGATCTTATGAAAAGCTGATAAATGCTGTCTGACATAGTGCCAGCAGATAAGCCTGTCAGGTTGGAAGGCACTCAGATATGACTGGGAAGAGCTGCCTTCTCAAAGCAGAGTGACCTTAATGATGTGGATGGAGTAAAGCATTCAGGACATTCATTTGCTGATGTGGCATGACTCAAAATGAGAAGAAACAGTAGCAATGTTATACACAACAGAACAAAACACTGCCCATTTCTGTGCCAGCCTCATGATCCCTACTATATCTGAGGCCATCGCTACTACATGAAGGCCTTCCACTCTTTTGTTGACCCTCCACTTTACCAAGAATGAAATCCTTCTCTAGAGAACATGGAAAATACAAAGTATGAATATTACAAAATTCAAAGTTGTAAAAAAATGGAATGGACCACATAAAGAGCAACATCATAGGCATGAGTGAGCTGAAATGGACTGGCATTGGCTGTTTTGAATTAGACAATCATATGGTCTACTATGCTGAGAATGAAAAATTGTAGAGGAGTGGTGTCAAAAAGAACATTTCAAGATCTGTCCTCAAGTACAGTGTTGTCAATAGGATAGTATCCATAGCCTACAAGGAAGACCAGTTAATACTACTATTATTCATATTTACAACACCAACCAGTGAAGCCAAAGATGAAGAAATTGAAGGTTTTACCAATTTCTGCAGTCTCAAATTGACCAAACATTCAATTAAGATATACTGATAATTACTGGTAATTGGAATGCAAAAGTTGTGAACAAACAGGAAGTATTGGTAGTTGGAAAATATGGCCTTGGTGATAGAAATGATGCCAGATATCACAATTTTGCAAGTCCAATAACTTATTCATTGCAAACACCTTTTTTCAGCAACATAAATGATGACTATACAGAGATGGACCTCACAAGCTGGAATAGAAAGGAATCAGATTGACTGCATCTGTGGAAAGGGATGATGGAAAAGCTTAATATCTTCAATCAGAATAAGGCCAGGGCCAACTGTGTAATAGACCATCAATTGTTCACAAACAATCTTCAACTTAAGTTGAAGATGAAGTAAATGAAAACAAGTCCACAGAACCAAAATACAACCTTGAGTATATCCCACCTGAATTTAGATAGCATCTTTAGAACAGATTTGAAGCACTGAACACCAATGATCAGGGACCAGATGAGTTGTGGGATGACATCAAGAACATCCTATATGAAGAAAGTAAAAGGTCATTGTCTCAGTTCTCTAGTGCTGCTATAACAGACATACCATAGTGGATGGCTTGACAAACAGGAATTCATTCTATTACACTTTAGGAGGCTTGATGTCCAAATTCAGAGTGTTGGCTCTAGGATATGTGTGAAGGGCCTTCACTACCTTGGGCTTCCAGCTCTGACTCTTATTCCAGGCTCACTGGAGCTAGGGGAGTCTCCTAATTCAGATAGCTGCTGGCTGCTGAGGCTGACAAACCCAAGACCGACAGGTAAAATAGAACAGTCCTAAGATTAGCAGGCAACATAGCAGGTCACTTGTGATTCACCCAAATGCAGAATCCTGATGTGGCAAAAAGCTAGAGACCTTTCTCAAAGCTTCCTTTATATACTGGAAGCAGGCCTAAAGGCTCAACAACTTAGTTGCTCACAGCAGATTCCACCATGGGGATGATTACAATCTCATCATGGAAAATAATTACATCCAGCAGCCCAGCCACTCACAATCACAACCTAGCCAACTTGACACACAATGTTAATTACCACTGTCTAAAAAGACAAGAAAGAAAAGTCCAAAATGGATGTTATTGGAGATTCTGAAACTTGCTCTTAAACCAGGAAGACCTAAATCAATGGAAGAAATAATAAAATAAAACATCTGACCAGAAAATTTCAAAGTATGGCCTAAGAAGACAAAATAAAGTCTTACAATGAACTGTGCAAAGACTTACAGTTAGAAAATCAAAAGGAGAGAACACATTCAGCATTTCTCAAAATGAAAGAACTGAAGAATATGTTCAACTCTCCAGTTGCAAATTTGAAGGATTCTGTGGGCAAACTATTGAATGATGCAGGAAGCATCAGAAGTAGATAGAAGGATACAGAGTAACTGTACCAAAAGGACTTGGTCGACATTCAACCATTTCAGAAGGTAGCATATGATCAAGAGCTAATGGTATTGAAGAATGAAGCCAAGCTGCACTGAAGTCACTGCTGAAATCTAGGCTCCAGAAATAGACAGAATGAATACTCATTGAGATGTTTCAACAAATGGATGCAATATTGGAAGCCCTCACTCATTTATGCCAAGAAATGTGGAAGACTGTCACCTGGCCAAAAGATTGGAAGAGATCTATATTTGTGACCATTCCAAAGAAAAGTGATCCAACAGAATGCAAAAAGTATTTGACCATTTCATTAATGTTACACGTAAGGAAAATATTCCTCAAAATAATTCAGAAACAGTTGCAGCACCCAGAAATTCAAGCCAATTAAGAAGAAGATGTGGAACAAGGGATATAGCTGGTGTGAAATGGATCATGGCTGAAAGCAAAGAATACAAGAAATATGTTTACCTGTGTTTTGGTTCTCTAGTGGTGCTCTATCAGAAAATACTACAAGTGCATGGCTTTAACAAGCAGATTTATTCTGTTACAGTTTAGGAGACTGGAAGTCCTAGTTCAACGTGCCAGCTCTAGGGGCTGGGTGAAAACCCCTTGACCTTGACTTCACCTCTGCCTCTTTTTTCCATCCCACTGAAAACTGGGAGATGTCTCTTAAGTCAGGCAGCTGTTGGCTGCTGAGGCTGGCAAACCCAAGGTCAACAAGTAGAATGGCACAGTACCAAGATTATCAAGCAACATGACAGGCCACTAGCTCAAGTCCAGAAACAGTCTCAAGATAGGGAGAAAATATGGCAGTCCACTGAAATGAAGACTCGGTCAAATACAGGATCCAGATTGCCAGAAAGGTCAGAGACCTTTCTCAAAGCTGTCTTCTTAGATACAGGAAGCAGACTACATCCCAATTGCTTCAGTAGATTCCACCATGGAGTTGATTACCCATCTCATCAAAAGGAACAACTACATCCAGCAGCCCAGACACCCAAAACAAGCCCAGCCAAGTTGACACACAACCTTAATTATCCCAACCTATATTTTATTGAATATGCAAAAGCATTCTACTGTGTGGATCATAACAAATTATAGATAATTATAAAGAATGGGAATTCCAGAACAGTCAATTGAGTTCATGAGGAACCTGTCCATAGACCAAAATGTAGTCTTTCAAACAGAACAAGGGATACTGTATGATTTAAAATCATGAAAAGTGTGTGTTAGGATTGTATCCTTTCACCATATTTATTCAATCTGTATGCTGAGCAAATAATCCAAGAAACTGGACTATATGAAGAAGAATGTGATATCAGGATTAGAGGAGGATTCATTAGCAACCTGTGATATGCAGATGATACAACCTTGCTTGCTGAAAATGAAGATGACTTGAAGCACTTACTGATGAACATCAAAGACTACAGCCTTCAGTATAGATTACACTTCAACATAAAGAGAAGAAAAATCCTCACAGCTGGACCAATGGGCAACATCATGATAAATGGAGATCATGATAAATCGCTGAAGTTGTCAGGGATTTAATTTTACTCGGATCCACAATCAATGCCCATGGAAGCAGCAGTCAGGAAATATTGCACTGGGTGAATCTTCTTCAAAAGACCTTTTAAAAATGTTAAAGATAAAGATGTCACTTCAAAGACTAAGGTGCACCTGACCCATGCCATGGCATTTTAATAGTCTCATATGTGTGTGAAAGCTAAACAATGAATAAGGAAAATCACAGAAGAGTTGATGTTTTGGATTTTGATGTTGGTAAAGAATATAGAATGTACCATGACCTGCCAGAACAAATAAAACTATCTTGGAAGAAGTGAACCTAGAATGCTTCTTAGAAGTGAGAATGTCCAGATTTTGTATCTTGTACTTTGTTAGGAGAGACCAGTCTCTGAAGAAGGATATTATCCTTGGTAAAGCAGAAGGCCAGTGAAAAAGAGGAAGACCCTCAATAAAATTGATTGACACAGTGCCTGCAACGATGAACTTAAGCACAGCAAAGATTGTGAGGATGACGCAGGACCAGGAAATGTGTCTTTTGTTGTATGTATTGTTGTTGTTCTTGTTATGTGCCATCGAGTAATCTCCAACTCATAGTGACCTTATGCACAACAGAATAAAACACTGTCCGGTTCTGTGCCAGCCACACGACCCCTACTATATCTGAGCCTATTGTTACAGCCACCATGTCAATCCATCTTGTTGAGGGCCTTTCCCTCTTTCATCGACCCTGCACTTTACCAAGCATGATATCCTTCTCCAGAGATGGTCCCTTCTGAAACCATGACCAAAGGAGGTCAAAGTCTGGTCTTCTTGCTTCCAAGGAGCATTCTGATTGCACTTTTCCAGGACAAATTTGTTAGTTCTCTTAGCAGTCCACAGTGCTTTCGGCATTCTTCTCCAACACCACAACTCAAAAGCATCAATTCTTCTTCAGTCTTCCTTATTCATTGTCCAGCTCTCACATGCATATGAGGCAATTGAAAATACTATGGCTTGGATTAGGTGCACCTTAGTCTTCAAGGAGATATCTTTGCTCTTCAGCATTTGAAAGAAGTCTTTTGCTGCAGATTTACCCAATGCAATACATCATCTGATATCTTGACTGCTGCTTCCATTGGTGTTGATTGTAGAACCAAGCAATACATAGTCTTTGACAACTTCAATCTTTTCTCTGTTTATCCTGATGCTGCTTATGGTACAGTTGTAAGGATTTTTGTTTTCTTTATATTGAAGTGTAACCCATACTGCAGACTGTAGTCTTTAATCTTCATCAGCAAGTGCTTCAAGTCATCCTCACTTTCAGCAAGGAAAGTTGTGTTGTCTGCATATTGCAGGTTTATAATGATCTTCCTTCAATCCTGATGTCAAGTTCTTCTTCATATAGTCCAGCTTCTTGAATTATTTGCTCAGCATACAGCTGAAATAGTATGGTGAAAGGATATAACCCTGATACACTCCCTTCCTGATTTTAAACCATGCACTATCTCCTTGTTCTGTTTGAAGGACAGCCTACTGGTATATGTACAGGTTCCTCATGAGTATAATTAAGTGTTCTGGAATTCCTATTCTTCTCAATGGTATCCAAAATATGTTATAATCCACACAATCAAATAACTTTGTATAGTCAATAAAACACAAGTAAACATCTTTCTCGTATTCTTTCCTTTGAGCCAGGACCCATCTAACATCAGCTATGATATGCCTCGTTCCATACCCCCTTTTGAATCCAGCTTGCATTTCTGGAAGTTCTCTGTCAATATACTGCTACAACCAATTTTGAATTATCTTCAGTAAGATTTTACTTACGTTGATATCAATGACATTGATAATTTCCATATTCTGTAAATCACCTTTCTTTGGAATGGGTACAAATATGGATCTCTTCCAGTCAGTTGTCCAGGTAGCTGTCTTCCAAATCTTTTGGCATAGCTGAGTAAGTGCCTCCAGCATGGCATCCATTTGTTGAAACATCTCAATGGGTGTTCCATCAATTCCTGGAGCCTTGCTCTTCAAGAATTCCTTCAGTGCAGCTTCAGTGTCTTCCTTCAATACTATTGGTTCTTGATCATATGCCACCTCCTGAAATGGATGACTATCTATCAGTTGTTTTTGATATAGTGACTCTATGTATTCCATCTATCTTCTTTGGATGTTTTCTGCATCATTCAACATATTGCCCATGGAATCTTTCAATATGGCAATTCAAGGCTTGATATTTTTCTCAAGTTCTTTCAGCTTAAGAAATGCTGAGTGTGTTCTTCCCTTTCAGTTTTTTAACTCCAAGTAGTGGCACATTTCATTATAATAATTGACTTTTGTCTTCTCAAGCTGCTCTTTGTAATCTTCTGTTCAGCTTTTTTATCCTGTCCATTTGCTTTAACTACTCTGCATTCAAGGACAAGTTTCAGAGTCTCTTCTGACATCTGTTTTGTTCTTTTCTTCCTTTCCTGTCTTTTTAATGACCTTTTGCTTTCTTCATGGATGATGTTCTTGATGTCATCACACAATTCCTCTGGTTTTTTGTCATTGGTGTTCAATGCATCAAATCTATTCTTTAGATGGTCTCTAAATTCAGGATGAATATAATCAAGGTCATATTTTGGCTCTTGTGGACTTCTTTTAATTGTCCTAAACTTTAACTTCACTTGCATATGAGCAGTTCATGTTCTGTTCCACAATTAACTCCTGGCCTTGTTTTGCTTGAAGATATGGAGCTTCTCCATCACTTCTTCCCACAGATATAGTAGTTTTATTCCTGTGTACTCCATCTGGTGAAGTCCACATGTATAGATGTCATTAGTGTTGTTGAGAAAAGGTATTTGCAATGAATAAGTCATTGGTCTTGCAAAATTCTATCATGTGATCTCCAGTGTCACTTCTATCACCAAGACCATATTTTCCAGCTACTGGTGATTCTTCTTTGTCTCCAACCTTTGCATTCCAGTCACTAGTGATAATTAACACATCTTGATTGCATGTTAAGAGCTCTAGTGGTGTAGTGCCTAAGGTATTTGACTGCTACCCAGAAAGCTGGTGGTTCAAATCTACTGGCCTCTCCTTGGAAGGAAGATTGGACAATCTACTTCCATAGTGATACTGCCTCATCACTATGAATCAGATCCAACTTGATGATAGTTCAGTCAATTTCAGACTGCAGGAGTTGTTTAAAGTCTTCAGTTTCCTCATCTTTGGCTTTTGTCGTTTGTGCATAAATTTGAATAATAGAAGTATTAATTTGTCTTCCTCATAGGCATATGGATATTATCCTTTCACTGACAACACTGTACTTCCAGATAGATCTTGATACATTCTTTGTGATGATGAATGTCACTCCATTCTTCTTCAATTTGTCATTCCTGGTATAGTAGATCATATGATCGTCTAATTCAAAATGTCCAAAACAAGTCCATTTCAGCTCACTAATGCCTAGGATACCGATCTTTATGCATTCCTTTTTATTTTTGACAACTTCCAATTTTCTTAGATTCATCCTTCATACTTTCCATATTCTGATTATTAATGGATGTTTGCAGCTGTTTCTTCTCATCTTGAGATGTGCCACATCATCAAATTGGGGCCTGAAAGCTTTACTCTACCCACATCATTGATATTGGCTCTTCTCTGAGGAGGCAGCTCTTCTCCAGTTGTATTTTGAGTGCCTTCCAACCTGAGGGGCTCATCTTCTGGCACGGTATTGCACAATGTTTCAGGGCTATTCATAAAGTTTTCCAGTAATATATCAGTGTTTCACTGCTATTCATAAGGTTTTCACTCGCCAGTTCTTTGAGAAGTGGATGGCCTCTTCCTTCTTCCTAGTCTGTCCTACTCTGGGAGCTCCACTGAAACCTGCCCACCATGGGTGACACTGCTGGCATTTGCAACACCAGTAACACAGCCTCCAGCCTCACAGTAACACTCGAGCCACCAGAGTATGACAGACTGACAGAAAAGTTTGTCTCCCTTAGCTGTTCCAAACAACTCTGCTCATTTCCTGGTCTATCTTGGCCTGCTAACTTACCTCGCTTGCCCCTGGGGTACAAGCTGCTCCCAGGGCTGGCTTACCATGGCCTGCCCTGCCCACACACATACAAACATTATCCTTCTGCTGTTCCCAAGGCTGGCTTACCTGTGCCCATGCACACAAACACCCACCTTCCACTGCTCCCAGGGCTGGCTTACCATGCCATCCCCTCCACACACACACACAAACACCCTTCTGTTGTACATAGGGTCACTATAAGTATGATCTGACTCAATCGCACCAAAGAACAACAAAAAAGCCAAGGGAAGTCAAGAAATGGCTTGGTCTATCAGAAGTTGGAAGAGACAAGGAAGGATTTTCCCCTAGAGTGGGCAGAGAGCTTGGTCCTACTGATGCCCTGACTACAGACTTCTAGCCTACACCCCTGTGAGACAATGCATTGTATTTTTTTCTTTAAAGCCACTCACTTTGCAGCATTTTGTTGTGGCAGTCCTAAACAAACAAGAGAGACAGACAGTATTCGTCCCTGAGCAGATACCTCAAAGATGTATTTTACTAGTTAGCAGCTATCTAGCTTTTCCTGGGGCTTGAGCAGTGTCCTAGTCAGATTGCTCAGTTCCCACAACTTAGTTTGAATTGCTTGTTTCAGCTGAATGATGTTATTTTCTGACACCATTCAAGAGTATTAAACAACTTTACTTCCTTTCACTGCTACTCATTTAGGTTCTCAGATTGTTTATTGGTAATCTCTGTTTTGTTCTAATGCCACCTCTAGGGGAGAAAATACTGTTTCAGGTAAGAGATTTCATTCTATAATTGCATCACAAAGGATCACTTTATTAGGAGCCCATTGACTTTGAATTTCTGTCAACTTCAGTTTAAGGAGATGGAAGGAATACTATGGAATATATACCATAAATAGTCATGATTTGTAAGCTTAGCAACCAGGAATGTTTCAACTCTCCAAGTCAACTGACAAGACAAGGACCTGCTTATCTTTGCCATGTCTGAGTAGTTCAACAATTAAATACTTTGTTCATAAAACACAAACTAGATATGATATTTCAGACAGGAGAGACAGAGCTGTCTCTCAAAATTAGGCTCTGTTGTTTCAGTACACCAGATTTTTTTCTCCTCTTCTCTCAACTATTCTAGCAAGACTGGCTGCTATTGCTAAACTTCAAGAAATCTATAACAATCAAATCTGTAAATTACCTCTTCCGTTTAACAGAAATCTGCCAGGGAATATGCTGTGGGAGTAGAGAAGGAATCCTAGCTGTTAGAAACCATGTCAGCGCATCACAGAAATGGAATTTCCACCATTACTGCCATACAAGGAGTAACAATTTAGGAAATGAGTCTTTTCATCTCTAGTTACCCATTTCTCCTGCTAAAGCCAAAAGAACCCCTATATGCATGCAAACCACTGAAGTCCACAGTGCAGTTTAGAAGTTTACATCTGCACGCTCCCAGTCTGTAGATGCTGAATGTGCATACTGCTATGGACACAGAAATACAATCCTAGGTTGTTTATCTCTAGCAAACCCAAACACAATATCGAGGCAATATGACTAAGCTTACACATTCTCGAAACCATTTAACCCGTCTTAGAATAAATACATCAGCTATCACAGACCAGAGAAAACGACTAGAGAAATCTTTCTATATTTGTGAGAGACTGAAAATAATTGAGAGATGCTGTTTGTTTGTTTTTATTTTGAAATATAAACATATATTTAAGGACTCTACCATCCTCTGAGTTGCCTAAGACAAAGACCTGGGAAGCATTTTATCCCCACCCGCCCCCAAATCTCACACCCAATCAATTAGCAAGATTTATTGAATCTATTTTCTAAAAATTATCTGATCCATCCCCTACTCTTCAAGTGCATTGCTATCACCCCATCCAGTGCCCAAACTCTCACCCTACAGCTTTCTACCTGCTAAAATCCCTTGGGAAAAACAGAAGAAACAACCTAGGTTCAGAAGCATCAGCATCACCTGGGAGTTAATTAGAAATGCAGACTCTCAGGTCCCACTCCAAATCTACTGATTATCTGCATTTTAACAAGGTTCCCAGGTGATTTATATGCACATTAAATTTTGAGAAGCACAGATCTCCCTGTCTCCAATCTTATTCACCTCCATTCCATTCAAAACACTGAAGCCAAAGTGATTATTATAGAATGAAAATCTGATCATGTCACTGTCTTGCTTAAAACTCTTCAATTTCTTTTACTTGTCCTTTGGATAAAGTACCGCACCTTCAAATTAAATTACAAAGTCCTTCAAGACCTGGTTCCTGATTACCTCCCCAGCTTCATCTAATGATGCTTTCCCTTCCCACACTATTCTACTGTCAAACTAAAATTCTCTTTGTTCTTTAAACAGAACATTCTCTTTCTATGTTCCTTAGACTGGGATACTCTTCTCCCTCCATTGGTTGGTCTCAGTCCTTTAAGCCTCAGTTGAAATGTCAGTTTCTTAGAGACCTTAGCCTCAGAGCACCCAGATGAGACAGGTTCTATCATAATACCATTTCTTCTGTTTTCATAATATCTAATATCGTATTGATTAGTGTGTATGTTGTTATTGTTAGCTGCAGTTGAGTAGGACTCTAACTTGTAGTGATCCATGAGAAATGGGATCCGGCTGATATGTTCCAAAATATTGTTACTGGCTGATTTTCAGAATATTTCTAGGACTTTCTTCTTAGTCTGTAGCTTTACAATACTACACAAGTATTTACAAGCCTCCAGAGCTCTGATAGCATAGTGTCTAAGGCACGTGACTGCTAATCAGAAGGCTGGCGGTTTAAACCCACCAGCCACTTTTCAGAAGGAACATGGGGCAATCTACTTCTGTAGCAATACTGCATCAGAAACCCAAGAAGGGGTTGCTATGAGTCAGGTCTGACTCGACAGCACATAACAACAACAACAACAACAGTAACAGATGAGTAGTGGCTGTCCTTGAGGTGTCTTAGTTGGGATTTAAATACAGATCTCTGCCCTGGAAGGTGGGAATTCTACCACTAAACCACCACAGCCCTCTGCTTAATGCCCACACTTCACAGTAAACTTGAATTACTGTGAGGGCAAAGACCATGTCTGTTTTGTGCAAGGCAATATTTCCAGTGCTGAGGACAACAACTGACACGTGGCAGTTGCCACAGTGAACACATGACACTACTTCTCATAAAAATGAAGGGACTTTGAATAATTGCCTTCAAAACTATGAGCTACTGTCACATGGAAGATGAATCAGACATATTCTAGTGGGTTCCAGAGAATAGGATGATATAAGCAGGGCCCATGAATGGCTACACCACTATGCCCCAGCATTTTGTAGGCTCTAAAATATTTGCTGACTAAATGAACCAGAACCAGTAAGTGAAAGTTTTAGGAAGACAGAATTCATTAAAGAAGCAATTTAGTTTCATTTATCAGGTGTAACACTGGAGTGCATTACTTGTGAGGAAGCTTACATTATATGATCATTTATAGGTGGGATGTGGAATAAAAAATTCCTACCTTAACATAGTGCTTAGATAATCTCTTGTTGTTGTTGTTGTTGTTATGTGCCGTCGAGTCAAGCCCGACTCATAGCGACCCCTCCTTGGGTTTCCGAGGCAGTATCACTACGGAAGCAGGATTGCCCAACCTTGCTTCCGAGGAGTGGCTGGTGGGTTTGAACCACCAGCTGTCTGGTTAGCAGGCAAGTGTCTTAGCCACTATGCTACCAGAGCTCCCAGATAATCTCTTAGATCCCTGCATTTCTAAGATTCCATTATTTCATCAGCTTCTGTCTGTAGACACTCTATGGAAAAGTTGGTGGTTTGAACTCACTGAGTAGCATTACAGGCCTGATGATTTACTTCTGAAATGTCAGATTTGAAAACCCCACACAGCACAGTTCTACTCTGTACACATGGGTCACCATGAGTGGTACTCAACTTAATCACCTTAATGGCAACTGGCATCTGTTTTTGTTGTTGTTTCTCTAAGGCAAATTGTGCTAATCATAAATACTAGGCTTAACTAACAGAGAAAAAAAAACGTGGCTCGTACCTGTTAATGAATATGTCACTATTTTTGTGCAGAGACCGATAGTAAGCTGTTTTTTCACTTGGTGTGATCAAATTGACACTGACAAGTATTCAGTTGTTGCCACCAGTCCTTAAACTCTTCCATTAGAGAATCATTCCTTTGAATATACTGCTTCTCTGGGCACTGGTGAGGAACTCTGATGCTGCAGTGGATAAAACATTAGGCTGCTAGCCAAAAGTTTGATGGTTCAATCCCACCAGCTGCTCCACTTGGGAAAGATGAGGTAGTTTGCTTCTATAAAGATTTACAGCCTTGGAAACCCTATGGGGCAGTTCTACTCTGTCCTGTAGGGTCACCATGCATTGGAATGGACTCGATGGCATTGGGTTCAGGCACTGATGTTAGAAACGAAGATGTCTCAAGGAAGATGAAAACGTTGACTATTGTCCATAATTTCCATCTTGATTTGAAGTCTTCCTGAAAACCCATCCTTTGTAGTTGAAAGCAAGGTATGGAGGCAATAAGAGCATAGTACTTCTAGCCTCAACTAAAATATTTGTTCATCAGATTCTTTTAGACACCAGTTGAAATGATGTCCCTCCATGTGATTTTCTTGTATCAACTTTGATTCATTCAAAGTATATTTGAGTGCCTATTATGTGGTAAGTACTGTTCCAGGTACTTGGGATACATCAGTGATGCAGAGAGACCAAAAAAAAAAAAAAAGGACAAAAATCTCTCCTGGTGTGAATCTTATATTTTAGTGAAGTGTGGTCCAAGGACCAATAGCATCAGCATCATCTGCGAGCTTGAGAGAAAGACAGAATGTGGGGTGCTACCCAGACTTACTGAATCATAATCTGACATTTAACAAGATCCTCAGGTTATTCATATACATGTTTACGTTTGAGAAACACTCTTCTAGTATACCTGTTATTTCATTTTATAGGATTTTTCACATTTTTAAATATATATTTGCCAGTGTATCTGCTAAAAGCCTATTTGCCACAAGACTATAAGCTGCATGAGGTCATGGATTAATGGACAAAAAAGGAAAAGATGGGCAAATGTCAAGAACAAACTTCATCTGTTGTTCTGCTGTGCCAAGGCAGAGCCTTCTGGTACCTTCTCTTTTCAGTCTTGCCAGCTGATTCACCTACTGTCCAGCAAGCAGGGCAGCTGAAACCTAGACAGGAGAATTAGCTAACACCTGTGAATTCTTTCCACCTTCTGTCCCAGTTTCATTATCTCTAACTTTTTTCAACTTGCTTAAAACAATTACTACAATACAAAACAATGCAACACACTGCCAATCTGAGCAGAGCAACCCCTCCTTGGGTTTCAGAGGTGGTATCACTATGGAAGTAGATTGCCCAACCTTCCTTCCAAAAACAATTACTAGCATATGAATATTTGGAATAATATTGAAATGTTTTTAATTTCCTGAGGATATGTTTTTTCTTATACTTTGTGGTATTTGTGAAAGCAGTAACTCTGTCTTTTCATTCAATTCAGCAACGCTCATTTAAGATTTTATATTCTGTTCTAAATTTATAATATAACTTGCCCCTCTTTATCATGGATAGTGGGCTTTAGTGGATGATAGCAGTATTCCAACTGTACTTTTGTAATCTGTGCTCTATGTGGGAGCTCTGGTAGCATAGTGCCTACGGCATTTGACTGCTAACCAGAAGGATGGCGATTCAAACCCATCAGCCACTCATCAGAAGGAAGATAGGGCAATCTACTTGCATAATGATGCTGCCTTGGAAACCTAAGGAGGGGTCACTAGGAGTTGGATCCGACTTGAGGACAGTGAGGTTTTTTTTTTTTTTTTGGCTTATACCTCGACGGCACATAACAACAACAACAACAACAACAACTCTATAGCAATGGTTGGCAAATTGCATCCTGTAGGACAAATCAGGTTTGCCATATGATTATGATTTTGTATGGCCCATAGTAAGAATTTTTTTTTCTTTGAATATGTATGTGTGTGTGTTTGTGTGTGACAGAATATTCTTTTAATGATTTTTTTTCAATCCTTAAAAAAATAAATATTGTGTGTGTGTGTGTGTGTGTGTGTGTAATCCCCATTTAACAGGTGGCAAAATTGAGATAGTAAAATATAATTTGAGCTACCTTCTGTCACAAAACAGAGGCCAGAGCTAGAAGGCATTAACTTTGCCAATATCAGGACTTCAAACTTTGAATTGCACATATATTAATGACTGAAAGCATCATCAGAAGAATATTCTGTGACACATAAAGATAATGATAAAATTCAAATTTCAGTGCCTATAAAGTTTATTGGAACACAGCCAGGCAGATTTGATTACATTTTATCAATGCCTGGCTTCATGTTACCACTGCAGAGTTGAATATTGAGACAGAGATTGTATGGGCTCCAAACCTAAAATATTTACTGTCTGGGCCTTTATAAGAAAAGTTTGTCAACTCCTGCTCTATAATAGCATTGTCCAATAGAAATATAACATCAGGCACATCTGTGAGCCACATAGGTAATTTAAAATTTTCTAGGAGCCACATTAAAATTGTTAAAAGAAACAGGTGAAGTTAATTTTGAAAATATACTTCATTTACTCTAATATATCCCAATTATTATCTTTTCAGCATAAAATTAATATTAAAACTATTAGAGACTTTTTTTGTGCTCAGTCTTTGAAATCTAATGTGTTTTACACTTAGAATTTCTTTCAGTTCGAACTAGCTTCATTTCAAGTGCTTAAGAATCATATTGTACAGTAATGCTTTTGAGTCTGCAATTAAAAGTTGAATGGTCTAATTTATCTTAACTGTATGTATGGAATTAAAAGTTATTATTAACGTAAAATAGTATCAGTGGTAGGAATATGGCAAATGAAATTGAACCTCATGGTTTAAAACAACTCTTCTCTGATTCATCAAAGAAGCCAAACATTATGGGCACATGAAAAATAATACCACAAATCAACAATGTATCCACTTTTGGTCTTCAAAGTTATTTCCCATTACAGAAGAAATTTTGTTTCTAAACATGTCTGAAGAGTGAAGCAAAACCATGGTAGGATAGAATTGATTTGCCAGGGGAGAAAGGATGGATTTAATTTGTAGGTTCGATTTTTCTGAATGTTGTATAGAACTGAATGGCTAAAAAATAGACCCAGGGAAACCTTATCTAAAATGTGCAATTACAGCCTATTACATTTTAACAAGATCCTCAGTTGATTCTTATGAACCCCAAGACCTAAACCCATTGCTATCAAGTCGATTCTGACTCATGTGACCCTGAAGATAGAGTAGAACTGCCCAATAGGGTAATCTTTAGGGAAGCAGACTGCTATGTTTTTCTCCAGTAGAGCAGCTAGTGAGTTCAAATCTCCAAACTTTCTGTTAGTAGCAGAACTCTTAACCACTATGCCACCAAGCTCTTTGGTGATTCTTGTAAGATCTTGTTAAAACTTGATTCTGATTCAGCGTATCTGGAGTGGAAAGGCAAATTCTCAGCAGGGGTTCAAACCAGAGTGCACTAGTTCCAAGTCCTGATATTGACAAAGTTAATGCTTTCTAGCTCTGGCTTCTATTTTCTCACACTGGGTAGCTCAAATTACCTTTCACTATCTCAATTACTCCACCTGTTAAATGGAGATAATCATAATCAAATAACAAGCACCACATAAGCAGGGTTGGGAGGGTTCTATTTTGTCTGTGTACTTAGAGGGAAAGAACATGGTGTTGTTCTCATGCTGTAGAAAAACATAGAAAATGTCCTTGGCTATTTAGCAACTCAGATGCTTTTCCTGCTCACAAAGATCCAACTTTCCTTAATTGAGTTTGGCAACAAATGGGCATCTCCTTCAGGTAAAACCTGCTTCATAACAAAAATAAAAGGATCTGACATTTGCTGGGACACTTCCCAGTTTTGTCCAGGGCATTAGGGGATAATTCAATGAAAGAGATACAAGGTCTGAGAAGGCAAAAGATAACTTCTAACTGTGTATAACAACAAAGCATGTTTACAGTAGACAAGTAGGTACCAAAGGAGGGGATTTTGATAAGCAAAAGTGCGTTTACACCTAAAGAAAATTCAAAGTTTTTGTATGTTTGTTTGTTGTTGTGGCCCTGTCTTTGCTGACAAAACATATTATTTTGTGTGTCTTTCTTTGAGATTCTTCTCTCTATGGCCCTGAGTCCTGCAATGATGTATTATTTCTAGAGAGGGCAGGGTGTGCTGTATGATGGATTAGAAATCCCATTGTGAAGCAGATCTGTCATTTGTTACAACTGAGCAAACTGAAGTGGCCCTGCCTGGGGCAAGTTGTCTGGAGGCACACTCTCAAGAAGAATTTAGATATGGCATGGCATGCACTGTATTTCTGAGATGTGGCTGACGCTGCCACAAGAACCATAATATAAGTGACAAACATGGCAACCAGCTAAAATGAGGATAAAAGAAAAAAAAAAAAAACATGGGAAAGAAACCCATGGCAATTAGAACATTTGGTGGACTTTGTCAAGAGAAAAAAAAAAAAGAAGAAAACTGTGAGTCCTATAAGACGTTTTTCTAAACTAGGCTGTAGAGCTGCCAAGTATCTCAAAAAGAGGTTCATCTGGAAACTTGTAAATTTTGTAACATAATCAGTAAATCGGTCTTCATTGATCAGGAGGTGCTAATAAGAATGAAAGAAAGTCTTCAAACATTTTCTCTTTTGGTATTTAACATTTTAAACTTCAAACACTGGAGTTCAGGAAATCTTGAGGTAAAAAAATATTCAGAGCCTGTCCTGGCCCTCCACCCCAGGAAAAGATTCAAGTTGAATCTGTTACTCTTTAACTGTGTAGCCTTAAGAAGTCTGTTTAACCAATTGGAGCCACCCTTTTATCAACTGTTACTTGAGTGCACTGAACTAGATGTGTCCCAAGGCTGCACTGTACAGTATAATAGCCATTAGCTACATGTGCCTATGAGATCTTGAAATGTAGCCATGGCAACAGAAGAACTTTTAAATTTAATTTTAACTTATTTAAATTCAAATTTAAAAACTAATGCAGTGTAAATTTTTCTCTAGCAGTCATCATGTATTGAAATGAAACTACTTTAGATATTTTGGTTTAAATTGTTGTTGTTGTTGTTGTTTGCCATCGAGTCGGACCCGACTCATAGCGACCCCTCCTTGGGTTTCCGAGGCAGTATCACTATGGAAGTAGATTGTCCCATCTTCCTTCCGAGGAGTGGCTGGTGGGTTTGAACCGCCAGCCTTCTGGTTAGCAGTCAAATATAACATACCATAATTCATTTTTCTTATTTCTTCTTTCTTTTGTTTTCAATATGGCTACTAGAAAGTTGAAAATTGTTATGTGGCTCTCTGAGTAGTTGAAAGTGTGGGCTCGGGACCATAGTCACAGGGGACATCAAGCTCAATTGGCATAACATACTACACAAAACATTGTTCCACCTCCTACTTTGGCGAGTAGCGACTGGATCTTAAAAGCTTGCAAGCAGCCATCAAGATACCATGATGGGTCTCTCCTCATCCAGAGCAAAGAAGAATGAAGAAAACCAAAGGCTCATGGAAACAATTAGTACAAGTGACTGGTACACCATGAGATCCACAGCCTATATGATTATGAGACCAGAAGAACTAGATGGTGCCGGCTACCAATGTCAACAACTCAGAAGGGGATCTGTGTAGGAGATCCTGGATAGAGAGGGAGAACAATGTGGAACAAAACTCAAAATCATTTGGAGAAAAAGAAAGTGTGGGGGGAGACTAGGTTTGCTGGTCTGATAGATAGAGCCTGGTAGAACTACTGAGACTATGGTCCCCAGCTGCCCTTCAGGTCTGCACTTGAACCCACACCTGTAGCTTCCAGCCAAACAATAGACAGGCATATGAGCTGAACATGTACCTGAGGCAGATACACTCTTTGGAGAGAACAATCATGGGAGAAAGAAGGACTGTTTATGCACAGGGAGACAGTTCAGGGGGCAGGAGTGCATGGAGGGATAGATACTGGAAAGAGGTAACTATCGAGAGGAAGTGGGAGGGGAGCTGTTGCATTGGGGTAAATTGTAGTCAATGTCATGAGACAAAGTGTATGTGAACTACTGTATGGAAAGTGAATTTGCTCTCTAAATTTTCACCCAAATCACAATTAAAAAAAAAAAGAAATTTGTTATGAGGGTTTCATATTTATTTTGGATTGTACTGTTATGCAGACATAGTTTGCATTCACTGTTTCTTCTGCTTACAGAGACACTTATAAAAATGGCTATAAATTTTAAACAGAAACATTAATGAGCTATATTGTACTCCATTCTATGGATAAAATTATGTTTTTCTTTTTCCCACGTTGAAACTTAAACCATGCAGTTTTCATAAGAGGGAACTTAAATCCTGCTTCAACACGTGTAAAAATATCCCTTTCTTAGAAATGTAAATTCTCATACTTAATGCTAATCAATGTCTGCCCTGAAAACTCCAGGGAGGATCATTTATCGTAGACTTAACTTTTGTCAGTTTAAGAACATAGTTTGGTCACATCTTTTGGAGATTAAAGGATAACCTTAAGAAAGTTGCTAGGTGAAGTAGCTCTCTCTTAGTTGAAGGATACAATGTTTGCTGTGCTGTTTAATTTGAACAACTGAAATTTTCTGGTTTCTGGAAAAAAAAGAGAGAGACAGGTTTCCTTTTTTTTTTTTTTTTCATCAGCAAGGAGGATCTTGGTGCTCCTATATCTTTAAAAGCAGTGTCTCGACCTTTCCTTTACGGCCCTTGACATTTAAAGGCCAGGGCAATCAAGCCTATCTCAGAGGTGGAAACACCAGCTTAAGATTTCATCTGCCAGCCTCTTCTAGATGCCATATCCATGGCCAGGAATTAAGACAAGTATGCCATAATGCCTTAAAAACAGCACAGAAGAAAATGCATTTAGACCCATGGCTCCAGATGGCTTATATCTTCCCTGAATAAGTAAGATGGATATTTTGGCTTAGCTCTGTGATTCCTATCAAATTGTGCCTTATTGAAAATCATAATGGCCATATTAAAAAACTTCTCTGGGTACATATTAGTCTTCCTTAGGAAAACATCTTGGCTCCAAACATTGATCATTCAAATAGGAAGCTTTGTCCCTGTAGTTCAGAGCAATATACTCTGTTTTGGGAGGTTGAAGCTACTTTCTTATTTCATTTTCTTTAGTACCTCCATTCTTATAAAAACTGGGATCCTTAGGTTTCTTTGTCTGTTCCTGAATGGCATGTAATCAGCATCATTAAAGTTGTAATTGTTTGTCTTTTATCTGATTTTGAGTGAGGGAAGCACAACTTCTTTCCTCTATGTATTTATCATTTCTTATCATTGTAATTCCAACTAATTTCCTTAAGGACCAAGAAATTTTCTTTCAACCTAACAGCCTTTAAAGAGTGTCTGAAGGCTAATCACTCAACAGTGAAACAGCCTTGATATACCTGACTGCTTTTATATATTTTATTCATGTATATTTTATTTTTCTGAAAAGAGAAAAGATAGGAAATGGCTCATTGAATTGAGAGTGCTTTCTCACTGCTTTTTCTCTCTTTCTTAGAATGATAGTCACTGAAAATATTATTTTCTAGAAGAAGATATTTGTACTCTTGGCATAGCCTCTCCTAAATTTGCCACCCCTGCTGATGACTTGCATGAGGGAGATGAACACTTACTATTTCTTGAGGAAGAAATCATTTCTCACAAGTAAGTTAAAATGGCAGGTCTTGCAAATAAAGCTGTTGTGGTAATACAGATATGAAAACATAGCATATTCTGAGTCAAATATTAGACATCCCATGCAGCAAGAAATCTATACTATTTTTGCCACTAATCTTCTGCCATCTAAAGACAGATTATGAAGATCACTGGCAGCAAAATACATCTTTTTAAACAACATGCAATTAAGAGTTTCATACCCCTTCTGTTGAAATTCCAACTCATAGTGACCCCATATGTCAGGGTAGGACTGCCCTATAGGCTTTCGAAGGAGCTCTGGTAGCTTAGTGCCTAAGGCATTTGACCACTAACCAGAAGACTGACAGTTCATACTTTCCAGCCATTCCTCGGAAGGCAGATTGGACAGTCTATTTCTATAGAGATGCTGCCTGGGAAACCCAAGGAGGGGTTGCTATGAGTCGAAATGGCTCAATGGCAGTGAATTTCTTACAGGGTTTCCAAGGCTATAAATCTTTACAAAAGCAGACAGCCAAATTTTTCTCCTGCAGAAGGGCTGGTGGATTTGAACCAACAATCTTTCGATTGGCAGCTGAGCACTTAACCACTACACAAATAGGCCTTCTGTAAGAGCTCCATAAACCAAACTCCAAACTCACTACCATCCTGTCGATGCTGACTCATAACAACCCTGATTGGGTTTCCTAGTCAGTAAATCTTTATAGAAGTAGATTGCCCCATTTTCCTTCCCCTGAGTGGCTGGTGGATGGGAACCACCAACCTCTGTTTAGAAGTCAAATGCCTTAGGCATAGCTCAATTAGAGAAAATATCTTGATATTTTTATCTTTATCTGGTCTACATTTGACTGCTGTAAAATGTGTATAAAATGCCTGACATTTTATAAAGCCTGTTGAGCTGGAAAATCCATCCATATATAAATGTGAAAGACTTACCTAATTCCAAATCCTCCTTGCAGAGTGCCTTCTGGAGTTCTTCTAAACTTGTTAACCAGGAAGGTGATAAAATAAAACATGTCAATTTCTTTCTGAGACTACCAAGTGTTTTATTGTTATAAGTTTTCCTCTCTTTTTTTGCTCAATTTCCTTCTCTCTCTTTCAGGATTACTGATACAAATATAATTTATTATTGACAGTGTGTAATTGTGCATATCTAAGACTTTGAGAGTTTAGCACCATTGATTGCAAGATACTCAATCATCTTCTTTTCATTTAGACATGATCTATCTGAAATAATTTGTGGCAGGAAGTGAAACAAATATTTTTCTAATTCACAATAGAGGGCCATTATCTACTACTAGAAATGAATGGGAATACTGGCTATTTACAGTATCAGTACTTCAAGAAAAAAATGAGAAATCAAGTGAGAGAATTTGGGCTTTGAGCAAAAGAATATTTTCTCCACATTGGATTGTTCTCATTTGAACCAGAGATTAGTGGGTTTTTGCTTTGTTTTGTTTTGGGGCGGGGGGGGGGGGGGGGGGGGAAGTACATGCTTCTGATAGAAAATAAAATAATTAAATGTGTTTCCACTAATTGTATTCTTCATTCTATGCAAATATTCTAGAAGGAGAGAGCTCTAATAATTACAAAGGTACGGATAAAATTCTGGATGAGATTATTTTACTTAACAGATTTGGATAGAATCTGGTTCACAAAGAAAATTTTTGAAGCAAAACTATTTCTTTCCCATTACGTGACCACAGTAAGAATGATCTGCTTATCTCTTTACAATTAATTCCTACATTAAATAATCCTACTGAACAAAAAAACAGTAAGCAATACCATGATAAATGGAGAAAAGATTGAAGTTGTCAAGAACTACATTTACTTGAATCCACAATCAATGAAGTAGTAGTTAAGAAGTCAAATGATATATTTTGGCATCAGGTAAATTTCTACAAAAGATCTCTTTACACAATTAAAAAGCAAAGATGTTACTTTGAAGATTAAAGTGCACTTTACCCAAAGCATTATATTTTCAATTGCCTCATATGCATGGTAAAGCCAGACAATGAGTAAGGAAGACTGAAGAAGAATTGACACATATGAGTTATGGTGTTGGCAAAGAATACTGAAGGAGCTCTGGTGGCACAGTAGTTAAGGCATTTCACTACTAATCTAAAGGCTTCTGTAAATCGATGAGTCTTCTGTAAAGATTTACAGCCTTGGGGACCATATGGGGCTAGGACAGTTCTATTCTGTCCAATAGGGTCAGTCTGAGTTGAAATAGACTGAGTGGTAGTCTGTGTGTGTGTGTGTGTGTGTGTGTGCTTGAAGAATACTGAATAGACTATGAACTTCCAGGAGAACAAACAGGTTTGTCTTGGAAGATGTGCAACTGAAATATTCCTTACTTCTTAGAAGCAAGGACAGTGAGACTTCATCTCACATACTTTGGGCATACTATCAGAGGCGACCAGTCCCTGAATAAAGATACCATATTTGGAAAAGTAGACTTATTTCCTCTCTGGTGGTTCACAGTATATTCAATATTCTTTGCCATCATCACAGTTTGAATGTATCGACTCTGTTTTCCTTTTTCATTGTATAAGTTTCACATGCTTATGAAGCTATGGAAAAACCATAGCTTAGGTCAGGCACACCTCAGTCATCAAAGTGACATCTTTGCTTTTTTACAGCTTTAAAGAGGACATACAAATCTGTATTCCCTCAATGCTATATATTGGCTCAGAAGCAGTACAAATCAACCCAGTCACATTTCATTGTTCCAAACAAGCCACATATGGAAACATGTCAATCAGGGTGGGGATGCAACATACTTTACAAGGAGACATCAAATGATGAACAGTAATATAATCTACCCCAAAGACTATACATCTTCCTCAGAAAGGGAAATGAGAATTACAATAACAAACAGCCAACACCTGTATAGTTTCACAGACCAAATTTCTTTTACCACTTTTCACCTGATATTCCCTAATTACCTCAACTATACATACCAAAGGAGCTCTGGTAGTGTAGTGCCTAAGACACTTGACTGCTAACCAGAAAGCTGGCAGTTCAAACCCACCAGCCACTCCTTGAAAGGAAGGTTGGGCAATCTACTTCTGTACTGATACTGCCTTGGAAACCCAAGGAGGGGTTGCTATGAGTTGAGTCAGACTCTACAGCACTTAACAACACCAATAACACATACCAAAAGGAAATTAGCATGTTTATGTTACAAAAACCTAAAGCAGAACAAAAGAACACATAATATCCAAATAGAAGAGGAAAGGAGGAGCCCTGCTACACAAAAATTAAGAGCTTGGCTGCTAACTGAAGGGTCAGCAGTTTGAACCCAACCAGTGGCTTCACAGGAGAAAGACCTGGTAATTTGCTCCCATAAAGATTACAGGCTAGAAAAACCTTATAGGGCAGTGCTACTATATCATGTGGGGTTGCTATGAGTCAAAATTGACACGATGACAGTAACAACAGATGAGGGAAGAGCCAAGTTGAAGTTTGAATAGACAGAATCTGTATGTCCATTCATTAATACTAAAATAAGGATCAAATTATTACTTGCCAATTTACCAAATAAAATCTTGGCATATCTTTTTTCCAGCTAAAAACCTAAGCACAGTTTTTTATTACAACAGAATTTTTCTAAAGTCTGATATATTTTTGGATTTTGTAAAAATGCATTATTTATTTAATAACATTTATTTTGAAGATAAATAAATAGGTGATTTCACAGGAGTTTCTGATTATTTTTTGTAAATCTTTGATTTAATAATTCTGAAAGGCTATGAAAAACTGGCACACTTACAAAAAATTCTTAGTCTCTAATATATTTGTTCTTTTCTTTCTTTCTTTTTTTTTAATACAGTACTACCAATATTAAAAGAAGCCCTGGTTACACAATGGTTAAGCACTTAGCTTCTAAACTAAAGCTTGGTAATTCAAACCTGTTAGCACCTCCCATGGAGAAAAGACCTAGCAGTCTGCTCCCATAAAAATTACATTCTAGAACACCCTATGAGGCAGTTCTATTCTCTTATATAGTGTAGCTACTAGTTACAATTGACTATACAGAATTCAACAACAACAACATACCCAATATTAGAAATTTTGGAGAGAGAATAATAATCATACACTTTTCTGTTTCCTGTGGAAATAATTTTATGTAATTTGACATTAATATTTTAGTTCTAAGTAATCTATGGGAGTACTTTCTTGGAAAATCCCTTCTGCAGTTCTGGATTCATAATTTTGGACTTGAAGATTAAGGTCAATCCCTTGACATATGGAAAGAGCTACCGATGAGGAAAAGCTCAGCAATCCTGAGGATTTGAATAGGATCCAGGGGAAATTGACATGTACATATATATTTAGAAGTTGAGTCACTGTAGACTTCATTTGCTTGTTGGAATGTTTCTGTTCCTGTTCATCTTATTATATATTTATGGAGCTATTGTGCTTGGTGTTTTATAACAACATAGAAGAAACAAGAATCTCTACCCTTAGGAGCACACAAACCAAAGGACAGACCTGCAAATATACAACATAGTGTGAAGAAAAAGATCCCTCTTTATATTTACTTTTAATTTTTCAAATCTCTATTAAATCATGTCAATACAAAATAAACATTGTTTTCCTATCTTTCTGGCTTATCTACACAGCAGAGTTATGGCAAAGAAGAGATAATTATTTCCTTGCTCGAAAACATCCAAGAATATCAAGGAAGGGCCTCATCTTGTTATTCTCAATTTTAGATTTAGATATTGACTCTCATTAAAATAGTCATTGCTTATCTTTCTTTACCTGAAATGAAACTCTGATTTTCAAACCTTCACACTGGTTCACAAACATCTAATCAGCATCATCTATTTTCTCTCTAATGTAATGGTGAACATTTTTCTATCTTGAATTTGCTTTGAATTGTATTATGTTATCTTATTCATAAACATAGACTCAAATGCAGTGTTATGATAGTTGAGGTTTTGATTTCAAAATTCAAAACAGGACAGGAGGAAGTTTCACAGATGAGGGTAAGACATGGATTTCAGATTATGAAGTACAACCAATATTGGGGTTACTCCCTAAATCTTTATACAAGATGGACTTGGGAATTTGTGTTTTATGGATATGATTATGTTTCTTATATGTTTATGTCCAAATATCAAATATAAAACCCAGGATATTAAATCTCACAGAATACATAGATGAGGCATAATCTAACATGGACACTGAAGTCTAACTTTAGGGGTTTAAATGCTCTCTTAGCTCATTGAGAAACCAATATATGTAAAGTGTTTGACCCGTATGAAGTAATCATTTACTAGTTGTGTGAATCTTGACAAGTTAGTCAGAATTTCTGAGTTTATTTATTTTCATATCTGTTAAATTGGAGTAATACTACTCACCTTTCAAGTTTATTGTAAGGATTAAATGTGTATTAAAAATACCTAGGGAACTTTCTGACAGTCTTTAGGTACTACATATATGTTGATGCTTTTGTCCTTAGTTATGAATCATTGAATCATTATATGCATTGATGTTACCTTCAAAACCATATTTAGGTCAAAACAACAATGAGATATCATCTCACCCCAGCAATAATAGCAAAGTTCAACAGGTCAGAAAGTAACAAATGCTGGCGAGGTTGTGGAGAGATCGTGGACTCTTGTGCACTGCTAGTGGGGTTGTAAAATGGTACAACCATTGTGGTAAATGGTATGGAATTTCCTTAAAAAACTGAAAATAGAAGTACCATTTGACCCAGCATTTCCATTACTAGTAATATATCCTAAAGAGGTGAGAGATAGTGCATGAACAGACATATGTACACCTATGTTCATCGCAGCACAATTCACCATAGCAAAGAGATGGAAACAACCTAAATGCCCATCAATAGTTGAATGATAACCAAATTGTGGTATATGCACACAATGGAATACTATGCCACATTAAAGAACAATGAGGGATACATGAATCATCTCACAATATGGATGAACCTGGAGGACATTATGCTGAGTGAAATAATTCAATTGCAGAAGGACAAGTACTGTATGAGCCATTACTGTAAAAAGGCAGAGAAGAGTTTGCTTGGGAAAGGGAACTCACTTAGTAAGTTACCAGGATGGGGAAGGAAGAGGAGGGATTAATTTTGGGCTAGTTGGGAGAGGGATATAAGGATCTATGACCACTATGATAACATTAGGAAATGGGAGGACACCAAATTGTGCACATAAGAGATAGATGACAGATTAAAAAAAAAACAAAACACTATATTTAGGGTCAGGAATTCTTGTTTTGAATATCAATTCAGTGACTTAATAGCTTGATCCTCTTGAGAAGAAAAATATGAAGGTAAAAATAGTGTATTCAAACCTTGATAAAAAAAAATCAGGAAAGACATAACTAAAAAGGAAAACTATAGACCAATATCCCTCATGAGTATAGATACAAAAAACTTCAATAAAATCCTAGCCAATAGACGCCAACAACATATCAACAAAATAATGCATTATGATCAGATGGGGTTCACACCAGGTATGCAAGGATGGTTCAACATTAGAAAAACAATCAATGTCATCCATCACATAAATAAAACAAAGAAAAAAAAACACCTGATTGCATCAGTCAATTCAGAAAAGGCATTTGATAAAATCTAACACTCATTCCTGATAAAAACTCTCTGCAAAATAGGAATAGAAAGGAAATTCCTCAACATAATAAGGGGCATATATGCAAAAGCAATAGCCAACATTATTCTCAATAGAGAGAGACTGAAACCATTCCCCTTGCAAACAGGAACCAGACTATGTCACTACTTGCATTCAACATTGTATTGGAAGTTCTAGCCAGGAAAATAAGGCAAGAAAGGGAAATAAAGATATCCAAATTGGTAAGAAAGAAGTAAAACTATGCCTATTTGCTGATGGTATGATATTATATATAGAAAACCCAAGAGACTCAGCAAAATAACTACTGGAACTAATTGAGAGATTTACATAGTAGCAGGACACAGTATCAACCTACAAAAATCAGTTGGATTCCTCTACACAAGCAAAGAGATTACTGAAAAGGAAATCAATACCATTTACAATAGCTACCCCCAAAATAAAATACTTGAGAATAAATGATACCACCTCAGAAACCCAAGGAGGGGTCGCTATGAGTCGGGTCTGACTCCACGGCAAATAACAAAAGAAACACAAAAGATCTGTATACTTCAAGAAACGATTACACACACACACACACACACACACACACACGGAAGAACAGAGCATGCTCATGTATAGGAAGATTGAACATCGTGAAAATGTCAATTCTACCCAAAATAATCTATACATTCAGTGCAATCCCAATCCAAATCCCATCAACATTCTTTAAGGATATGGAAAAACCAATCACTAACTTTATATGGAAAGGAAAGAGACCCCAGATTAGTAAAGCACTATTGAAAAAGAGGAACAAAGTAGGAGTTCTCACATTGCCAGACTGCAAAACCTACTATACAGCTACAGTAGTCAAAACTGTCTGATATTGGTACAATGACAGCCACATAGACCAATTGAGAACCCAGAAATAGATCCATCGACCTATGGTCAGCTGATCTTTGACAAAGGGCTGAAATCCATTATGTAGGGAAGAGATTGTCTATTTAACAAATGGTGCTGGCAAAACTGGATATCCATTTGCAGAAAAATAAAGCAAGATCCATACCTCACCCTACACAAAAATTAACTCCAGATAGATCAAAGATTTAAATGTGAGACCTAAAACTATAAAGTGCCTCAAGGAAAAACCAGGAGGAAATTTAGGGTCCCTCATATATGGCATAAATAGACTGATAAACATAAACCACAATGCACAAACAGCAGAAGATAAACTACATGAATGGGACCTTGTAAAAGTTAGATTTTTATGGGCTTCAAAAGACTTCTCCAAAAGAGTCAAAAGAGAACCTACAGATAGGGAAAAAACATTCGGCAATGACATATCTGACCAGGGACTTACCTCTAAAATTTATAGAAAACTCCATCACCTCAACAACAAAAAGATTAATAATCTAATTAAAAAATGGGCAGAAAACATGAATAGTTCTTCAAAGAGGATATTTAGGAGGCCAGCAAATACATAAAGAAATGCTCACAATCATTAGCCATCAGAGAGATGCAAATCAAAACAACGAGGTACTATCTCACCCAGCACTAATGTCAAAGTTCAATGAGACAGAAAATAAAAAATGCTGGTGAGGATTTGGAGAGATTGGGACTTTCGTATACTGCTAAAAGGGCTATAACATGATACAACCACTGTGGAAAGCAGTATGGTGATTCCTTAAAAAGTTAGAATTAGAAATATAATTTCATCCAACAATCCAGAAGTGAGAGCCAGGACAAGAACAGATATATGCATACCTGTGTTCATCACAGCACTATTTACAATAGCAAAAAGATGGAAACAACCTAGGTGCCCATCAACAGAATGGATAAACAAACTATGGTACATACACATAATGAAATACTATCCACACCAAAGAATAATGTAGAATGTACAATACACCACATAACACGGATGAACTTGGAGGACATTATGTTGAATGAAATAAGTAATCACAGAAGGACAAATATTGTATTAATTCATTACTGTAAAAAGTCAAGGAAAGGCTTATATATTGAAGGAAACTTTCTTTGTTGGTTACCAAAGGTGGGAGGTTAGGGGAGAGAACACTGCAAAAATAAAATAAAAAAAAATAGTAATGTATTCTATTACATTGAATGAGTCTAACTGAAGTCTAAATGAGATGATAGTATGTAACAAGCCAAAGAATCCTGTCACAAATATTTTTTCAGTTTAGAAGACAAAGGGTAAGTATGGTGGGATGATTGACATCTAGGGATCCTATAGTAGGTGATCAGTCAATTCCTATTGAACATGATCTGATTGATTCATTCTTCCTTTCATTAAACAATATTTCAGTTATTCTGATTATTACTTCTAATCCTAGGCTCAAGCTACGAGATAATTTTGGTAGGTCATGGCCAGGGTTTCCTAACAGAAAGCCCCTAAACTAGAAAATACTAATGCCTGATGATAAGTTCTGTTTTGTTTTTTTGTTTTTTTTTTTAAATCCTTTGCAAAGGATAATCTTATTTTTTCATAACATTAATAGCAGTTGCACATTGGGAGTCATTCAGGTAGCTGGCCATTAGAGTACATGTTTATTGGTTAGTATATTAATGATATAGCTTTGCAAATAGGTAAAGGATAAAAGCTTAAGATGGAAAAGACTTTATGCTCCCCTCTCACTCCAGACTAACTGTGTAAGTCCACTAAGTAGGTCAAGAGAGGACTTTGTTCTATGAAATAAATGATTGTTTACCTGCTTAGTATCAGATCGAACGTCATATTTCTGCTGACCTGTTTATTAATCCTAGAGAACTTGGGCCTCCATAGAAATATATGGACCATGAATTAGGTTCCTACTATGTACTGCACTCTCCTGACTTTAGACTTCCCTGGACTTAATTCCTGAACACGAAATGGAAATGTACTATATCGTTGGTTCAAATTCCAGTTTTGTCCATTAAGAGATACATGATTTAGGGCAAGTTTCTTAATCTCTTCCAACAGTGGATTTGTTGAATCTGTAAAGTGAGGGAAAATAGAAGTTTGGTGCATACTTAGCACATTGTCTGGTACAGATTAAAGATTTGATAAATGTTTGAGGGAGGAAGAGATGATGAAGAGACATGTATCTTGGTCATAATACATATTTGGAACTAAAGACATTTGTGTTACTTAGGGTTGATTATTACAGCTCATAATAATTTTCAAATTGCTGATGATACACAATGGATTGGGTCTCCCCAGATGATGCCTGCATCAGAGCATTCTCTCTATTTCACTCCAATAGACTACACTCATGGTATAGTTCAAGCAAATGATACCCTGCTGGAGTTAGCAGTACTCACCTGGGGGACTTGGTGGCCTTGGATATGGCAGCAAGCACCTAGAAAATGAGTAAAGAATGTTATATATTGCTGGTTTATGCATGTTCAAATACTTTCTACTTCATAGAAATGTCCAATTTGAGAAGACATTCTCTCAATAGAGAATATACAAGTTTTATTAAGAATTGTACTAAAGGATGTATCACTTTAAAATTAGTGAAGGATAAAAGTATTTTTCCAAAGATAAGAAGTAAAATCTCTGGAAGTTTATTTTTTATATAAATGAAATGGCTTAATTAATATGGGTTGATGAATTGCTAAGAACAGTTGAGTTTTCCCTTGTACTGTGAATAATGGGATTTCAGACTCTTAAAAAAGCATGAATTTTATGTGCCTTATATTTTATAAACATCATTTACCTGGATCATCTTTTCAGATACTGAATTTCAAATAAATGCAATATATTTCTCTATATAACTGAAGAGATACTTTTTCAACCATATAAATGACCAGTCAGTGGCCATTAAAGTAAGATATAACACTTCTATGTTATGTGCATACTATGTTTATTTTGAAACCTGAGTACTGTTCCTTATGCAAATATGTTATATGGAAATAGGAAGCTACTGATAATACATTGTTATTCTCTTTGACAATAAGCTAGCCCACCTAGAAAACCTCTACTAGAAGATGCCACTCAAATGTTGCCTCTTCTGTGCACCACTCCAGGAATCATATATTGCCTCTTCGTCTGTGTTCTCATAGCACTTTATATAATAAATTATGTATCTTTAGTTTTATACTTATACTGATTGTTATTTATGTATCTGTCTCTTCAACTCTACTGTAAGGTTGTTCTGATTTCCTTTTTATTTTTTCTTCATTATTTATTTCCCAAACATAACTCAATACTCTATAATTTTAACTAGGTTCTTTATAACAATTTATTGTTGAGTTTCCAAAAGAGTATCACTATGGAAGTAGATTGTCCAACCTTCCTTCCAAGGAGTGGCTGGTGGGTTTGAACCACCAGCCTTCTGGTTAGTAGTCAAATGCCTTAGGCACTACACCACCAGAGCTGCTAACCAATATTTATACTATTTATATTATACTTTTAAAATTGCTACATATAATAATCATTTGAGGTAAATTTGTAATTATTATTATCTGCACTTACAGAAGAACAATCTAAAAGATTCTTATGGGATTAACCAAGGTATAGTATGTCTAGATTACATGACTAGTAAATACAGATTTGTGACTCAAATTTTTGTGCCCAAGGCCTCATTCTCTAATGTACAGCATTTTTAAAGAACTTTCTTAGGAAGGCAGCATATATTAATTCTCATTCTCCTCATTGTTTGAGGAATAAATTTCAAATTCCTTGGCTTAGCATTACAAAAAAAAAACTGGGTAATTTTTATCAAGTTGTCTTTTCTGTCTTCATTTTCCCTACTCTGTTTCCTGTACTCTGAATCCTTGGTTGGCGCAAACAGTTTAGCACTCAACTACTAAGCTGAAAGTTTGGCAGTTCAAATGGACCTTCTAGAGGTAACTCAGAAGACAGGCCTGGCAATCTACTTCTGAAAGTTCACAGCCTTGAAAACCCTATGAAGAAGGTCTGCTCTGCACATATGCAGTCACATTGAGTGGACATGAATTGGAATCAACTCAAGAGCACCTAACAACAATAACAAAATTGTCTGCCAGGCTACATTATTCACTCTCAAGAACCATATATAAGATTTTGTTCCTTTGGGATCCTGTTAATTTATTCACTCTGCCCAATTCAGAGATTAAACCAAGTCAAAAACCAAACTCACGGCCTTCGAGTCAAATCTGACTCATTGCAACCCCTCATTGGGGTTCTGAGGTGGTATCTCTATAGTTGTAGATTGCTCCATAATGGGAGATATTACTCCCATAAAATGTTTCCCAATTTTTCCATGCAGGGCTAACTTCTTTTACCTCTAAATCCCCTAGCACTTTGTAATCGCTAATGATTTTCAGTATATGTTATTTAACAATAAAGATATTTCTGTGTCCTAGAGTTTCTCTCTTAGATATATGCTCTTTGGAATGAGGACCACATTTTTTTTTTTTTTTTTTTTTTGGTGTGTGCTCAGACCACCTCAACTTTGTGTCTGCTAGAATCCAGTAAAAGCCAAATACATATTTGTGGAATTACTGAATGATTCCAACCAAACCCTTACCTGGAGACATAAATAAATCTTTAATATTCTTAGCATTTGTATGTCTATAGTATTCTATACTGAGAACTTACAACAAGGTCTCTGTCATGAATGATACAGACATTCAATTTCAAGAAATAAAATATTTTCCCTTCCTTCAGAAGAGAAAACAAAGGAGTCCAGGTCTCACCTAAGTCAGTATACATGCATAAAAGGTCTTAAAATAATTCTTATTTGTGTTTTTTTTAAAAAAGACATATTTCATATATTAGTTTATTAGTATTTTTATATATTAGTATATTCCATAATGTTAGTTAACCTTATCTTCAAAGTAATAAAACTCCTGTTAATATTAAGTACAGAACCTATCATTGCTTTCCTCTATCTTCTTTCAGTCTACTAAAGCTCTTCTGTTTCAGAACTGCCTGTCCTGGTTCCCAAATCAAATTAACACCCACTCACTTCCACACAAACTTTGGTTCCCTGCTCTGCTCCAATCCCTCTTTTTTGCAGTAGCTGAATATTGTAGGATAGAATGTTCCAGGAAGCGCCATAGAATATTAAGAAGAAATATTGTGCCAGTGGGATGCCATTGCTAATTTTAACTTCTCATAATTCCACACAAAAATGACAGAAGTTCAAACATTTTATTTCATTCAAATAGAAGTCTGTAATAGCACAATTTTCTCATCAACTATTTTAACAGTGCATGTTGATTATTTGGTACTCCATAGATGCAACAATTTAGGTGTTGACTTTTCAGTTACTTAAAAGGTTTTAGTTTTTGTGTAGCCAGAAACTCAACTTTAACTACATCCCTACTTTCAAGATGCTCAGAATTTGACAAAAAAATTACCTGTCATAACTCTTACATATTTATTTTTTTTCTTTCCTCCCAAAATGTAAAAAAAAAAAAAAAAAAAAGCAGGAAAGGATAGCAAAAATTGTGTGGGGGACAGTGCTCAATGTACTTGAGTAGAATAAATTTCTTACTGTGATGAAAACAATCAATCTCAAGAACATTGAGAAAGTTTATTTATTGATCATAAAAAACATTGCAAGGGAAAAGATATTAGAAGAGATTAAAGTCATCACAAAATGATTCTGGAAATTGGCTTCCTTCTCCCAGTGAATTGCTGTTCATTGTTTTTATCCGTTTATCAGAACACTGAGCTTCCAACAATGGAGTGAGGTTTCATGAAACAGGAAAACAAAGGAAAAAAGTTCTCATGGGAAATAAAACATTTTAGTAAGAATCCCTACAAATCTTTATATTAAAACTACTGTTTGCTTAAAAGAGAATGTGATTTTGATTAACCTTGATTTCACCTGCATTAATCAACTAGCCTTTCCCTGAATATCTGAGGACTGTATTAGGATATTTTTAGAACTATTTTATCATACATTTCATGCACTTACAGCATGTAGTTGCTAATTTTCCTAATAAGGTCACCTTTCAGTAAATGGCATGTGTTTCCAAATTCAAGTGGGGCACTTGCCTAAAAGTAAGTCCAATTTGTGTGAACTGAGGATTCTTGTTCTATCCTGTGCCTCTTTCTCATTACTATCTACCCAAAGTAGAAGAAGAAAATGTTTAGGCAGCACACATGCATATTGTTCTGTGTTTCTCCCTGTACAGTCTAGAGAAGAATTAGGTGATGTAGGAATTAGCATCCTTCTTAGGCTGCTGTATTTGTTGTGATCTTTGACAAGAATGATACCCCCACCACCTGCTCATTCTTTTGTGATAATAACAGCATGGGATCTGCATCCCAGGCTCTCCATAAAGGGACTCAATAAATCTTGCTGACTGGTGGCTGAAGCCACATAGTCAAATGGGGGAACAATTAGAGATATGATTTAACTTTCTCAACTCAAGGATAAGCAGCAAAGAACGTAGGTCTTGTAACCCTAGCTGATGACGACAATGACTTAGGAAGTAAACTCACTATTTTAAAGTTGGATTTGACTCATGGCGACCCCTTCTTGAGTTTCTGAGGCAGTATCTATACAGCAATAGATTGCCCAGTCTTCCTTCTGAGGAGTGGCTGGTGCATTTGAACCATCAGCCTTCTGGTTAGCAATCAAATGCCTTAGGCACTAAAGGTGCTTTCATTTGGAGAGCTGGGAAAGTGTGTTTCTATCATTTTAACCTCAGCTATGCTCTAATATGGGAGTTCTGGTAGCATAGTTCCTAAGGCACTTGACTACTAACCAGAAGAAGGCTGGTGGTTCAAACCCACCAGCCACTCCTTGGAAGGAAGATTGGACAACCTACTTTCATAGAGGCACCGCCTTGGAAACCCAAGGAGGGGTCACTATGAGTCTGATCTGACTGGAAGGCAGTGAGTTTGGTGGCTTTTTTTTTTTTTTGGTCTGCCTTAATATATGAAGTTGGTTATTTTGCTAAGCAACAGGAGGGACTTGGTGATCACTTTTCCTGAATGTCTTGGCTAAGAGGTTCCTCTCCTTGTAATTTTCATCCCCATGTGAGTCCCTTAATAAAAACCCTAAACTTTTTACATCTGAACAGTCAAAAAATGTATTTCAAGCTGAAGGGTGTTACGATTTCAAAGACAGTTTCTACTGAAGATAATGAGTGTTCTAGAGTGTTAATTGAAACAGCAGGAGAGAATGGTCACTTTTCAAATATCCCAAAAGCCAATGTGCCAAGATGATGATATAAATAAGCTAGGGTATGGACTTCAGCTTCTTAAACCAGAGCCCAAGTTCAGAAATTTCATGGAAGAAAACATTTTTTAATGTCATGGAAATTTGATAAACCCCACTCATAAATTAATGTAAAATATGTTTAGCACAGAGGAAAGGACTGTATTCTATATGCTAGTACTTAATTTATTTAAAATCTGAGTGAGGTATAAATATTACTATTTTGATGCAGAAAGTTTCTTTGGTAAAAAATACTTACTTAGTGGATTACTCTTGTTAAACTCATAGTTTTAAAATAAATGAATGATGAGGAAAAAAATATTTTGATTTTATTAATTTACCCATTCATTAATTGAATTGTTGTTGAATACCTACCACAAACAGGATGCTGTATTAAACAAAGTGAAGTTGCAAAGATAAATTAGGCATGAATCTTGATCTCTGGTGGCGTAGTGCCTAAGGCATTTGAATGCTAACCAGAAGGCTGGTGGTTCAAACCCACCAGCCAGTCCTTGGAAGGAAGACTGGGCAATCTACTTCTGCAGAGATACTGCCTCAGAAACCCAAGGAGGGGTCACTATGAGTCAAATCAACTTGAGGGCAGTGAGTTTGGATTTTTTCTTTCCTTGATCTCAAGCAATTTAAAGATTGGTAGAGAAGAGACATGTCCATACAAAACCAAAGTGAAGTGAAATATGATACGTGCCATATGAAAACAAGATAATGTGCTATTTATTTTAATATTTTTGCCCCAAAATATAATGGAAATGTATCATTATATTTTCTTGACTTGGAAATAAAATATTCTATATATAATTGGGGAGCTCTGGTAGCATAGTGGCTAAGGCACTTGACTGCTAACCAGAAGGCTGGCGGTTCAAACCCACCAGCCACTCCTCGGAAGGAAGGTTGGGCA
>NW_006921777.1:1966813-1968369 GCF_000298275.1 Orycteropus afer afer | reverse complement strand
TTGCCCAACCTTCCTTCCGAGGAGTGGCTGGTGGGTTTGAACCGCCAGCCGTCTGGTTAGCAGGCAAGTGTCTTAGCCACTATGCTACCAGAGCTCCCACAATTTAAACATTAGTTGTTTTATATTTATCATTATTATCTCTGTGAATACTTTTCCTTCATAGAAAAAAGGGAGCTCTAGTGGCATAATGGTTAAAATATTCAGCTGGTAACCAAAAGGTCAGTGGTTTGAACTCACCAGCTGCTCAGCAGAAGAAAGATGAGGCAGTCTGCTTCGATAAAGATTTACAGCTTAGGAAACCAAGCCTATGGGGGCAGTTCTACTGTGTCCTAAAGTTGGAATCCACTCAATGGCAGTGAGTTTCATATCTGTGAAGTTCATGAGAGTTTCATATTAATTTTATCTTTATCCCTAACTGGAGACTATTCTCCAGAAAGATATTGTGGGACCTGTGATTATGACCATTTTTCAGGAGAAGAAATCACCTGCCTTCCATCAACTCACCAGCAGCCTTATTAATTCCAGAAGAGAGAGTTCTTGGCATCTCATGTATTATGATGAATTGATAAGGATATATATAATTTCTGTGCCAAAGACAGATAACTCAGCAATTGGCATTAGATAGCCCCTAGAATTTGGAACAAAACACAAAGAATGTATATACTAGAAAATATTTCTTACTTGAAGAGATTCTATTTTATTCTATCTTTTAAAGTGGAATTTTTGCCCCAAATCACAATTGCTTTCAATGATCCAAGAAAACAAAACGTCTATTCAAATAGCAAACAATCAGCAGTCATCTACTGCCACTCTAGTGCCCTCTGGAGATGCTCTGTGTTGGCTAGCAGTCTATTTTCTTCTAGCCATATGGTTTTGTGCAGATGATTTAGTTCTAAAATAACCTTCTTCAGTGAATAGTGGTGCAGTGTACAGAAAATTCACCCTTCCCTTTTTAACTGTTCACAGAGGTATAACCCCCACAGGAAAGGCATCTGTCCTTCACTAAAAGTTCAAAAAATGGAGGTTATAGTTAGGACAACTTACTAAAATGTCACAGAGAATCATTTTCTAAACAGAATCCAGCCATCCCTCTATATTGAGGTAGAAAATTTTAGCAATAAGACACATGCTCTCTATAGAGCCTATATGTACAGTTTATTTTATATACATTTTTTCAGTGTTTAAACATTGATCATACTGACTCTATCCAACCAGTGCTATATGATGTAGTCAGTTACTTTATTTTTTTCTTTTTCATCTTTATTTTTGTTTTATATTTCAAAGCATTGTACTTAGTGGGTAATAAATATTAGAAGTATTTGTTGTTATTGTCTCCTATGAGTCGGAACTGACTTGATGGCACCTAACATCAACAACAAAGAGTGAGGGGAAGGGAGGAGGAAATGAGATCAAAGAGAATTTGGATGGGAATTGGCAGATACCAGATCATATATGGGAGCTCTGGTGGCATTGTGCCTAAGGCATTTGACTGTTAACCAGAAGTTCAAACCCACCAGCCACTCCTCAGAAGGAAGATTGGGCAATCTACTTTCACA
>NW_006921777.1:1934091-1966713 GCF_000298275.1 Orycteropus afer afer | reverse complement strand
TTTTTTTTTTTTTTGGATACGTAGTCCAAAAGGAATTCTGATGGCACAGTACCTAAGGCATTTGACTGCAAACCAGAAGGCTGGTGGTTCAAACCCACCAGCTACTTCTTAGAAGGAAGATTGGGCAGTCTACTCCCATAGAGATACCCCCTCAGAAACCCATGAGTCAAATTGACTCAACAGCAGTGAGTCATTTTAGAGATCATATAGAGTCTTGAAGATTTTGTAAGCCTCTCTGTTTTTACCATAGAGTCAATATCTTGCCTGAAATGAATCATCTTCTCATTAACTCATCTTTTTTAAAGACAAAATCTGCTTTCAGAGTGATTTATGAAAAGCTAAGCAAGGCAGATGTAGTATTTAAGATATTTTATTAAATAGCATGTTTCTTTATCCATCTGTTTAGTAAATGATTGTGCTTTGCTCCTGTAGATTTTCTGTTATCTCTCAGAAACTAGCTAGTTTCTCATCTTCCTCTCTTAACCTTAAACTGGTGCCTCATGTTTCAATTCCAAATCTTTAGGCATGAGATTGCTACCGAAACTGCAAAACCACAAGGCATTTGTTTCTTTCAGACAACTCTCGATAGTCTTTGTTCATTATTGTCTGGATGCCATGTGACATAAAAGGAACAAAAGGCTAAACTTCAAAATAAACATTATCAATGATAATGTGTTATTGAATAACCCCAAGGTGCATATTCTTCCAGGTTAATTTACTGTTAGCAATACCTATGCCACCAATTCAAGGCTTTGTGGCCACATCTTAAAAGAAAGTTCCTAAGCCCATGAAATGTTAGCAAAAGGGCAAAATTGTATTTTTAATGAGAGAGGCAAAAGAAAATAAAGAAGCACAAAGGCAGAGAGATACCTTGAAAATATACAATGCTCTATGAAGCTGGCCAAACATTATGAGACATCTAATTTCAGCCATCAAAGGGGATCACATTGATTTTTGTACTCATTGTATGCACTCTTAGGGTCTTCTAAATGGATTCTTATTTATTTGGCTCTTATGTAACCTATCTTTCTCAGGGGAAAGTTTATAGTACTTTCCAGTAGGAAAATAGGAGCTTAGTTTAGATTGGAATAGTTGAGAGCCCATTTTGCTTCTGTTCAGATTCAAGAAAATGAAAACGCTTCGACTTTTTTCAAGGCAAGGAAGTCAGCAGAAATCCAGGAACCCTAAATCACTGTTCTAAATGTGAGCCGTCTTTGTCCTCCTGCTCCATGCTTTTGTTAGTCAGTATCTGATCCATCTATTTTCAGTCTCCCAAACTGACCCAACAAAAACTACTTCTGAGAATGAAATGAATATCATGACTCAGTTAAAAATAGCTCCTTTGTAAGAAAGCATTTAAAAGCTGGCCAAAAATTAAACTCAGAACTTGAACAAAAGAATCTGTTTAGAAAATATAATCTGTATGTATTGATGACAGTCTATTCTTACAAAATACTCTTTTCTTGAAATACCATGTCAATAGCTTATTAAAACAAGCTGTTCTACTACCTTATGTTTACAGTAAGACATGGTTATTCTAAGGGGACTCATACATAGAAAATGGAACTATTTTCCTTTGGTTACTATATTTTTTTTGCCATTTTATATTAGGTCTATTTATTGGAGCCTGTGAGGTGATTCGTAACTCTTGTAATTGGCTATTTCAACTTCTGATATGGTGCTGTATAAGGTCAAATGTTAGACTCGAGATGCTGAACATGTTCCCACTGGTCTAATTCCCTAAACATAAGACAATAAGATGGGATCTCCGGTAGCATAGTGCCTAAAGCACTTGACTGCTGACCAGAAGGCTGGTGGTTCAAACCCACCAGCCACTCCTCGGAAGGAAGATGGGGCAATCTACTTCCGTAGTGATACTGCCTCAGAAACCCAAGGAGGGGTCGCTATGAGTCGGGTCTGACTTGACGGCACATAACAACAACAACAACAAGACAGTAGGACAACAGGGAGAGTCATATTTTATAGTTTGATTACACCAAAAAGTGTGCTTTTATAAAGTCACAGATATGATCGATTTGTCCCAATCAACAAAACCTTCAGATTGGCCAGAATGTATGTAACCAATATGTCTACTATGTGAAAACACCGAATCTATAGTTCTGATATTGTTATGTCAGAAACAAAACAATCTGGAATTTGCACAAATCTTTCAGATTCCAAGATGTGTTTCACATATTCTGTAGTATGATCCATTTGAGAGGATTCTTAACAAACATTACTGGGCTAAAAGTAAGGATAGACAATGCATGGCTATGTCTCAGAATTTCCTCATTATATGTCCAAGATCTACAAGGCTGCTAATTTGGGGAAACTATCACAATTCAATAGATACTCTAGGACCTCTTTTAAATATATAACAACTCTAAGGTTCCAGGGGAGACATCTTGGGGTAGATATTTTCAGCCTTCAAATTCGGTATCTTCTGGGACAAGAAAGATATATAAAAGAATACTAAGCAAAGTGTGATAATTTAGAACTAAAAGATAAGCCTACTCCTTCCTGAATGTGGCCAACTTGTGAAGCTTCTCTCTGAAAATCATGCAAGTGGCCAGATCAAGAAGAAGTCTCAATATTATACAGACGACTGGACCAATGACAGATAAATTTTGTCTTCCTAACATTTAAAACTCCATATGAAATTTAATTATTGTAAAGATGGATTACATGTGTGCAATATATAAAGGACTCTCAACCATCAACATTAAAAAAACTAACAAGTCATTTGGAAAGCTGACATGAAGAGACATTTTACCAAAGTGATGTATCCAAACGAAAACCATACCCACTACCATCAAATCGATTCTGACTTATAGCAACCCCCATAGAATTTCCAAGACTGTAAATCTTTACAGAAGCCAACTGCATCATCTTTCTCCTGCAGAACAGCTAGTGGGTTTGAACTGCTGACCTTTTGGTTAGCCACTCACTGCCTTAACCTCAGTGCCACCTGAGCCCCTTAAAGTGATATACAGATGACCCATAAGCACATGACAATATATTAAACATCATTCACTATTTATTGTTGTTGTTGCTAGTGCCATTGAGTCAGCTCCGACTCATAAGGACCCTATGTGCAACAGAACAAAACATGGTCCTGCACCAGCCTCACAATCCTTGTTATAACTGAGTCCATCATTGCAGCCACTGTATCAAACCATCTAGTTGAGGGCCTTTACCTCTTTCACTGACCCTCCATTTTACCAAGCATGATATCCTTCTCCAAGGAATGGTCCCTTCTGACAACATGACCAAAATAAGTGAGACAAAGTCTGGCTATTCTTGCTTCCAAGGAGCATTCTGGCTGAACTTCTTCCAGGACAGATTTGTTAGTTCTGGCAGTTCAGGGGACTTTCAGTATTCTTTGCCAATACCACAACTCAAAAGCATCAACTCTTCTTCTTGTTGTTGTTGTTATGTGCCGTCGAGTCGGCCCCAACTCATAGCGACCCCTCCTTGGGTTTCCGAGGCATTATCACTACGGAAGTAGGATTGCCCAACCTTCCTTCCGAGGAGTGGCTGGTGGGTTTGAACCGCCAGCCGTCTGGTTAGCAGGCAAGTGTCTTAGCCACTATGCTACCAGAGCTCCTTCCTTATTCATTGTCCAGCTTTCACATGCCTATGAGGTGACTGAGAACACCATGGCCTAGGTTAGGTGCACATCAGTGTTCAGAGACATCTTTGCTCTTCAGCACTTTAAGCAAGGCTTTTGCAACAGATTTCCCTAGTGCAATATATCGTCTGATTTTTTGGCTGCTGTTCCCACTGGTGTTGATTGTGGAACTAAGTAATATGAAACCTTTGACAATTTCAATCTTCTCTCCATTTATTGTGATGCTGTTTATAGGTACAGTTGTGATGATTTTCATTTTTTTTATGTTGAGGTGTAACCCATAATGCAGTAATCTTCATCAGTAAGTGCTTCAAGTCATCTTCACTGTCAGCAAGCAAGTTTGTGTTATCTGTGTCTAGCAGGTTGTTAATGACTCTTCTTCCAATCCTGATGCATATTGGAGCCTTTTTTCATATAGTCCAGCTTCTCGGGTAATTTTCTCAGCATGCAGATTGAATAAGTATGGTGAAATGATACAACCCTGGCATACTCCCTTCTTGATTTTAAACCATGCAATATTCTATTGTCCTGTTCAAACAATAGCCTCTTGGTCTATGTACTGGTTCCTTATGAACACAGTTAAGTGTTCTGTAATTCACAGTCATTTATTGTTTAGGAAAATATCAATTAAAACCAAAATGAAATATCACTCTGCATCTATCAGAATTTCTAAAAATTAAAATAATGACAACATCAAATGTTGGCAAGGATGCATTACTCATTCATTGTTAAAGGGAATTTGAAATGATTGTTTTTTAAGCTCATCATACAATTACCACATGACCCAGAATTGCATTCCTGGGCATTTATCTCAGAGAAATGCAAAGGTATGTTTATACAAAAACCTGCACACAAATGTTTATACCACTGTTATCAATAATAGAAAAATGCATATTTCCTTCAAAGGGTTAATGATTAAATTATTTGTGGTATATTCATACCATTAAATGAACTATTCAAACATGCAACAACATGAACAAATCTCCAAAGAATTACCATGAGTGGTAAGAGCCAAAACCAAAAATTACATACTATATGATTGAATTTGTATAATGTTCTTAAAATGACAGAATACTATAAATAAGAACAGTGGTTTTCATAGGTTAATTAGGAAATAGGATTGGTAGGGAAGTGATGGGCTATAAAAGAGCAACTCTAGAGTCCTTACAGTGATGGAAATTTTCTATATCTTTTCTATATCAATGTCAATACAATATCCTAATTATGATATATTACTATAGTTTTACAAAATGATACCATTGGGTAAAACTGGGTAAATGATACAAGGGATCTCTCTGAATTGCTTCTTACAGCTGCATGTGAATCAACAAATCTCTCAAAAGAAAACATTTAATTAAAAATATATGTACATTTATTGCCTTGTAATTTCTGTGTATCAGAGGTTCAGGTGTGGCTTAGCTGAGTCTTCAGTAAGACTATAATCATGGTGCCAATCAGGGCTAAGTTTTCATCTAAAAGCTTGACTTGGGAAAGTTTCACATCCAAATTCCTGTAATTATTGGCAATATTCAATATTTTTGTGGATTGTGGATTGAGGGTTCCAATTTCTTGCTTGTTGTCAGCTGGGGACCACGCTTAACTTCTTGCCATGGAACTTTTTCAACATGTTAGCTTGCTTCGCTAAACCCCATGACGGAGAGAGTCTCCTAGCTGGACAAATGTTTTAATGTTACGTAACTTAATCATAGAAGTGATTGCCCACATCTTTGCCCTATTCTATTGGTTAGAACTCCTGTCCACACTCAAAAGGAGGAGATTACACAGGGGCATAAAGGAAGGGTCATCGTAGAGTCTTTCCTGCACACGTTTGTACATGTTCCTTTCAAAGATCACTGGTTTTGATTTAATCGGAATGTGTCTTCACGACTTTCTTATGTATCTGAAGTTGTGTAATATGATTGAAAGTATGATCAGTTAAATTCTATATTTAAAATATAACCTAGATTAAAGGAGGCTAGAACATTTTTGTCACAGGAACTAAGACACATTCAAACAGATTGGGAACTGTATCATAGTTATATTTAATATTTTCTCTAAAGCGCTAGAGAATTTGTTATATTGCTATGTTTACAATTTAGTAATCTGAAGAGGTTAGTGTAATATTTCCAAAGATGAAATTATTATTTGGGAAAAGTATGCTTTAGAAGAAACTTTTCACTACTGCAACTTACCTGTGCTTCAAACATTCTATTTTCAGAAAACTTTTCAGTTGCCTTAAAAGTCTTAGAAATCCTTTCAAAATAGAAAATGTGTTCTACATGGTATCTTTTCCAGAGGAAGCCATTCAACTTCCTGGTGACTTAATAAATATATTCAAAGAACAAACTATAAATTAAGTAATAAACTTTCAGATTTTTGTGAGGAATTATATTGCTTACTTGTTTATACATATGAGAAACTAAAACTTATCCTTTAAAAAAATTAGGATGCTTGACTTTGTCACTTTTATTGTAATTGTTGTATGTGCCAACATTTCTTATGTATCCATTATGGTACCTCTGAGACTAATTTTCAAGTTTTTCTTAATTCCTAAGTAAGTAGATCATCTGGAAATAATAACAGTAACAATAACTTTTAGGGCAAATAGTTAATATGTTCTGCTATTAACTGAAATATTAGTGGATCAAGCCCACCTAGAGATGTCTTAGAAGAAAGACTAGACGATCTATTTCTGAAAAATGAATCACTGGAAACCCCGTGGAGCATAGTTTTATTCTGACACACTTGGGCTAGCCATAGTCAGAATCATCTTGACAGCAACTGGTTTAATAATACCTGCTATCTGTATAGCTCTAATATACGTTAAGGAACAAATATGAGAACAGAAATGAACAATTCCTTCTGCCTTTCCCTTCTAGGAAAAAAAGAAAAAGAAAGAAAGGATTACCCTTTCTCTAGAATATGTCGAGGGAAAGGGATTTGTTACCTGTCTTCAGTAAGTCACTCCCCATACGGCTCCTGCTTCTCTGTGTTAGCTAATAGGACCAGGCATTATTGCAGGTCAGAGTGTCCTGCCCTCTACTAAATACTGCCCATCTTGCTTCAGCCCCCATGGCATCACACAAACAAGACTGCTAATGAGAACTACCTTCTACTAAAATTTTTGGATGTAATAGAGAATTTTGTAGCACAGTACTGAACAAAGAACAACATAATTGAATCAGAGTTCTTAAGAGTTTCTTAGCTTTCTCTGTGTTGGAAAATATACCACTGACCAATATCTTTATCTTGTCTCTGCTCTTTTGCAATGATGCTGGGCTTTCTCTGCTCCCAAGGCATGGCTCGTCTCCACGAAAACTTTCTTCTGCTTCAGCTGCCTTAAGAAAACTCCCAGATTTGTTTCTTTATTGTGTAGAGCAATCTGCAAGCTTTATAGATCACTCTAAAAGCACCTATGAAGATAATTTTCTAACTAAGAGTAAACGCAAACAAAATCCAAACTTACTGCTGTCAAATCTGATCTGAATCATAGCAACCCCTCCTTGGGTTTCCGAGGCAGTATCTCTAAGGGAGTAGATTGCCCGGACTTCTTTCTGCAGAGTGGCTGGTGTGTTTGAACATCAACCTTCTGGAAATCATCAAATGTACTAAGGACCCTTCTGAATGTTTCAGATTTCCATATTTTGAGTCATTTAAACCTCAGATCAACTCTATAAAGTTGTTAGGTTTCATTAAGTTGGTTTTGACTATTGTTGTTTTTGTTGCTAGGTGCTGTCGAGTCTCCGACTCATAGAAACCTCATGCACAGCAGAACAAAACATCTCCTGGTCCTGAGCCAGCTCCTTGATCCCTGCTATACTTGAGCCCATCGCCACTGTCACTGTGCCAATCCATCTCATCGAGGGCCTTCCCTTCTTTCACTGACCCTCCATCTTACCAAGCATGACGTCCTTCTCCACGGACTGGTCCCTTCTGACAACGTGACCAAAGTAGGTGAGAGGAAGTCTGGCCATTCTTACCTCCAAGGAGCATTCTGTCTGCACTTTTTCCAGGACAGATCTGTTAGTTCTTCTAGCAGTCCACAGTACTTTCAGCAGTCTTCGCCAAAACCACAGCTCAAAAGCATCAACTCTTCTTCAGGCTTCCTTATTAATTGTCCAGCTCTCACATGCATATGAGGCAATTGAAAATACCATGGCTTGTGTCAGGTGCACCTTAGTCCTCAAGGAGATATCTTTGCTCTTCAGCACCTGAAAGAGGTCCTCTGCAGACAATTTGTCCAGTGCTATATGTCGTCTGATGTCTTGACTGCTGCTTCCATTGGTGTTAATTATAGATCCAAGAAATGTGAAGTTTTTGACAATTTCAATCTTTTCTCCATTTATCGTAATGCTGCTTATAAGTCCGGTTGTGAGGATTCCTATTTTCTTTATATTGAGATATAATCCATACTGTAAACTGTATTCTTCAATCTTCTTCAGTAAGTACTTCAAGTCACCCTCACTTTCAGCAAGCAAGGTTGCTCTTTGAATACTTCTATTCAGCTCTTTTATCTTTCTTCCATTTGCTTTAGCTACTCTGCACTCAAGGACAAGTTTCAGAGTCTCTTTTGTCATCCATTTTGGTCTTCTTTTCTCATCTTTTTAATGACCTCTTGTTTTCTTCATGGATGATGCTCTTGATGTCATCCCACAATTCATCTGGTTTCTAGTCATTGGTGTTCAATGCATCAAATCTATTCTTTAGCTAGTCTCTAAATTCAGCAGAGATATATTCAACATCATATTTTGGCTCTTGTGGACTTGTTTTAATTGTCTTCAACTTCAGGTTGAACTTGCATATGAGCAGTTGATGGTCTGTTGCACAATCAGCTCCTGGCCTGGTTTTGGCTGAAGATAATGAGCTTTTCCATTGCCTCTTGCACAGATATAGTCAATCTGATTCCTATGTATTCTATCTGGTGAAGTCCACGTGGGTAGACACTGTTTGGGTTGTTGAGAAAAAATATTTGCAATGAATAAATCGTTGGTCTTGCAAAATTCTATCATTCAATTTCCAGCATTATTTCTGTCACCAAGGCCAAATTTTTCAACAAGCGGTGATTCTTCTTTGTTTCTAACTTTTGCATCCCAGTCACCAGTGATAATTAACACATCTTGAGTGTACGTTCGGTCATTTCAGATGGCAGATAAAAATTTTCAATTTCCTCATCTTTGGCTTTGGTGGTTGGTTCATTAATTTGAATAATAGTCATATTAACTGGTCTTCCTTATAGATCTATGGATATTATCCTATCACAGACAGTATTGTACTTCAGGACAGATCTTGAAGCATCCTTTGTGATGAAGAATGCCACACCATTCCTCTTCAATTTGTCATTCCTGGCATAGTAGATCAAATGGTTATTTGATTCAAAATGGCCAAAACTGGTCCATTTCAGCTCACTAATGCCTAGGATATCAATCTTCATGCATTCCATTTCATTTTTGACAACTGCCAATTTTCCTAGATTCATACTTTGTATATTCCATGTTCTGATTACTAATGGATGTTTGAAGCTGTTTTTCCTCAATTTGTGTCTTGCCACATTAGCAAATGGAGGTCTCAAAAGCTTTACTTTATCCATCAGTAAGGTTGGTTCTACTTTGATGAATCAGATCTTTCCCAGTCATATTTTGAGAGCTCTCTGACCTAAATGGCTTGTCCTCCTGCACTCTAATGGACAATGTTTCCAAGGTATTCATAAAATTGTGTAGTACTGTGTTTCTCTGCTATTCACAAGATTTTCCCCGGCCAATTATTTGAGAAGTGGATGGCTTCTTCTTTCTTACTAGTCTGTCTCAGTCTGCAAGCCATGTTGAGACTTGTGCACTATGTGCAACCCCACTGCATTTGAAACGCCAGTGACACAGCCTCAAGTCTTCCAGCAACAGGCCACCACAGTACGACAAATAGACAGATAAGTTTATCTCCCTTAGCTGTTCAAAACCTCTCTGCCCTCCCCTTACATGGATCCCTGCCACTTTCCTGACACTTGGGGGTGGGGCCTTTGTGCCTCTCTTACCTGGGCACCAGCATTGCTCCTCACTCTGTCCTGGTCCCCATGACTTTTCTTTGCTTTATCCCCTCTTTCCCACTACTTGGGGTGTGGGGCCTGGGTCCTTCCCCTTACCTGGATCTGCTACTGCTTCCTCACTCTATCCTGGTCCCCCTGGCTTTTCTCTGCTTTCCCACCTCTTTCCCACCACTTGGGGGGTAGGTTCTAGGTCCCTCCCCTTATCTGGATCCCCACTGCTCCTTCCTCACTCTGTCCTGTTCCCCCTAGCATTTCTCTGCTTTCCCTCCACTTTCCCACCACTTGGGGGATGCTGCCTGGGTCCCTTTCCTTACCCAAATTCACTGCTTCCTCAGTCTGGCCTGGTACCCCTTGCTTTTCTCTGCTTTCCTCCCACTTTTCTGTTGCTTGGGGGGTGGGACCTGGGTTCCCTCCTCTTATCTGGATCCCTACTGCTGCTTTCTCACTCTGTCCTGGTCTCCCTGGCTTTCCTCTGCTTTCCCTCCACTTTCCCACAGCTTGTGTGGTGGGGCTTGGGCCCCTCCCCTTACCTGGATCCCTGAAGCTTTCTCTCTGTCCCTGGCTTTTCTCTCCTTTTTCATAGTCAATAAAACACAAATAAACATCTTTCTGGTATTATTTGCTGTGAGCCAAGATCCATCTGACATTTCTGGCAGTCCCTGTCAATATACTGCTGCAACCATTTTTTAATTATCTTCAGCAAGATTTTACTTGCGTATGATTTTAATGATATTGTTTAATAATTTTTACATTCTGTAGGATCACGTTTCTTTGGAATGGGTACAAATAAGAATCTCTTCCAGTCAGTTGGCCAGGTAGCTGTCTTCCAAGTTTCTTTGCATAGATGAATAAATGCTCCCAGATCAGCTCCACTTGTTGAAACATCTCAATGGGTATTCTGTCAATTCCTGGTATTTTTGCCAATTTCTTCAGAGTAGCAGATTTCTTTCTTTAATGCCATCATTTCTTGATTATATGCTACCTTCTAAAAAGAATAAACATCAACCAATTCTTTTTGGTACAATGACTCTTGGTATTCCTTCCATCTTCTTTTGATGTTTCCTGCATCATTCAATTCTTTTGCCCATAGACTCTTTCAATATTGCAACTCAAGGCTAGAATTTTTTCTTCAGTTCTTTCCACTTGAGAAATGATGAGTGTGTTCTTCCCTTTTGATTTTCTAACTTTAGGTCTTTGCACATTTCTTTATAATAATTGACTTTTTCTTCTCAAGCTGCTCTTTCAAATCTTCTGTTCAGCTCTTTTATCTTGTCATTTCTTCCATTTGCTTTAGCTACTCTCCATTCAAGAGCAAGTTTCAGAGTCTCTTCTTACATCCCTTTTGATCTTTGCTTCCTTTCCTGTCTTTTTAATGACCTTTTTCTTTGTGGATTATGTTCTTCATGTCATCTCAAAATTCATCTGATTTTTGGTCACTGGTGTTCAGTGCATCAAATCTATTCTTTAGATCATCTCTAAATTCAGGAGAGATATAAAGGAAGATGGAGCAATCTACTTCCATAGTGATATCACCTCGGAAACCCAAGGAGGGGTCGCTATGAGTCGGGTCTGACTCAACAGCATATAACAATAACAACAACAACATAATCAAGGTTATATTTTGGCCCTTGTGGACTTGCTTTAATCGTCTTCACTTTTAACTTGAACTTGCATATGAGCAGTTGATGGTCTGCTTCACAATCAACTCCTGGCCTGGTTTTGGCTGAAGATACTGAGCTTTTCCATTGCTTCTTGCTACTGATGTAGTCAATCTGATTCCTGTGTATTCCATCAGATGAAGTCCATGTGTATAGACACCATTTATGTTGTTGAAAAGAGGTATTTGCAATGAGTAAGTCGTTGGTCTTGCAAAAGTCTGTCATGCGATCTCCAGCATTATTTCTGTCACTAAGGCCATATTTTCCAACTGCTGGTGATTCTTCTTTGTTTCCAACTTTTGCATTTCATTCACCAGTAATAATCAACACACCTTGATTGCATATTTGGTCAATATCAGTCTGTAGAAGTTGGTAAAAATCTTCAATTTCCTCATCTTTGATTTTGGTGATTGGTACATAAATTTGAATAATAGTAGTATTAACTGGACTTCCTTGTAGGCGTATAGATATTATCCTATCACTGGTAGCATTGTGCTTCAGGATATATCTTGAAACATTCTTTGTGATGATGAAAGCCACACCATTTATCTTCGTTTTGTCATTCCCAGCATAGTAGATCACATGGTTGTCTGATTCAAAATGGCCAATACCATTCTGTTTCAGCTCACTAATGCTTAGGATGTTGATCTTTATGTGTTTTGTTTCATTTTTTGCCAACTTCTAATTTACTTACATTCGTACTTCATACATTCCATGTTCTGATTATTAATGGAAGTTTGCAGCTGTCTCTCCCATTTTGAGTCATGCCACCTCAGCAAGTGGAGGTCCTGAAAGATTTACTCCATCAACATCATTAATGTTGACTCTATTTTGACGACGCAGCTCTTCCCCAGTTATATTTTGAATGCCCTCCTACCTGCTGGGCTCATCTTCCAGCAGTAAATTGGGCAGTGTTTCAGGGCTAGTCATAGTGTTTTCCAGTAATATATCAGAGAGTGTTTTACTTCTATTCATAAAGTTTCCACTGGGGAATTCTCTGGTTAAGTGGATAGCCCCTTTCTTCTTCCTAGTCTGTCTTAGTCTGGAGCTCTGCTGAAACCTGTCCATCATGGGTGATCTTGCTGGTATTTGAAATACTAGTGGCATAGCCCAAGCCTCACAGCAACATGCAAGCCACCATAGTATGACAAACTGGCAGATGAGTGGTCGGTCCATGTGTATAGTTGCTGTTTATGTTTTTGAGAAAAAGGTGTTTTCAATGAACAAGTCATGATTCCAGATTTTCTCAGATCCTTTATAAAACATAATATTTTTTCCCCATAATTTGTTAAGTTGTATTTAACCGAATCTGTACATTGATCTTACAAAATTCTATTATGTGATCTCCAGCATTGTTTCAATCATCAAAGTCATATTTTCCAACTAGTGATCCTTCTTTGTTTCCAACTTTGGCACTCCACTTATCAGTAATTATTAATGCATTTTGATCGCATATTTGGTTAACTTCAGAATGCTAAAGTTGGTAAAAATCTTCCATTTCTTCATCTTTGGCATTAGTAGTTAGTGTGTAAATTTGAATAATAGTCAAATTAACTGGTCTTCCTTGTAGGCATATGGATATTATCATGTCACTGACAGCATTGCACATCAGGATAGATCTTGAAATGTTCTTGTTGAGGATGAATCCAGTGTCATTCCTCTTCAATTTGTCATTCCTGCCATAGTAGAACATATGATTGTGAGATTCAAAATGGCCAGTACCAGTCTGTTTCTACTCACTATCACCTATGATATCAATCTTCATGCATTCCATTTAATTTTTGACAACTTCCAATTTGTGTAGATTCATACTTCATACATTCCATATTCTAATTATTAATGGATATTTACAGCTGTTTCTTTTCATTTTGAGTTGTGCCACATTAGCAAATGAGGAGCCTCTCTCTGATTTTATCCAGATCATTAAGGTCAGCTTTGAGGAGGCACCACTTCCTTAGTAGTATTTTCAGTGTCTTCCACCTAAGGGCCGCATCTTCTGACACTATATCAGAGAGTGTTCTGCTGCTATTCATAAAGTTTTCACTGGTCCTTCTTCCTAGTCTTTCTCCATCTGGAAGATCTGCTGAAACCTGGGTAACCACCATGGGTGACTCTGCTGGTATTTGATATAGTGGTGGCATAACTTCTAGCATCACAATAACACACAAGCCACAGCAGTACATTAAACTGATGGATGAGTGGTAGGTACCACTACTATTCTATCTTAAAGTATAGTAATTATGAGAAAAGTCCACATGCTTTGAAAGTATTTATATCCCAACAACTCTACCAGACAAGAATTTAAATTTCTCTAAGTTTCAAGGTAAGCAATACCCACTTAGAAGTTTTGATAATTCTCCCAGTAAATATGAAAGTCAAGATTTAATCTAGTTGATTCTGGCTGTATTGTTGTTGTTGTTGTTGTTAGGTTGCCGTCAGGTTGGCTCTGACTCATAGTGACCCTACGTATAAGAGAATGAAACAGTGCCCAGTCCTGTGTCAGCCCCACAATACTTGCTATACTCGAGCCCATTATTGCAGTCACTGTGTTGATCCGTCTCATTGAGGGCCTTCCCCTTCTTCGCTGACCTTCCAGTTTACCAAGCATGATGATGTTTAGGGAATGGTCCTTTCTCACAACATGACCCAAGTAGGTGAGATGAAGTCTGGCCATTCTCGCTTCCAAGAAGCATTCCAGCTTCACTTCTTCCAGGACAGATTTGTTAGTTCTTCTGGCAGTCCACGGTACTTTCAGCATTCTTCACCAACACCACATCTCAAAGTATCAACTCTTCTTCAGTCTTCCTTATTCATTGTCCAGCTTTCATATGCATATGAGGCTATTGAAAATACCATGGCTTGAGTTAGGTGCACATTAGTCTTCAAAGAGACATCTTTGTTCTTTAGCACTTTAAAGAGGTCTTTTGGAGCAGATTTGCCCAACGCAAATCTGGCCATGGGACTCACAAAACTAATCACAGCCTCTCACTATTTACCAACCTTAACTCCTTTAAAGGAAGACATATGCTTTCGTGATCTTAGCTGTTGTAGAAGGCAGAATAATGCACTTTCCTCAGAAGGTGGTTATGCCTTAACTGCCACAACCTCTGAATATGTTAAGTTACATGTCAAAGTACAAGTAAGATTGTATATAGAATTAAGGTTACTAATCAACTGGTTTTAAAATACAGAGATTATCCTGTATTATCCATGTGGGGCCAATATAAATGACACAGAGGTGAAAGATGAAATTGGAAAAGATCATAAGATAGACCTTAAAGGGGTGCAAATGATCTGCCGGGAATTTTGAATATTATTTTGAAAATATTTAATATATGAGTTCTATGGGGATTCATTGTAGGATATTTAACCCAATAGGAGCAGGAGTGTAGTTAATTTTGAAAGAAAATAGTGGAGGCAATATGGTGAGTGGAATTATGTAGCAAGCCTAAAGACAGGGAAATGAGGCAGAGGCTTTTGAGAAACTAGGAACAGGTAACAGTAGCCAGATCAGGTAGTACTGGGCTTAGGTGAGTAAAGTAGAGATACTTGAAAGATATTAGGAAGACGGTATCAAAAAATATGTGTTGACTAATTAAAAATAGATTATGAGAAAACAAGAGAAGTCAAGTTGCTGGCATGGGCAATAAAATGAGTGGGAAAGATTTTTACCAATCTGCAGAATACAGCAGGTTTTAGTAGGATATATGGTATTCAGTTTTGAGTGTGTTTGAGAGACTCTAGATCATTCTGTTGGAAATGCAAATCACTATTCCTTTCTCTTGGGTTTTTGTTCTATGCTCCTGTTGAACATCTGTCAATGGTTTTCAGGATCTACTTATTGCAGGCTGATAAATGATCTAAGATTTCATTTGGTTTGCATTGTGCTAGCCTCTGCCAAGTAATCTGTGATTGTGTGCAGACCTTTCCCATTAATTTAAGTCCATTTGTATGGCTTGTTAACAGATTAAGAAAATGATCAAATTTTTTAACATCATGAGGACAAAGAAGGAAATTACATTGAGGAGAGTCCTGATAGTACATATTTAATAAAGTCATACAAATGAAAGTTTGGGAAATAAGAACATAATTATTCAGCAAAAGCAAATGTTAATAGAGAATTACATCAGAAAGCCTGTAAGAGGTCAATATGGCATTTAAGACAAATGGTGACCGAGTTTTCATTGACTTCTCAGTATTGTAGTTCCATCATAAAAATCTGAGAGCTATTTTAAAATGTCAGATGAAAGACAATAAGATCTGTTGATCTGAATATACTGCTTCATTTATTGAATGGAGTGAGGCTCTTACTCTTATTTGCAACTAACAAAACAAAAATAAGTGTAATTGAACTTGTTCTAATATTAAAGACTGATTGTTAGTGTTTGAGGATTATCTACTAACAAATAGGTCTGTACTAAGCATAGTGGGGAAATTAAGCACAATTTAAGATGGAATCCTTGTCCCTAAGGAGTTAAAAAATTTATTAAGAAGGACAAGATGAACAAGCACTGGAAATTATTAAAACTACATAAAATAAATTCAGTTATCTATACTTTAAAAAGTTGTATATGAGGAATATAAATGCTAGCTAAATTCACCTATAGTATTTTGCTTGATTATTATGAGAATTCTAGAAAACAAAATGGTATTCACTTTATGAATATGGTATATTACTTATCTTGTATATCTTTTGAAAGTTTCTGAAAAAGTGAAGACTATGTGCTACTCAGTTAATCATCTAAAGTATCAAAAAAAGGCACAACTATTAATTGTTGATTGTAATAATTCTAGCCTATAACTTTCATGTACTTCAAGACAATTTTGGATAAATGGTAGCATGTACTTAAGCCAACATGATGTTAATTAGGATTTGGGGGCCTTTTAAAACCCACCTTTATGAAAAGCTCCTAGAATAACAGCAACATGTAAGAGGAAAAAACAAGTATTTTAAAGGTCTAGGAGAGCCTCTCTAACCTGTTAGTCTCTGCTCTGCAGAGCAAATCCCTTGAATGCTTTAAAAAAGATTGATTTTTTGATGTAAAGGCACATTTAATCATAGCTTTGAAAGTCTGAAAACATCTGTGAGGACTGGCTTCTCAGTGGATTGGATATCTATTACTGTATAGCTCAGAGGTCACTAAATAGCAGAAATAAGACTTTTCAAGCATTCTGATGCAAAATTTGATGGGACAAACCAAAGTACTACATTTCTAAAAGCCTGCCACTAAGACTTCGCCAACAGAAATAGGATTAATAAAACACATTCTCATGATTACATTACCGTATTGATGATTCCCCCATGTTGCGGTAGAAAGTAAACCAACCTTTCTGACATTTCAGTCAAATTTCTAAACTTATAAGAACATTACTATCTTAAAAAAAATTTGACATTGGCCAAAATACTCATGATTCCAGATTTTCTCATACCTTTTATAAAATATAACTTTTTTCTTTTTTTGCCCATAATTTTGTTAAGTTGTATTTAACTAAATCTGTACACTTATTATAGGTTAATAAGCAGTGCTTATAATGGTATCCTACCTGCCCACAAGATAGAATAATTACTTTTATATCTTCTCTCATTTGATTTACTACAGCTTATTTCTAAGTGGTCTGTTTTTAGTTTGATCCTATTTCCATCCTGCCACCATAACAAACTTTTTATGGTGCAAACTAAATCATATCAGCTACTGCTTAAAATCTTTTAATCACTCAGTAATGCCAGCAGGATAAAATCTAACACTAGAATCTGTGAATTGACCAAGGAAAATTTCTAGGTCAAGCCATCAAGCTGTCACTATATGCATGTCAGTCTACCAACACAAGTCCTCCAAAACAGATGCATTGTAGCCATTAAACCAACATAAATGCTGGGGTGAGAGTAGGCATGTTTTGTTATACCTAGAGTAACGTAGTGCCTAAGGCACGGGACTGCTAACCAGAAGGCTGGCTGTTCAAACCCACTAGCCACTCCTCAGAAGGAAGATGGGGCAATCTACTTCTGTAGTGATACTGCCTCAGAAACCCAAGGAGGGGTCGCTATGAGTTGGGTCCGACTCAACTGCACATAACAATAACAACAACAACAACAGTCCAATTTAAGCTGATAAGTTTTATAAACTAACCTATTAATTATAATTTTGTTTAATTTGTTACTTTTATATTTCATATAATGAGAATGTATTTATTTATAGATTACACTAAAATTAAGTAAGAAAATAATTGTTTGCTTATAATAACATGCACTGCTTAGGAACCTAACATATTGTACAAATGGCTCTGAAAATAAAGATACAAAGAAATGCAAGAAACCAGATATGAAAGAACAGAGAACATTCCACTTTTTGACAATGTACCCTGACTCCTCCTTGTTTCTCCTGTTCTGGATATCCACATTGAATAGTACAAGTGGATATTTTTTCCTTCTTACTCTTCCTAATTTTCACCTCCAGAACTACCATCCTTTTGTACTTCAGCCATTCTTGTTTACCTCTGTTTTCCTCTGTACTAACTTCTTTGGTTTAAAACTTTGGTTCCACATTCTTCTGTGAATGTGTGAATAATGTATCATTACCTTCCACAGATATTATGTCTCTTGGCTTTCTCTCTTTTCAAAGTCACTACAATTCATAAACTTAGAAACTAACAGTTAAATATTTTCAATGTAGTACCTTTTTTTTTTTTTTTTCTTCAATGAAATTCATGCTTCCTAATTACAATACTTTCTTTCCTATTTTGAAGTTATTTCCCTACCTCCTAGGAAAGTTTTCAATTTTTTCCTCCTCACTGATTTCAATATCAAGTTCACAACCCACTGTTGATCCTGTATTCTGGCTTTGTGCTGAGGCTGCTAATTGCCTGCCAATATGAGATCTTCCTTTCTTCTTACTCAAGGACTCCATTAGCTTTATCAGAACACAGCTGACTAGCCAGAAACCACATATATGTCAGCCTTCCTTGCACCTACATGTGGCATGTAACATAATTTTGGCCAATTGGCTATGAACACAAGAGTTGTGCCACTTTCAGATCACCTGCTTGCCTTCAGCTTCCTCTTTCCTGTTCTTGCAGGATGGTTCATGAGCACCATAAAGATAAGAACTTTAACTATTTGTGTCAGGAACACACCCTAGAGAATGGTGATAGGACAAGATAGAGGGAATCTATCTTGTTTCCGATTACTTTGTGGGTGAGTATATTTTGGGTCTCTTTGTTGTTGTTGTTAGGTATTGTTGGTTGGTTCCAACTTATGGTGACTCTATGTATAACAGAACAAAACACTGCCTGCTCCTGTACTATCCTCATAATCATTGCTATGTATAAGCCCATTGTTGCATCATGGTGTCAATGTAATTGAGGGTCTTCCTCTTCTTCACTGACCCTCTACTTTACTAAGCATAATGTTCTTGTCCAGGGAATGGTCCTTCCTGATAACACGCCACTTAGCCTGTACCTAACATAAAATAATAAATAAATAATTGTGATGACATTTCTAAAATCTGTGAATACATTGTCTGCCTTGAAGACTACAATATCTTTTCTCATCTTAGTATATGTCTTTCTCCTCTGTGTACTCTAAGAGGTTAAATATTGAAACTCCCTTTCTGGTTACAGTCCTAACCATCTTAATCCTTAGATTCTTCTTAAATTCTCTTCTAAGTAGGATAATGTTACACTGACCTGCTTCTCTAGCTATCTAGGTAGTAAAGAAGAATATATGGAGATAAAGAGGTTGTAGAAGAGAAAATCAACATCTCTTTGTAAAAAAGAGGGAAAAGGTATTTAGCAGTGCTGCATACTACTGAAAGGTCAAAGAAGATGAAATGTGCTTACCGTTCAAAGGTTGCAATGAAATTTAGAAAGAAGAGTTCAGTTGTGAGGTAAATATAGTAGTTGAATTACTTTAAAGAATAAGTAGAAATAAATGGTTAAAATAATTCTGGAGAGCTGAGAATGTAGGGGAAGAGAAAGGGAAAGATAATAAAACTTACTGATTCTTTATCACATTTCAATAAAAGAATTTTCTGATGCCCCTTATTTTCTAACTCCAATCTTGTTTCTCCTTCCTTTCCCTATACTTGTTTTTACCCTATGACCTTGTCTCTCACTTGACTCAGAAGATCAGTTTTTTCTTATCTCTATCATCTGTTCCTATTTCATAGTGGCAATGTTTCACTGATCTCTTCTTACCTTCTTCTATTCCTAAAAGAGAAGATGAATTTACTGAGTCAGGCACTGTTCCCCTTTTATTAGTGAAATACCTTCTCATATGCCTCTTATTGGTTTTTTGTTTTAGTTTTTGTTATTTTTTTTTTAATCATTGTTCCCATCACATATTTTTACTATTGGAAATTATTATTATTTTTTTTTCAAAAATTGTTACAATACTCTACTCAATCATTCAGAAGACACTCCACCAAGTTACCAATGCCTTAATCCATCTCCTGAAAATTTAGTGTCTCTTTTGTCTCCCAAAATTAACATGTCCATTTTCCTTACCTTCTGACTCCCACAATTGTACTATTATTTTGCTAATCACCCAGAATCAATCACAGCATCTTTTACTCTTCCTTTTTCTGACCTTTTCATAGAGACTGAGAGTTTCTAGCTCCACAATAACTCATATGATATAGTTCCTTCAAATTTGTTCTGTTCTTTCTCCTGTTGCACATTTATTACTTTAATAACTACCGTCTTGATCTTGTCTTATTTCAAAGCAACCTGTGTAAAATCTTCAGATAATCATTCTTAAAGTTCAACTCTAATAATACATTTATTCTGAACCTTTTAATAACTCCCTTTTCTTTACTAAATTAAGTACATTTAAAAAAGTATTAATTCCTTCTTGTCCCATTATATTATGTTGTTGTTGTTGTTGTTATGTGCCGTCAAGTCGGCCCCAACTCATAGCAACCCCTCCTTGGGTTTCTGAGGCAGTATCACTACAGAAGTAGGATTGCCCAACCTTCCTTCCGAGGAGTGGATGGTGGGTTTGAACCGCCAGCCGTCTGGTTAACAGGCAAGTGTCTTAGCCACTATGCTACCAGAGCTCCCTAGACAGACTATAGGATTTTGCAAACAGCAGCTGCTGAAAAACAACTTTTGCAACTCTTAATCTGGCAAAAAGCTTATCAAGATTATATCTCTGCCTTTAACGGAGAGGGTTAGAGATGCTTTCTTCTTTCTCCTCAAATCAAGAAAGGGGTTTTAAAAATACTACATAAATGATCAAATAGGTATCTTCTGCAATTTTGGGGTGGGAGGACATTTGACAGATAGTAAACATCTATTCTAAAAGGAGAAATACTATTCTGTTGACTAGAGAAAAGGAGAAGTTGCTTCTGTTGAGGCAAAGAATGCTTGAGTATTTTCTATAGGTCACATGTGAGTCAGGGCCGAGAGAAGGTCAACGGGTATTATATTAGATCCTGTGCAAAGAGCAATATGGTGATGCAAACAAACTCAATTTTTGGATTCTGCATTTGGTGGTCTGAGAATGGAGTAATGGACCACTCAGAGATATTTTTGTTTTGGTTTAGGAAATTGGAGGAGAGAAATCACCAATGATCGAGCAATCTCCGGAAAGCTCATGAGAGCACTAAGGAGGGAAATAGTCTGATTAAGACAGCTGCCAGACATACTGAATACCAGCTCAAGACACTGTCAATCATAAAGTTCTGTCCTGTCCTCCATTCCCCTCTGCCCCTCTGAGATCCAACTCTGGAAAAATCAGAAAGTGTTTACAAACTGGAGAAGAAGAAGAGAGAAGCCTAACCATCCTCCTCCCGTTACTGTGAACTCCTTCCTCCTCTCTTATCTCATAATTGGTCTGATGGGTAGGAGGAAGGAATATTTTTGGTCTTGTATCAAGTTGGACTTGATATTTTACTTATAAAATTCAGGTAGTAGCTATGATTTAAAGTGTCCATATCCTAAGGATGACCAAAAGAGTCATGAAATTGTCTACATTTTCCTCCAGTGGAAAAGAAACAGTTGAATATATTTAAGGGGCAATCAAGACTAAAATAAATTTGCTTTATTATCATATCCTACAAGTCATACTTATCTAATGTACTCAAAAAACCAAGCTCACTGCCATCGAGTCAGACCGACTCATACCGACCCCTCCTTGGGTTTCTCAGGCGGTATCTCTATGGAAGTAGATTGCCCAAGGAGTAGCTGGTGGGTTTGAACTGCCACGCTTCTGGTTAGCAGTCAAATGCCTTAGGCACTATGCCACCACAGCTCCTACCTAATGAGCTAGTTACATTTAAAAATTATTAATTTATCTTTGTTTGAGAAATAATACTTTCTAAAAGAATGATAAGAGCTCTGGTGGCCACACCTAAGGCATTTCTACTAACTGGAAGGCTGGTGGTTCAAACTCACCAGTCACTCCTAAGAAGGAACAAATGATAGATAATCTGGAGTGAGAATAGAGGAGTCAGGAAGATAATCCCTTCCTGATCAAATTCTTCTTGATTTTCAAGGCCAACTGTAAACACTACCCCATACTTGACCATTCCTGACTTTTTCCCATTGTTTTCACCTTGCAGCTAAAGCTTACCACTCATTACTTTACTCAATGGATATATAGATACTTAGTGAGCATGCATGATGAATATTTCAGATATGGTTCTGTTGCTTGGAATAGATCAGGAAATGAAACATGTAAATATCTACCCTCAAAGGATTTACATTCTGACTGGTAGAGATGGTCAATAAACAACACACATGAAACATGAGCAAGCTTCATAGTTTGCTAAAGGTAATGGTATACTAAAAGTATAATGGAATAAATAAAAAATAAAGCAGAAAAAGGGAGCTGGATTGGAGATAGGATTTTAATTTTTAAAAGATGGTCATATCAGGCTTCCTTTTAGGAGGTAAAATTTGAGCAACATCTTGAAAAAGTGAGAGAGTGAGCCATGGAGATATCTGGAGAAAACAGTTTCAAAGCCTTGAGGTGTTTGATGCTTTGTGAAACATCAAGTTATAATAAATTCACAAGTGACAGAGTCTAAGTCTAACTGATCTTTGTATTACCTATAGTGAGTAATTTATATTTTGCCTATAAATAACTCAATCCACATTTGTCAGAATATGGTTTTACATTCTTTTTGGTAAATGATATGATATGATCCGATATCCAAATAATTTGATTATCTCATATGTCAAATAGCATAAATTCAATGGTATGATGGTATTTTTAATTTCATTTATTTGGCCACAGTTAGAATTAAGTCATCCTACTATATCCTGTTACTCTCTATAAATGCTAAATGCTCCTTTCAGCTCCCAAACCATAATTGGATCTAATTTAACTTATTAACTTATTTTATTCACTTTCTTTACTGTCAGGGACTCCTACAGACCCTGAGTTTCATTTCTATCTTGTTCAGTATTGAATCCCTGTAATCTAATGTAGTATAGTGCTGGATATATAGTGAGAAATCATAAATATTTGTAGAGTTAATAAATAAAAGAATGAAAAGAGTCTCCCATCATCATAACACTCTTTATGACTATATAATCATCCAATTGAGTGTGAATCATCTAAGATTGTTTTCATATGTCTCATGCTTAGTTTGATTTTTAGAGGCAACGATGGTCATTTACATTATGGGAAAAAAAAGAAGAAAGCAAAGAAGAGGAAGAGAAGAAATGGAAGCAAAGACAGAAGAAAGAACAAGAAGAATGAAACAAAGAAGAAGAGGGGGGGAGAAGAAAGGAAAATTTCTCATTACTGTCGAGGCTACTGTTATCCCATATCCACTACATTCCTAGCCTTATCCTCTGTATAGAATTTGTTCTATACTGCTTTTCATCTCACCATTTTTAATGTTTGAGCAGTGAAAGGTGCATTTTGAAATAATAGGTCCCGACCTGCTTGACATTGAATGATCCCCCACCCCACCCCCCAACAAAAAATCCTGTTCCCATTTTCAGTGGGATTTTTATTCTGTAATAAAGAATAAAAACTATAGCTGCTTGTCAGGGAACTGGTGAGATTTACTTAGTCTCTTGTACATATTAAGCAGCAAGCATGCAGAACATAGCAGCTGAGAACCAAGTGATTAATGTAGCTGACTGTGGAAATCAACTCCAGCAAACTAATTTCATTGTAGAATGCTTCTAGACTAGAACATAATAGGGGCTTTCTGTGTTTCCAGCCAGTCAGCCTGCTGTGTACAAGATGAATGCAAGTTTAAATAGATTCATTATAGTATTTGGAATGTTCTAATCTGGTGAAGTCCAAATATAAGATTTGAGCAGTGCAAATTCATGTGATTTTATGGACAGTTAAAGATGAGAAGGTACTATTTCTGAGGAGATTAAAGGCATAATTCACAAAATGGGGTATTCAATGGCCTTGACTATTAAAACTCCTTACATAAAGCAAGACACCAATGGCCATTATTTCAATGGCAATGGAAAATGCAGGATTTCCAGAAAACATCAAGGAACCGAAATCTTATGCTGCCTACATCTCACACAGTCTTATAAGGTGTCAAAAACCTGTTATCTGTGGTTCCTGTCAGAATCTTACACATTAAATATAGCATCAGCTTTGTCCAGGGGGTAAGGGAGGAATCTTGCAGCAAAGCATAAGAGTGAGGTAGTAATTTAGAGGTCAAATGACCTACTTTTCTCTGGCAGTGGTGAAGTATTCATTCAAACAGTATCAATTAAATAGTCCAGACATGATCATTTGCTCTGTCATTTATATAATAAAAGCAGAAATTGAAATACCACAATAAGCCTGTTACTGAGGCTTTATGAACCATTTTCTTGGTAAGAATCAACAATTTCTTTTCAGAATATTGTTCAGTTATTGGAAGAAGTAGTGTTTATGATTTTCATCTGTATGCTGTCCAAAGTCTATTCCTGGCAACCTATATTGAGTTTATTAGGACATTTGCCTTTTTTTTTTTTTTTAATGCATTATTTTTGTATTAGGTACCAAGTAGCAAACTCTTGTAAGTTTGAGGACTAATCCTGGAATAAAAAAACTTGGGTTCTAGGACAGAGTTTCAATCCTGACACATTCTAACACCCTCTTTTGGTTTGCATTTGATAAATCATAAATTGTTCTTAGTATCAGCTTTATAATCTTTAAAATCAGTGTAAGGTAAAACTATCTTTAAGAGTTGTTATAAATCTTGAAGAGAAAGTGAATGTGGAAATCCTTTGTAAAACACTTTTTAAAAACTACATATATAAAGTTGATATTATCACTGTATAGTCAAACCTTAAGGCCATATTATTTATGATCATGTAGAGGTTAATTAATTAATTAATTTATTTATTTTTGCTTTGTTTTTTTATGCTTACTCTTAAAATGAGCAATTGCTGTAGTGGATTGAATAATGAGACCCCTAGAAGATATGTCCAACATATAACCCCCGGAAACTGAATGGATTTTATTTGGAAAAAGAGTCTTTGCATAGGTAATTTAAGTTAAGGATCTTAAGATGAGATCATCCTGCATTTAGAGTGGCTCCTAAATCCAATGATTTTTGTCCTTATAAGAAAAGAGCAGAAGATTTTAGACATAGAAATACACAGAAGAGAAGTTGATGTGAGGATAGAGATAAAGATTGGAGTTATGTAGCCCCACATCAAGGAATACCAAGTACTGTCATCTGCCACTAGAAACATCAAATCAACTACATCTGGGAAAAGAGGCAATAGAGAAGCTCAGTCTCTTCAGCTAAAATAAGGCCAGGACCTGACTGTGGAACAGACCATCAACTGCTCATATGCAACTTCAAGTTCAAGTTGAAGCTGAAGAAAATTAAAACAAGTCCACAATAACCAAAATATGACATTGATTATGTACTATCTAAATTCAAAGAGCATCTGAAGAACAGATTTGATGAGTTGAACACCAATGACCAAAAACCAGATGAAATGTGGGATGACATCAAGAATATTCATCCATGAAAAAAGAAAAAAGTCATTAAAAAGACAGGAAAGGAAGAAAGGTCCACAATAAATGTCAGGAGAGACTCTGAAACTTGCTCTTGAATAGAAACTAGCTAAAGCAAAAGAAAAAATGAGAAGATAAAAGAGTTGACCAGAAGATTTCAAAGAGTAGCTCAAGAAGACAAGGTCAATTATTATAATGAAATGTGCAAAAACCTGGAGTTAGAAAACCAAAAGGGAAGAACACTCTCAGCATTTTTCAAGCAGAAAGAACTGAATTAAAATTCCAAGCCTCAAGTTGCAATATTGAAAGATTCTCTGGACAAAATATCGAATGATGCAGGAAAGATCAAAAGAAGATAGAAGGAATACAGTTACGGTACCAAAAGGAATTGGTCATCTATTTCAGGAGGTGGCATATGATCAAGAACCAATTCTATTGAAGGAAGAAGTTGAAACTACACTGAAGGAAATGGTTAAAAGTAAGCTTCCAGGAATGATGGAATGAATACCTATTGAGATGTTTCAACAAATGGAAGCACTGGAAGCACTTACTTGTCTGTGCCTAGAAATTTGGAAGACAGTTACCTGGCCAATTGACAGGAAAAGAACCATAAAAGTGATCCAACAGAATGTGGGAATTAAACTCAGTGCTGTCAAGTTCAAACAGAACAAGGGGATACTGCATGGTTTAAAATTAGGAAGGGAGTGCCTCACGGTTGTATCCTTTCCCCATACTTATTCAATCTATATGCTGAGCAAATAATCCTAGAAGCTGGACTATATGAAGAAAAACGTGGCATCATATTGGAGGAAGAATCATTAACAACCTGAGATATGCTGATGATACAACTTTGCTTTCTGAAAGTGGGGATGACTTGAGTCACTTACTGATGAAGACTAAGGAACATAGTCTGCAGTATGGATTACATCTCAATATAAAGAAGACAAAAATCCTCACAATTGGACCAATAAGCATCATCACGATAAATGGAGAACAGATTGAGGTTGTCAAAGAATTCACGTTGCTTGGTTCTACAATTGAAGCCAATGGAAGCAGCAGTCAGGACATTAGATGACGACGTGTAACACTGGGCAGGTCGGCTGTGAAGGAACTCTTTCAAGTGCTGAGGAGCAAGGATGTCTCCTTGAGGACTAAGGTGCACCTGACACAAGCCATGATATTCCCAGTCGCCTCGTATGTATGTGAGAGCTGGACAATGAATAAGGAAGAACAAAGAAGAGTTGATACTTTTGAATTGTGGTGTTGTAGAAGAACACTGAATGTACGGTGGACCACCAAATGAACTAACAAATCATTCCTGGAAGAAGCTCAGCCGGAATGCTCCTTGGAAGCAAGAATGTCTAGACTTTGTCATACATATTTTGATCCTGTTGTCAGAAGGGACCATTCCCTGGAGAAGGATATCATGCTTGGTAAAGTGGAGGGTAGGGCCTCTGGTAGCTTAGTGCCTAAGGCACTTGACTGCTAACCAGAAGGCTGGCGGTTCAAACCCACCAGCCACTCCTTGGAAGGAAGGTTGGCCAATCTACTTTCGTAGTGATATTGCCTCGGAAACCCAAGGAGGGGTCGCTATGAGTCGGGTCTGACTTGATGGCACATAACAGCAACAACAACAAAGTGGAGGGTCAACAAAAAAGAGGAAGGCCCTCAATAAGATGCAATGACACAATGGTTCCAATGATGGGCTCGGGTACAGCAAAGACTGATGCTTGCAGAGGACCAGGAAGTGTTTCTTTCTGTTGTAGCTGGGGTCCCTGTGAGTCAGAGCTGATTCAATGGCACCTAACAGCAACAATAACCAGCAAGTAGGAGAGAGGCATGAAATAGATTTTCCTTCAGAACCTCAGTATTCAACCCTGCTAACACCTTGATTCACACTGCTGACCTGTACAACTGTGAGAGAATAAATTTGTATTGTTTAAAGCCACTAAGTTTGTGGTAATTTGTTAAAGCCCTAGAAAACTAATACAATTGCCTTTAGGGTATTGTTAGTGTGACCAGCCTTAACTATTTCTGAGCTAATTGAATGGAGTCTGAATTCAAAGTTAATGAAAATTAGGGCAGGAGAAGAAGGCTTCAAAATGATTTTCAAAGCACATTTCACATTAATATCAAAAGAAATTATTTGACTTAGAATAGTATCATTGTGGAGATAGAATTTGTTCTCTTTTTACAAAAGCCAAATAGGCTAAACTTTAATTATAAAAGCTACATTTCATATTTGAAGTTTAAAGTTATATTTTATTGTTTCATTTTAAACAAAAATTATGTTTCTTTTCAACCTTTTTTAGAATAAATAATCCATATGTTCATAGTCATATTTTGGTATGTATAAATATTCTAAAGTTTGTTTTATATATTTGGTACTAGATTATTCATTAAAATAATGTTAAAAAAAATTCTTTCAGATCACATTATCTTAATAATGGTCTTAATTTCTAAGTATAATTTAATAGAGATTTAAAATTTAATATTTATAATTTTATATCTATTTATGAGTGAAGTATTTATCCTGCTAATATTTTTTGATATAATGCTTACATTGTCTTATAAAATTAAACAATGAAATAATTCTTTTATCTTCCTTTGCTAAGTTACACCCTCAATTCTTTTCTTACTCTTGGAAAAGACTTAATAAACTAATTAGGTGAAAAAAGTGACAGAGGATCAGCTCTTTTATTGACTTTTTTTTTTTTTTTAAACTTGGATTGGTCACTTTTTACCCAAGATGCCCTCATTAATTTTTAGTTCCTTACTAAATTAGAGTAGGTTGGACAGGAAAGATCCATAGATAGAGTGTGCAGTCATTTGACACAAACACTTTTCAAATTTTTTCATGATATTCTTCTGGATCAGAGGGGAATTGTGATCTGAATCATTGCACAAACGAGGAAACAGCGTTCTCAAAGATTCCTGACAATGGATCTGTATGAACCTTATAAACTCAGAGGAGCTCCCTGAAGGTCTGTCTTTGAGCTTGGTCTCTTCAATGTTGTAGTTACCAAGAAGTAATATTAGCCAGGAGTTTTGAACCTATTTTAGGCCATGTTTCTTTTTGGGAGTGTGGGAAGGCTTACGGATCCCTCTTTTGAATTATGTTTGTTTTTAACTGTTTCTTTGAGATAATTATAGACTTTCAGGAAGTTGCAAAAATATCCCTCACCCAGCTTCCCTTAAGGATGATATTTTTTATAAGCATTCAGTATCAAAACTAGGAAATTATCATTATTACAGAATAGTTAATCAGACTATAGAACTTACAGTTTTTACATGCCCTTGTGTGAGTGTGTGAATATGTATGTGAAATCCTCTTTTACCATTCTTGACATTATTGACTTTGAATTTTCTCTCTCATTCTATATTTCTCATAACATCAAAAGTTATCATGCACCTATGCCATGACATATGGTCATAATAGCTTCCTAATATTGTCCTCTAATTGTGTTAAGTATATAAAGACTGATAAAAAAATACTGATAGTAGGAAGTCAAAAAGTAAGCATAAATAAAATATTTAGGCCATGTGTATTTCTGGAGCACTTACAAGGCATAAAGAGTTTTGTTAGGTTGGGAAATTCTATCCTTAAGAAGGAAAAGTCATCTGCCCTGGCAAAGAGCATTAGAAATAATTCATCAAAAAAGAAGAAAGTATCATAAGCTTATTTTAAGAAACTTTCATTATTTTCATTATGTACTTACTCCTTGTTTATTGGCTGTCTCATTTAACCAACATTTTACATTTTCAACAATAGTAAAAAATCTACTACCTGACTATTTTGCACATTAATGATGTACATCTGGCAGTAACGAACATCGAGACGTGAGATGAAACTAACACTGACTGTGATGGATAAGATTGTGTTAAAATTGCCGGGATTTGGCAGTTATGTAGTAATGAAATTGGCAAATATGTAATGATATAATTTGGCAGTTATGTAATGATATAGTGATCCTAGTTGGCAGTGCTCTGTGCATTTTGTCACACACCATTGCTGGGAAAGTTAGCTCTGCAATTCCAGTGGAAGAGGATAATTAGAAGCCATGTTGGGAATATTCCTGGACTCTGTTCCATGTGTATCTTCTCTTGGCTGATTCTAATCTGTAACCTTTCACTTTAGTACACTGTAACCGTGAAAATAACAGCTTTCAGTGAGTTGTTAATACTTCTAGAAAATTACCAAACTTGAGGGTATAAAAGGCAGAGACAAGAAGGCATCCTGCTAACACACTCCACCCAATTCCTCTATAACAGAGACCTAGAAAAACTGTGTGAAACATACAAATAATGATTCTGGAATTAGGAGCATCAAATGAGAAGATAAAGAATTAGATTGAGTGCTGATTGGAAAAGGAAATAGAGCAAAATTAGTGATTGGGAAAGAGAAGAGGATGGGATCAGCTGAAGTATGGAAATTTTGAAGTCATAAGATGCTGAACAGGAAAGAAAAAAAAAAAAGAAAAACTTCCCAGAATATGCACATTGATGATGACTCAGTGTAGACAGATTGGGAGGAATTCAAGATGACTAACAGACATGTAGGAGCTGGGAGAGGAAAGTGTAGGGAGGTAGATCAGAGGTACAGTGGCACAAGCAGAAAGAGGAGGGAGTGAAAAAAGGAATCAAATAACTCACCACCAGCAGAAGCCAGGTTTGGACTGGTGAAAGGCCTTTGTTGGAGCAGTTAAAGAAACTGGCCTCAGGACAATTCTCTTGCTCAACTGAATCTGAGAGCTGGATAAATAGCTGTGTGTACCCAGAATGGCACTGCACTCATGCCAGAGAATTGAGATAGGAGGGATATGCTCTCTGGCCTTACAACCACACACCTTCCCTACACAAGGGAATGCAGCCACAGACCCACTGCATACAGAAGCTCTGCTCTCTTCAGCTCCCAAGTCTGGTCACCTCCATCTTTAGCAGACTGGGTCATGGGCTGAAACTCACCTGCTGGGTGTCTAAGGGACTGAGAGAATTTTTTCACACTGAAAACAAGAGGCACAACTCTGCAGCCTCCTCTTCCTGGTAGTTCACTCTCACAAGGCACCTCTCACCTCTGCAAATAGAAAGGCCTGTGTTAAGGCAGTTAGAGAAGATATTATCAGGGTGGTCTTTCATTAAAGTCTGGGAAGGAGCTGTATAAACATTGCATGTTCCCAGAAGGGTGCCAACCCCATGCTAGTGAATCATGACTGGTGAGCTGCACTCTCCACACCAAAAACTACAGCTTCCCTGTGAATAGGGGAAAAACCTCTCTCCCCACCACCAAGCCAATGGCCGAGGAAGTCCCATACCCACCCACAACAATCCACTTCAAACAGGCCCAGAGGGTGTGGCTATCTGTTCCTCCATGTTTGTCACTGGCTGATCCTTCTCACACTGAGTACAAGAGGCATACACTTGCAGCCTTTTCACTGAAGCAGCCCACTCACACCAGGCTCATTTCACCTCCTCAGTCACACACGCAGTGTATCAGTGGTTTCTGTTACATCTGCGTGCTCCCATGGCTGCCATCTGACCATAATTACAAAAATTCCTCCTCCTAAGTTTCCTTATTTTCCCTTTCCCTCTTTCCTATTTTTTTCCCATTTTACCTGTTTCTTTCTCCCTATTCTTCTTCTTATGTTTTGTTAAGCTTTCAGCTTGACCACCCCCCTTTGCTTTTTTTTCTCTATCTTTTATCTTTATTTTGTTTTTTTCATTTTCCTTCTCTTCTTTTTCTTCTTGATTTTCTCTTTCTTTTGTTTCTTGTTCTTGCCCCATCCATTAACTCTCCACTCAAAAAAAAAAAAAACTCACTGTCATTGAATTGATTCTGACTCATAGAGACCCCCATTGGGTTTCCAAGTCTATACTTCTTTATGGGAGCAGACTGCTTCATCTTTCTTCTGTAGAGTGTCTAGTGGGTTCGAGCTGCTGATCTTTTTGTTAGCAGCCAAATGCCTTAACCACTGCACCACTAGAGCTCCTTAACTCTACACTAAACACCAAAAAACCAAACCAAACTCACCATGGTTGAATTGAATCTGACTCATAGCAATCCCTTCTTGGGTTTCCAAAGTGGTATCTCTATGGAAGTATATTGCCCAGTCTCACTTCCAAGGAGTGGCTGGTGGGTTTCAATCATCAGACTTCTGGTTAGCAGTCAAATGCCTTAGGCACTATGCAACCAAAACTCCCAAACTTTCCACTAGTCAGCCATATTTACTACAAAGATCACCTCACCCAACGGATGAGATCTGCTATTAGTTCCTATACCACTAGATCAATGACAGACAGTGGGTAACACCTGTTCATTCCAACTGCAGCTCCTCTTTACAACAGAGACATACTCCCACATCCACATCAGTTATTCCACCAATCCAGAGATAGCTGAGGAGTGCCCCAGTGTTGCTAAGTTAATCAAAGAAGCACACCTGCTCCACTCATCTGGATATATTGACACAAAACAAAACTAAAAAACAGGGTGAAACAAATCAGTACACAAAGAACAAATAAAAACAACAACCTCAAGATATCTTAGAGATAACAGACAACTTTAATACAAACAAATATAACAAGATAGTGGAAGCCGTGTCCAAAATAAAAAAAAAACAAACTAGGAAATCTTTCTGAGGGAGAACAGGTAATAGAACTACCTGACAAATAATTTATATATATATATATATATATGTGTGTGTGTGTGTATAACCTTCCAAGAGCTCAAGAAAACCATAAACAGAAGCAAGGAAAAGATAGAAGATAGACAAGATACTTGCAGGGTTCAAGAAAATCATACAAGAACAAAATGACAAAATAAATAGACAATTAGAAATCATACAAAAACAGTAGTTTGATATCCAGAATATGAACACCAAAATTATGAGATAGATAACACATTGGAAGGACAAAAGAGTAGAATCTGGGTTTGTTTGGAGTGGATTGTTGTGAGTGGGAATGGGACTTCCTTGGCCATTGGTTTGGTGGTGGTGGTGGGGAGAGTTTTTCCCCTCTTCACAGGGAAGCTGTAGTTTTTGGTGTGGAGAATGCAGCTCACCAGTCATGATTCACTAGCATGGGGTTGGCACCCTTCTGGGAACATGTAATATGCTCCTTCCCAGACTTTAATGGAAGGCCGCCTTGATAGTATCTTCTCTAACTTCCCCAATACAGAATCATAGTGGCGAAGAATACCATACCAGCTAGAAGACAAATCCCTTGACACAAGCTTGTATAAGGAAAAATCAGAAAAGGGAATGACAAGAAATGAAGAAAATCTAAGAGTTACATGAGATGATACCAAAAGAAATAACATATGCCTCAGCGGAATTCCAAAACAAGAGGAAGAAAAAAAAAAAAAAAA
>NW_006921777.1:1926263-1933704 GCF_000298275.1 Orycteropus afer afer | reverse complement strand
TGTTGTTGTTATGTGCCATCGAGTCAGACCTGACTCATAGTGACCCCTCCTTGGGTTTCTGAGGCAGTATCACTATGGAAGTAGATTGCCCAACCTTCTTTCTGAGGAGTGGCCCAACCTTCTTTCTGAGGAGTGGGTTTGAACTGCCAGCCTTCTAGTTAGCAGTCAAGTAAGTGCCTTAGCCACTATGCTACCAGAGCTCCGACTCTCAAATAGGATGGTGAATTTACAACATAACCTAGGCAATCAAAAATTAAGGGAAATTGTAAAAACCAGACCAACTATTCAAGAAATGTTAAAGGGAGCCGTTCCAACAGAAAACAAGCAATGAAGGACAATAATTTAAGATTAAGAAACATACCAACACTACCCAGAAAACAAATCAGGAAAACAATTCTCAAATGTAAAATAAGCTTATGAAACAGAAAATAGACAACCAGAAGTATCAGTCTATAAATGATGTATACTACAAAGCAAAGAAAGGGAATAAATGGTATATGCGGTATAGTAAATTACTTAGTATGGCTTTTCTACCCATAAGTCTTTGTAAACTCCAAGGTGGGATTTTCTATGAGCAACTGAGGAGCTCCTGATTGCTGAAGTTGTCCACCTGGAGTATTTCTGTTGGGGAGGCACAAAACAATGTTCTGGGAGGTGCCCACTCTCTCTCAGGTGCTTAGAGTTCTGATGCTATGATTGGCTAGTTTGACCACTCTGCTGGGCTCAAAAGGAGGTCTCCTAGAGGCAGAACTCTCTCTCTGACTGCTGGTTGAGGAAGACGTGCTGCCGAAAGAGACATGTGCCCCTGAAAGAGACATATGTTTCTGGGAAAGAGACGCAAGAGACACACATTGCTGAGTGAGACACCAAGGGACCAGCACTGCTGGGAAAGAGACTGTGAGAGACTGTTGGCTGAGGGATGGTGGGCTGGGAGAGAGACTGAGCATTTTTCCTGAACTTGAGTTTTAGCCTGGTGTCTCCCTAATAAACCCCATAATCCATGAGTTTTGTGTGGCCACTGCAGCAAATTATCGAACCCAGGAGAGAGGTGGTGGGTGCTTTGGGAGGAACGGTTGGAGAAAAGGGCTGGAGGGAGGCAGCATGGCTGGCCTTGTAGGAATAGGCCTTGCGCTATTGATGGTGATTCTACCTTCCTCTTGTGGGATTAGAGGAGGTCAGAACATGTGGCCTCCTTGCCGTTTTTGCAGTATAATTATAAATCTTCCATATGGAGAGGAAGACAGGATGATATCAATATAGAACAAACTCTTTCAAAGTTAGGAGATAAGAATTTAAGAGGCTAACCAGAACTAAAATTTATAAACCATCTAACCAAAATGGGAAAAAAGAAAACCACAAGGACTTAGTAAACACAAAACCAACAATAATGAGGAAATGAGAAAGAAAATTTGATGAAATAATGTACTCAACACAGAAAAATATTTGGAACAAAGAAACCATCAGCACCACAACAAAAATACAAAAGAATAACAGCAGTAAATTCGTACTTATCATTGTTGTTGTTAGGTGCCATTGAGTCACCTCTGACTCATAGCAGCTCTATGCACGACAACAAAACATTGTCTGGTCCTGTGCCAGTCTCACTATCCCTGCTATAACTGAGCCCATTGTTGCAGCCACTGTGTCAGTCCATCTTGTTGAAGGCCTTCCTCTTTTTCATTGACCCTCAACTTTACCAAGCATGATACCCTTCTCCAGGGAATGGTCCTTTCTCATAATATGAACAAAGTAGGTGAGATGAAGTCTGGCCATTCTTTCTTCCAAGGAGCATTCTGTCTGCGCTTCTTCCAGGACAGATTTGTTAGTTCTTTTAGCAGTCCATCGTATCTCAGTGTTCGCCAACACCACAACTCAAAAGCACCAACTCTTCTTTGGTCTTCCTTATTCATTGTCCAGCTCTCACACTCATCTGAGGCGATTGAAAATACCGTGGCTTGGGTTACCTGCACCTTAGTTTTCAATGAGACATCTTTGCTCCTCAGCACTTTAAAGAGGTCTTTAGCAGCAGATTTGCCCAATGTAATATGTCGTCTGATGTCTTGACTGCTGCTTGCATTGCTGTTGATTACAGAACCAAGTGATATGAAATCGTTGACAACTTCAATCTTTTCTCCAGTTATGATATGCTTATTGGTCCAGTGTTGAGGATTTTGTTCTGTTTATATTGAGGTGTAATTCATACTGCAGACTGTAGTCTTTAATCTTCATCAGTAAGGGCTTCCAGTCATCCTCACTTTCAGCAAGCAACACTCCCTTCCTGATTTTAAACCATGCAATATGCCCTTGTTTTGTTTAAACAACAGCCTCCTGGTCTATGTACAGGTTCCTCGTGAGTACAATTAAATGTCCTGGAATTCCTATTCTTCGCAATGTTATCCATAATTTGTTATGATCCACACAATCAAATGCTTTTGTATAGTCAATAAAATGCAAGTAAACATCTCTCTGGTATTCTTTGCTTTCAGCCAGGATCCAGCTGACATCACCAATGATATCATTCACTCCATGTCTCCTTCTGAATCCAGTTTGCATTTCTGGAAGTTCTTTGTCAATATACCGCTGTACCCATTTTTGAATTATCTTCAGTAAATTTTACTTGTGTGTGATATTAATGATAATTAATATAAATGATAATTTCCACAATCTTTGATCACCTTTATTTGGAATGGGTACAGATATGGATCTCTTCCAGCCAGTGAGCCAAGTAGTTGTCTTCCAAATCTCTTGGCATAGCCCAGTGAGGGCCTCCAGTGCAGTATATGTTTATTGAAACATGTCAATGGGTATTCCATCAATTCCTGGAGCCTTGTTTTTCACCAATTCCTTCAGTGCATCTTTGACTTCTTCCTTCAATATCATGGTTCCTGATCATATGTCACCTCCTGAAATGGATGAAGATTGACCAGGTCTTTTTGGTACAGTAACTCTGTGTATTCCATCTTCTTTGATGTTTCCTGCATCATTCAATATATTACCCAAAGAATCTTTCAATCTTGCAACTTGAAGCTTGAATTTTATCTTCAGTTCTTTCAGCTTGAGAAATGGCAAGGGTGTTCTTCCCTTTTGGTTCTTGAACTCCATATCTTTGCACATTTCATTATAATAATTGGCTTTGTTTTCTCAAGCTGCTCTTTGAAATCTTCTGTTCAGCTCTTTTATCTTGTCATTTTTTTCTTTTGATTTAGCTACTTTCCGTTCAAGTTTCAGAGTCAATTCTGACATCCGTTTTAGTCTTTTCTACCTTTCCTGCCTTTTTAATGACCTTTTGCTTTCTTCATGGTTGATGTTCTTGATGTCATCCCATAATTCCTCTGGTTTTCAGTCATTAGTGTTCAATGGATGAAATCTATTCTTTAGATGGTCTCTAAATTCAGGAGGGATATAATCAAGGTCATATTTTGTCTCTTGTGGACTTGTTTTAATTGTCTTCATCTTCAACTAGAGCTTGCATGTGAACAATTGATGGTCTGTTCCACAGTCAGCTCCTGGCCTTGTTTTGGCTGAAGATACTGAGCTTCTCCATCACCTTTTTCCACAGATGTAGTTGATCTGATTCCTGTTCACCCAATCTGGTGAAGTCTGTGTGTTTAGCCACTGTTTGTGTTGTTAAAAAAAAAGTATTTGCAATGAATAAGTTGTTGGTCTTACAAAATTCTATCATGAGATCTCCAGCTTTATTTCTATTACCAAACCCATATTTTCCCAACTACCAGTGATTCTTCTTTGTTAGCAACTTTTGCTTTCCAATCACCATTGATACTCAATACATTTTGATTTCATGTTTGGTCAATTTCAGACTGCAGAAGTTGGTCAAAATCTTCAATTTCCTCATCTTTGGCTTTGGTGGATGGTGGATAAATCTGAATTATAGTAGTATTAATTGATCATCCTTGCAGGTGTATGGATATTATTCTATCACTGACTGCATTGTACTTTGGGATAGATCTTGAAACACTCTTTGTGACGATGAATGCCACACCATTCCTCTTCAATTTGTTATTCCTGACATAGTAGGTCATATGGTTGTTTGATTCAAAATGGCCAAAATCAGTCCATTTCAGCTCTCTGATGCCTAGGATATCTATCTTTATGTGTTCCATTTCATTTTTGATAACTTCTAATTTTCCTACATTCGTACTTCATCCATTCCATGTTCTGGTTATTAGTGGATATTTGCAGCTGTTTCTTCCTATTTTGAGTCATACCACATCAGCAAATGGAGGTCCCAAAAGCTTTACTCTATCCACTTCATTCAAGTTGGCTCTACTCTGAGGAGGAAGTTCTTCTCTATTCATATCTTGAGTGCCCTCTGACCTGAGGGGCTCATTTTCCAGCACAATATTGGGAATGTTACAGAGCTAGTCACAAATTTTTCCAGTAATATATCAGACAGTGTTTCACTGCTATTCATAAGATTTTCACTGCCCAATTCTTTGAGACGTGGCTGGCCTCTCCCTTCTTCCAAATCTGTCTTAGTCTGGAAGCTCTGCTGAAACCTGTCCACCATGGGTAACCTTGCTGGCATTTGAAACACCAGTGGCATAGCCTCATAGCAACACACAAGCCACCAAGGTAGCACAAACTGACAGACAAGTTTGTCTTCCTTAGCTGTTCCAAACCCCTCCACTCACTTCCTGGTCTCCCTCAACTGTTCCAAAGGCTTCTCTCACTTTCTGGTCTCTCTTAGCTGCTCCTAACTGCTGCCTGCCTCACTTGCTGGTCTGTGTCTTCCCGCAGCTGCTCCAAATCACACTGCCACCACTCCTGGCTGGCTTCCTGGTCTGTTTGCTACCTCAAGCTGCTCCAAACCACATCCTATTATTAATTACAATGAATGTGGATGGATTAAATATACCAGTCAAGAGAAAGAAAGTGACAGGTTGTCTAAGAAAACAAGAACCATCAATATGCTGCACATATAAGAGACTGACCTGAGATACAAATATAAAACTAAATTAAAAATCAAGGGATGTAAAAAAAAAAAAAAATCACAGTAATGCAACCAAAAAAGAACAAAAGTGGCAATATTAATTCATGATAAAATAGACTTGAATGTAAAAACCCAGCATAAAAGACAAAGAAGGGCATCATACAATTATAAAAGGGTCAATAGACCAAGAGGATCTAACTATAATAAATATCTATGCACCAAGTGAAAAAGCTCCAAGATACAAAAAAGAAAAATTAACTGAATTGAAAGAAATCAACAATATTACAATAGTAGTAGGAGACATTAACACACCACTTCCAATAAGGAGACAACAACCAGAAAAAACTCAATACAAACAACAATGAGTTACCATCTCACTCCAGCAAGAATAGCTAAATTCAACAAGTCAGAAAACATCAAAGGCTGGCCAGGGTGTGGATAGTTTGGAACCCTCATACACTGCTGGTGGGACTAAAATGGTACTACCACTTTGGAAAACAGCATGGTGCTACCTTCAAAAGTTGGAAGTAGAAATACCATTTGATCTGACAATCCTATTACTAGAAATGTATCCTAAAGTGGTGAGATTTGGGACACAAACAGAAAAATGCACCAATGTCCATCACAGCACTAGTGCAATAGCAAAAAGATGGAAACAACCTAGGTGTCAATCAACAGGTGAATGAATAACCAAGCTATGGTATACACACACACACAGTGGAATGCTGTGCAATATTAAAGAATAATGAAGAATCAGCAAATCACCTCATAATGTGGATTAACTTGGAGGATGTTCTAAAAAAAAAACAAACTCACTGTCATCAAGTTGATTCTGACTCACAGTGACTCCCATTGAGTTTCAAGGCTATAAATCTTTACAGAAGCAGACTGCCTCATCTTTCTTCCATGGAGAAGTTGGTGAGTTAGAACCCCCAACCTTTTTGTTAGTAACCAAATGACTTAACCACTACAACATCAGGTCTTTTTCGAAGTCATTACACTGAGTGAAATAAGTTAATTATATTGGGACAAATGTATGAGTCCGTTATTAGAAGTCAAGGAAAGATTTGCACAGGGAAAGGAACTTTCTTTGTTGGTTACCAAAGATGAAAAAGGAGAAGAAGGAAGGAAAATAGGTATGATAGTTAAGAGCCCAGTGTTGATATGGGTGAAGGGAAAACAATATAACAAAAATGTGACTAGCAGAACTAATGAAAAGGAAGATACAGAGAGGTGCACAAAAGGTACAGACAATAAACGTAAATACTATTCCATACATGATACTGTATTGTCAGCAATAGCAAGCACTAATTTATGGGTAGATACATAATTCGATAGCCAAGAAGATCAGGTATAGATAGGCAAATGGGAATATGCTCACAACCATACATAGATTTGGCAGATGATATACCAACATACGTATTTGTATGTGCTCTTAAAAAGTTCATATGCAGAATAAAGCTAACAGGGGACAAAGTTAAGATAACTTCTTAGTCACAACTAAGCATCTTGAGGGAGTGGGTCACTAAGCATTCAGGCTCAGGACCATTGTGGAGGACATCAAGCTCAACTGGCACAACATAGTACACAAAAACATTGTTCTACATCCTACTCTGGTGAGTACTGATTAGCTTGTGAGTGGCCATCTAAGATGCTATTATTGGTCTCTCCTCATCCAGAGCAAAGAAAAGAGAAAATCAAAGAAGGATGGAAGTAATTAGTCCAAAGTACTAATGGACAACTAGACCTCAGTCTATATGACCCTGGGCCCAGGAGAACTAGATGGTGCTTGGCTACCAATGTCAACCACTCAGAAAGGGATCAAATTGCAGATTCTGGATAGAGTGGGAGAAAAAATGTAGAACAAAATTTAAAATCATAAAGAAAACCAGGTTTACTGGTCGGATAAACCAAAACCAAACTCACTGTTGCTGAGTCAGATCCGACTCATAGCGCCCCCTCCTTGGGTTTCCGAGGCAGTGTCACTATGGATGCAGATTGCCCAACCTTCATTCCTAGGAGTGGCTGGTGGATTTGAACTGCCGGTCTTCTGGTTAGCAGTCAATTACCTTAGGCCCTATGCCACCAGAGCTTCCACTGGTCAGATAGAGACTGGTAAAACCTCCAAGACTATGACCCAGGCTCACCTTTTGGGCCTGAAATTGAGCTCACTCCCATGGCTTACCTTTCTACACCAGGGAGATGTACTTCTTAGAACAATCAACCGTGGAAGATCAGAAGGGCAGCATTTTCACAGGGAGAAAGGTAGGGAGGCAAGACTGCACATGCAAGAGGGACACAGGAAAGGGGAATGCGGTGTAGTAAATTACTTAGTGTGGCTTTTCTACCCATAAGTCTTTGTAAACTCTAAGGTGGGAATTGCTATTAGCTACGGAGGAGATCTAGATTTTAAAGTCGCCCACCTGGGTTATTTCTGTTGGGCGTGGCACAATACAATGTTCTGGGAAGTTCCCACTCTCTTTCACGTGC
>NW_006921777.1:1918596-1924068 GCF_000298275.1 Orycteropus afer afer | reverse complement strand
GGTTGGAGAAAGGACTGGAGGGAGGCAACATGTCTGGCCTGGCAGTAATAGGCCTTGGGTTACTGCTGGTAACCCTGTCTTCCCTTTGTGGAATTAGAGGAGGTCAGAACATGTGGCCTCCTTGCCGTTTTTGCAGGGAACTACAGGGCAAAGTGGGAGGAAAGTTTTACTTTGTGGCGAATGTACTCAGTGTCATAAAACAAAATGTGTATGAACTGTTGGATATGAAAAGAATCAACTTCATAAAATTTCACACAAATCACAATAAAAAGTTAAAACAACAACAACAAAAAAAACCCTGAGGGTGCTCTTAGGGATCCCCAAACTTGCAAATCACGTCAGAAGTTAGTGATCTTGTGGACTCACGCTAACTTTGCAAGTGCTAACTTACTTGATTATTACTAGTTTTTTAAATCATGTTTCTTGCAGAAATTGCCTAAATAGAATAAACTTGTCTGTGGTTGGGGTTCTAAGTTATGTGACTTGCACAATTTTGGTTATATTGAGTTTAACTTCCCTCAAATTATACAAGAAGACAGTCTATTTTTAAAATACATTTTAAACAGGCTATCTATATTATTCTACCGTTTTTATTTATGAATATTGGTACATTTTTGCTATGTAGTCATAATCTAAGTAAACCTTGTAGTGTAGTTAAAGAGCTTGGCTGCTAACCAAAAGATTTCCAGTTCAAATACACCAGCTGCTCTGCAGGAGAAAGATGTGGCAGTCTGCTTCTCTAAAGATTACAATCTTGGAAACCCTATGGGGTGGTTCTACTCTGCCCTATTTAGGTCACCATGAGTCAGATCAGCTTGATGGCAACAGCTTTAGTTTGGTTTAGTTATAATTAGGAAATACTTCACTCTTATTCTTGATATTAAAGCAGTCTGATTCCATTCAACTTCTGCACCCAATAAAAATCTGTTTTCCTGTCTGAATGGGAGTGGAAAAAGAAAAAAAAAAAAAAAAAACAGTAGGGAAGGAGAATAATAAATGAAGGAAAAGAAATAGGAAGATTGAAAAAAAAAAAAAAAAAAAAAAAAAAAGCAAAGACACTTTCATAATGGCTACTCTTACTCTTCCTTAGCTTTCCCAGTAGCTAGCATTGCCATTTCCTCACGGTATGACATGGTTGATTTAGGATTAAGCTTCTCTTCCACATTTTATATATCACTTCTGAGTTTTCCATCTCATAGATTTTCTGATGTCTATCATGGTGGTCTCCTGTCACCACCTCTACTACATTATCACTGTAAAACTTTTATACATGTTCTCTATCCTCTCATTTTCACAGCTATAACAATCTCAAATTTTGACTTTCCAGTCTTAGCATAGACACTCTGGCTCCTGATAGAAAAGACTAATCATTGTGACAACCAGAATGTACACGAGATTGTTATCAGCTCTTTAGCTATAAGACACGCTATATTGATGTGACATTTTATCTTGCTCCCATTATCTTCTCAGCTTCTCAAATCACTCTGAGAGCCACACATGGCAGGTAACATTCTTTCCAACCTCTTGGAAGCACAGAGAGATGAAGTGACTCGTTTATCACACAGCAAACCTAGAACTAGTCAGTTCTCCTATGTTCTAGATGAGAAGTTTTAATCTCATGACACAAATCATGTTTCATGTATGAGAATAAATTCTGACTTCTAAAATGCTATGCTATCTCAAACACTAGGCACTACAACACCAACATAATGATGCCTATATATCTGCTCAAAATTTGCCAGTGATCTCCATTTCTTTCAGATTATTACTCTACATTTTCAAATAATTTCCCTTACCTTGCTTGTCACTTACTACTTTTGGACTTGCTCAATCTAATCCCACCACAGTGTCTTCTTTGATGTTCTTCAAACCTGCCAAACACATTAGCACTTGATGGCCTTTGTACTGGCTGTATCCACTGCATAAATAATTCTTCTCCCAGATATCACTTCTCAGATAGTAATTAAAAGTCACCTTTTCAAATGATGCTTAACATGATCTTTTTGTTGTTGTTGTTGTTGTGATTTGGGTGAAAGTCTACAGAGCAAATTTGTCCTCCTTTCAACAGTTCATGCATATTTTGTTTCATGGCATTGTTTGTCTTCCCCACAATGTAATAGCTCTCTTCCACTTCTTCCCTGTAATTACCTTTTCCTTGTATCCTTCTTTACTGTGCATTCCTGCCCTCCGGGCTATCTCCCTAAGCAAATACTGCCCTTCTGATCTCTCAAGGTTGATTGTTCTTGGGAGGGTACCCACTTGGTGTAATTGTTCACTTTGCAGGCCTGTCTATTGTTTGTATGGAAGCCACATGATTGAGTTCAATTCTAAGTTTGAAAGGTGATTTGGGGCCATAATCTTGGGAGTTTCACCCATCTCAATCAGACCAGCAGGTCTGACCCTCTTTATGATTTTGAGTTTTGTTCAACATTTTTCTCCCACTCTATCTGAGATCTCCTATTTAAAAAAAAAAAAAAAATTAATTTTTTTTTAATTAAACTTTTTTTGTGTGTGCCTTAGGTGCAAGATTAGAGCAGAATTTGTTTTACATTCAACATTTTGTATACATTTAGTTTCACTCACCTTTTACCATCCCCAACCCTAATCCAGTCTCCTCCTCTCCCTGCCCAGTAACCGCCCCCAAACCACGTCCCCCATAGTTGTGTGCTCCTGTGTGTCCTGCATATACTCCATGTGAATGTTGCCCTTCTGGTGTCCAGTGGTCAATTGCGCAAGGAATGCATCTCCATGGAGTATGTGGGTGCATCACCCTGGATTGAATGGTCTGTGTGTACATCTTGTTTACTACCGGGCTGAGAGACAGCCCCTGGAAGTGAGTTTTATTCAGGCCCAGAATGTATCCCAGGGGGGTGTCTCCAGATTCCATCTGACCAGTAATGCTGGTTATTATTGTGTTTTTAGATTTAGTTCCACATTTTTCCTCCCACTCTATCCAGGATCTCCAAATTTGATCCTTTCCTGAGTGGTTGGCATTGGTAGCTGGGCACCACTTAGTTTATCTGGCCTTAGGGGTCATTGTGTCCTGGGGCTATTTCCAAATGCCCTTGGTTTTTTGCACTCTTCTTCGCTTCTGACAATAGGAGACCATTAGCTGCATCTTAGATGGCCACTTGAAAGCTTTTAAGACACTAGTCACTACTCACCAATGTAGGATGAGGAACAAGACTTTCATGTATTTTGTTTTGTCAATTGAGTCTGGTGTCCCCTGTATTTTGGCCTGAGTAGGTAGATCCATTGGATCTCTCTCCCACAGTGTCTGGCTGTCTTTGAGGGATTACTCTATGTCTGTCTTCTGTTATTTCTGTAAGGATTGCGGGTATTTTTTATCACTGGTATCTGTGCAAGATTATCCTCAGCTGAATCTATCTTTGGTCTAGAATATAATCCTGTTCACTGACCCCCATCTGATCTTCTCATATGTTTATGTTTTCATCTGTAGCTTGGTGTTTGGTGTTAATGGTAATGCAGTATTGTGGATATACTGGTTGGTATTAGCATCTGTCATCTACATCTTATGTGCACAATTCAGTGTCCTCCCTTCTCCTAATGTTATCATGGTGGTCACAGACGTTTTCTATACCATCCTTCTCCTTACCCATGTCAGCATGTGGGCCCCAGCTAGCCAGAAATTAATTCCTCCTCTTCCCTCTCCACCCCAGTAAACTACAAAGTGAGTTCCCTTTCCCAAGCAAACCCTTCTTTGTCTTTTTACAGTAATGGGCTCATATGGTACTTATTCTTCTGTGATTGACTTATTTCATTCAGCATAATGTCCTCTAGGCTCATCCATGTTATGAGATGATTCATGTATCCTTAATTGCTCTTTAATGTAGCATAGTACTCCATTCATTCATTGATGGGCATTTAAGTCATTTCCATCTCTTTGCTATAGTGATTTGTGCTGCGATGAACATAGATGTGTATATGTCTGTTTGTGCATTGCCGCTCACCTCTTTAGGATATATTCCTAGTAATGGAATTGCTGGATCAAATGGTATTTCTATTTTCAGTTTTTTTAAGAAAACACCATACCATTTTCACAATGGTTGTACCATTTAACAATCCCACCAGCAGTGCACAAGAGTTCAATTTCTCTGCAACCTCGCCAGCATTTGTTATTTTCTGTCCTGTTGAACTTTGCTATTATTGCTGGGGTGAGATGAAATGTTGTTGTTGTTTTGATTTACAGCTCTCTAATGACTAAAGATGGCAAGCAATTCCTCATGTGTTTGTGGGTTGTCAGCATATCATCTTTAGTGAAGTACCTGTTCAAGTCTTTTGCCCACTTTTTCAATTGGGTTGTTTGTCTTTTTGGTGTTGAGTTGTTGAAGTTTTCATAGATTTTGGAGCTAAGTCCTTTGTTAGATATGTCATAGGCAAATATTTTCTCCCAATACGTAGGTTCTGTTTTGACTCTTTTGATGAAGTCTTTTGATGCGCATAAGAATATAATTTTTAAAATGTCCAGTCATTCAGCTTCTCTTCTACCTCCTGTGCATTCTTGATTATGTTTGATAGTCTATTTATGCTGTAAATTTTTTATCCCTTTTGGAGTGGTTGCAGTGGTAGCCAGGCATCATCTTGTTCTGATCTTGGAGTCATGTAGGCTGAGGTTCCCATGGTTCACTATTCCCTTGGTCTACCTTTTTCCATATGTCTTTGTTTTCTTCATTCTTCTTTGCTCTGGACAAGGAGAGACCAATTGTTGTATCTTAAAAAGCCACTTGCAAGCTTTTAAGACCCAAGTTGATATTCATCAAAGTAAGATGGAGAATAATGTTTTTGTGTAGTATGTTATGACAATTAAACTTGGTGTCTCCCATGACTATGGTCCTGAGCCCAGGGGCCCAGTCATTCACTCCCTCCAGGTGTTTGGCTGTGGCTAAGAAGTTATCATAACTTTTCCCCCTCCTCCATTAGCTCTATTATATATTTGGACATTGTTATAGCACAAATAAATACATATGCACAACTTTCAAAGTTGCAACCTCTTCACTTTGATCATCATTTTCTTACTTTATTTTTTCCATAGTCCTTACCCTTTTTAATATACTATATCATTGTTTTTGTTGTTAGGTGCCATCAATTCAGCTCCAACTCATAATGATCCTATTAACAGCAGAATGAAACAATTCCTCATCACGCACCATCTTCACAATCCTTATTATACTGGAGCCCATTGTTGCAACCACTGTGTCAATCCATTTCATTGCAGATCTTCTCCTTTTCTGATGACCTTATACTTTACCAAGCATAAATCCTTCTCCAGAGAATGGTTTCTTCTGACAACATGACCAAAGTAGGTGAAATGAAGTCTGGTCATTCTCACTTCCAAGGATAGATTTGTTTGTTCTTCTGGCAGTACATGGTATTTTCACTATTCTTCACCAACATTACAATTCAAATACTTCAAGTCTTCTTCAGTCTTCCTTATTCATTGTCCAGGTTTCA
>NW_006921777.1:1907674-1918230 GCF_000298275.1 Orycteropus afer afer | reverse complement strand
AGAAACCAATTGATAGAGATACAGAAGATAATCCTGGAGCCCTGAGCTTTGAAAGGAAGTATACAGAAGTGGATTAGGCACCAACTAGTGGAAAAACTTGAAAGAAAACAATGAGTACAGAGAAGGCTGAAGCAGTGGACTGTCAGCTACTCTGACAGGACCAATAGCCTGAATGTTTCAAAGTGGTGTTGGGACCTAAGAATTGACCTAAAGATCAATGCTGGTCACCAAGGGCTGCAGGGATGACTGCACTGGTGGCCTATGATTAGGAAGGGAAACAGCAAGGAGGGAGACAACCTGAACTGTGGACTTTTGGCTATCCAGAGGTGCAACCATTTTGATTGTTTACAAGTGGTAGCCATTTTGTATATTTAAAGTGACCGAGGGCACAGCCACTTTGAATGTTTATAAGCTGTGGCCATTTTGCATATTTAAAGTGACCGAGTGAACAGTAATTTTGGTTGTTTACAAATGGCAGCCATTTTGTATATTTAAATTGACAGCATTCTCATTTGGACCCAGGAATCTAAGAATAGATTCCATTTGCCAAGGGTGGCAGGGACATATGGGAGGCTGACAATGGGAGACAGGTGGTGAGTGTATAAGTGCTGCCAACTAGCAAATAGAGGAGCACAGCACAGTACCCTGCTACATAGATAACATACAAACAAAACAAAGAAAAAGAAATCATGGGCAAATCACTCCAACATACAATCGCCAATTAAATATAAGCACAAAAATGTCACAATGCCTCAGAGACAACAGAGCATCACATTCCACACAAAGAACCAAGATAAAGCCGAAGAAACAAAGATACAGACCCAAAACACATCCCTGAGGAAGACACAGCATTGAAACTCCCTGATAAGGAATTCAAAAGAATTATATTTAGGTACCTTCAATGAATTGAGAGACAGATCAAGGAAAACACTGACAAATTTGAGGAAAACCTAGAGAAAACCCTAGAACAATTTTGAAAGATATTATAAAAACAAAATGACAAAATAAATGAAAAATTAGAAATGATACAAAATCTACAGATAGAAATCCAGAAGATTAATACTCAGTTTTCAGAAATAGATAGCACATTGAAGGAGCAAAGGAGTGGAATTGGATCAATAGAAGAGAGAATTAATGAGATTGAAAGCAAATACCTTAATATCTCTTTGAAAAGGGATCAATCAGAAAAAAGATCAAAACAAAATGAAGAAAGTCTAAGGTTCATGTGGGATACCATCAAAAGGAATAACCTATGGGTAATCAGAATTCCAAAACAGGAAGAAACAAATAAAACCACAGAAAATAATTTTTGAAGATTTGTTGGAAGAGAATTCCCCTGCTATGATGAAAGATAAGAATAAACCCTTTCAAGAAGTTCAGTGAACCCCAAACAGGATAGATTCTAAAAGAAAATCATGAAGACATATTATCATCAAACTCACCAAAACCAAAGACAAAGAAAGAATCCTGAAAGCAGCACAGGAAAAATGAGAAGTTACCTACAAGGGGCAAGCAATAAGACTAAACTCAGATTTCTCGGCAGAAACCATGAAGAAGACAGTGGGATGGTATATATAAAACCCTGAAAGAGAAAATTTTCCAGCCAAGAATTATATACCCAGTAAAAATGTCCCTCAAATATGATGGTGAAATTAAGATATTTCCAGATAAGCAGAAATGAAGGGAATTTGTTGAAACCAGACCAATCTTACAAGAGATGCTAAAAGGAGTCCTTTGGACAGAAAACCAACAAGAGCAAACAACAACTGACAACACACATGATGACATAACCTAGAAACCAACCCAGATATAGAAGTATACAAAGTAAATAAGCCCAAGAGATTGTAAACAGGGAACCAGAAACATCAATTGACAAATGAGGACAACTACAAACCAAAAAGAGGGAAAAAATTGTGTAGTTACCGAACTTCTAAATGAGAGGGAAATCAGGACAACTGCAAGATGGAACAGATGCTTCTAAATTTGGGGAAAAAATTATAAATCACAGGATAATCCCAAAGAAAAATGATAAACCTTCACACCGAAATAAAAAAGATGATCAGCACAAACATTTAGCAAATACTGAAACAATAGCAACAAAGGAAATGATAAGACAATTCATAAACAAAATGACCTCAGCACAAAAAAATTATATGGAACAAAGAAATCAACACCACGAAAAAGCACATAACAAAATAACAGCAACAAATTCGTATTTGTTGATAATTACATATCTGGCATATGTAATTGCATGTTTTCTCTAAGATGTATAGAAAACTCCAACACCTCAACAGCAAAGGAATTAATAATCCAATTGAAAAATGGGCAGAAGACATGAATAGACACTTCACCAGAGAGGATATTCAGGTGGCCAGCAAATACATAAAGAAATGTTCACCATCATTAGCCATTGGAGTGATGCAAATCAAGACATCAGTGAGATACCATCTCACCCCAGCACTACCGGCAAGGTTCAGCAAGACAGAAAATGGCAAATACTGGTGAAGATGTGGAGAGATTGGGACTCTCATGCACTGCTGGTGGGACTGTAGAATGATACAAGCACTATGGAAAACAGTCTGGCAATTCCCTAAAAAGCTGGAATTAGAAATAACACTTGACCCAGCAGCCCCATTGCTGGGTATATATCCTAGGAAAGAGCCAGGACAAGAACAGACATATGTGCACCCATGTTCCTCGCAGCACTATTTACAGTGGCAGGAAAATGGAAGCAATCTACATGCCCATCAGCAGAAGAATGGATAACCAAACTATGGTACAAACACACAATGGAATACTATGCAACCCTAAAGAATAATGTAGAATCTGCAAAACACCACACAACATGGATGGACTTGGAGAACATTATGCTGAGTGAAATAAGTCAATCAAAGAAAGACAAATAGAGTATTAGTTTATTATTGTAAAAAGTCATTGGAAGATTTATATATGGAAGGAAAATTTCTTTGTTGGTTACCAGGGGTGGTAATAGAGGGGAGGGAACACTGTTTAAAAAAAAAAAAAAATTCACTGACCTATGTCACTTTAGTTTTGTGTATTTCACTGTACATAAATTATATTTGAAGAAAATACATTTAAAGAGGTCTTTTGCAGCAGATTTTCCCAGTACAATATAATGTCTGATTTCTTGACTGCTGGTTCTATGGGTGTTGATTGTTGATCCAAGTAAAATGAAATCCCTGACAACTTCAGTCTTTTCTCCATTTATTGTGGTGTTGCTTATTGGTCCATTTTCAAGGATTTTTGTTTTGTTTATGTTGAAATATATTCCATACTGAAGACTGACCAATCTTCATCAGTCAGTGCTTTGAATATCTTTACTTCCAGCAAGCAAGGTTTTGTCATGTGCATATCACAGGTTGTTAATGACTCTTCCTCCAAATCTGATGCCACGTTCTTCTTCATATTGTCTAGCTTCTCAGATTATTTGTTCAGCATACAGATAGAATAAGTGTGGTAAAAGGCTATAACCCTCAGACACACCCTTACAGATTTTAAACCATGGAGTACTCCCTTTTTCTGTTTGAAAGTGTGTGGAGAGATTCCCAGCAAGTTCAGGGCAGTACTTGCACTAAGGGCCAAGAGACCGAGGAAATGACCCAGAGCCACACTCTGTGACATGGATTTATTGGGACTTACTTATAGGGAGTTCAGGGATGGCAGGCTGGACAAACAGGTGAGAGAGAGAGGGGGAAAAAAAAAAAAACTGCCCTGTGTTAAAGTGACAGGCAATTTTTATATTGAAGTACACAAAAGGGGCACTTTGCTAGGTCTCATATGAGCTTCAACTCTCATTCCTGCACACCCATGTGCGAGGAAGTAAGAAAGCTTTGAGTTCAAGTGTTCTTGTAAATCTTTTGGGGCTGTTTCAAGGCCTGGCTTATAGCCTGGCATGCCCACAAAAACAATGTTTGACAAGACAGCCTGATAAACACCAGCAGTGACTGTACTAAGACACTTGCCATCTTTTGATATGCATGGTATTTACCCTACAGGACGACAACCTCTTGGTCTATGTATAGGTTCTGCATGAGCACTAATTCCAGAACACTAAGTGTTCTGGAATTCCCATCCTTCACAATGTAATCCATTATTTGTTGTGATCCACATAGTCGAATACATTTGCATAGTCAATAAAACATAAGTAAACATCTTTCTGGTATTCTTCACTTTCAGCCAAGATCCATCTGACATCAGCAATGATATCCCTCATTCCAGGTCCTCTTCTGAATCCAGCTTGCATTTCTGAAAGTTCCCTGTGAATATAATGCTGCACACATTATTTAATTATCTCCAGCAAAACCTCACTTGTATGTAATGTTAATGATATCATTTGGTAATTTCCATATTCTGTGGGATCACCTTTCTTTCAAATAGGCACAAATATGGATCTCTTCCAGTCAATGGGCCAGGTAGCTGTCTTCCAAATCTCTTGGCATAAACAAGTAAGCACCTCCAGTGCTGCATCTGTTTATTGAAACTTCTCAACGGCTATTCTGTCAATCCCTCTAGTCCTGTTTTTCACCAGCTTCTTCAGTGCAGCTTGGTCCTCTTCCTTCAATACCATTAGTTCTTATGCTACCTCCTGAAATGACTGACTGTTGAACCGTGCTTTTTGGTACAGAGATTCGAGTATTCCTTCTATTTTTTGGGGGGATGTTTCCTCCATTATTCAATATTTTGCCTATAGAATCCTTCAGTATGCAAGCCAAGGCTTGAATTTTTTCTTCAGTTATTTCTGCTTGAGAAATGGAAAGTGTATTTGGTTTCATAATTCCAGGTGTTTGCACATTTCATTATAATACTTCACTTTATCTTCTTGAGTCATCCTTTGAAGTCTTTTATTTCAACATTTTTTTTTCCTTTCGTTTTAGGTACTCTTCAAGAACAAGTTTCAGAGTCCCTTCTTGATCTGTTTTGGTATTTTCTTCTTTTCTTATCTTTTTAATGACCTTTTGCTTTATTCATGTATGATGTTCTTGATGTTATCCCACAACTCATCAGGTCTTCAGACATTGGTGTTCAGTGCTTCAGATCTATTCTTCAGATGGTCTCTAAATTGAGGTGAAATATACAAAGGTCATATTTGGGCTCTCATGTGCTTATTTTAATTTTCTTCAGCTTCAACTTGAACTTGCATATGAGCAATTGATGGTCTATTACACAGTCACCTCCTGGCCCTGTTTTAACTGATGATATAGAACTTCTCCATTACCTCTTTCCATGGATGTAGTTGATTTAATTTCAATTTATTCCATCTGGTGAGGTCCATGTGTATACTTGCCATGTATTTTGTTGAAATATAATAATATAATATAAAAAAAGATCTTTATATTCACAATGAAGAAGTCATTGGTTTTGAAGAATTCTATCTAGTGATCTCCAGGATCATTTCTATCAACAAGGCCATACTTTCCAACTACTGATGGTCCTTCTTCATTCCCAACTTTTGCATTTCAAGCTCTAGCAATTATTAGTACATCTGATTGCATGTTTGGCCAATTTCAGACTGCAGTCGTATTTTGAGTGTCTTCCAATCTAAGAACTCCATATTCTGGCACTGCATCAGATAATGTTTTGTGGCTCATTATAAAGTTTTCCAATAATATATTAAGAAGCGTTTCACTGCTATTCCTAAGGTTTTCAGTGGGTAATTTTTTCAGAAGTAGATGGCTCCCTTCTTGTTGTTTCCTTAGTCTGGAGGCTCTACTAAAACCTTTCCATCATGGGTAACCCTGCTAGTATTTGAAATACTGGCATAGCCTCCATCTCACAGCAACATGCAAGCCATTACACTAAGACAGACAGACAGATGAGTTTAATATACTATGTTATTTACTTATTTGATATGTTTATTATCTGTTATCTGTCTCCCTTAACTAGAATGTAAGCTCCTCAAAGATAGAGATTTTTTTATATGTTTAGTTTACTCATGTAATCTCAGTGTGTAATAGAGTTCAGTAAATAGTGATTAATAAATACACATTCTACTAGTCTTCCTGTAGATTGCAGACATTAACTTTCCCTTAAAACTAGGCTGTGGAATGTTGACTGCCTTTTGTAAGGTAGAGTTTATAACCCCGGTATCCCCTCAAAGGAGAATTGGCAGAACAACAAGCTCACTTTTGCAGCTTGAGGTAAATCCAATTTAAAAATCTGTCATATTCTATAATAGATTATAGCTTGATAAAAGATTTTGAATATAATTTTAAAGCTTCACGGTCATCATTACTTTTATCAGCTGATATATGTCTATACTAAAGCTCTTCTTTTCAGCTTTGAAATTATAAAATACTTTTTCCTGGCCAGAAATCTGAGGAAAGGAGTATCTAAAAGCTAGTTCTCTTATGATATGATGAGAATACTATAGAGAAACTGACATTTCTCTCTAAATAATAATCCTAAATAATAAATATAATTTTGTGAATTCTTGAAACTAGGTTGCAAATGTCTAGCATTTCTCAGTTAGACACAGAGGTATGTGTGTGTCTGCTTTCATATGTGTATCTATGTGCATCCTTACATGCCTGCATGCATGTGTGTGTGTGTTTTGGTGAATTTTCTATTTAAGCCTTTCTTTTTTTTTTTTTTCCCTCAATGCCTAGTAGAGTGTTCTAATTGTTTCCATTCTGAAAAGGTACAAAACCTGTTCAAAGAGGTGGTGCTTGGTGCTTCACTTCCTATACAGGATATAATGTTCAAGGTCCACAAACATCATGGAAGCAGAGTTTCCAGTAAGCTTGGAGAGTAATTAGTTCAAAACAAATGGGAACTATTTTAGGGCCTTTTATGTTCTTTTTTTAGAATTGAATTGGAGAAAAAGATGGTCATTTAGATGTTATCCTAACAATTCAAAAGATTCTGTCTCCCTTTCTTCGGTTCACACCTTAAAATGTCAGCTGGAGACAAAGGGAACTTCATTCTGGTGTGGATGGCCTGGAGGAGATGTTAATTGAGGGCAGTGGTATTGTGTAGCAATTCACTGACTCTGTCACCTGTTCAAATTTGTTGATTTACTTGGAAATTGAGAAATGGAAAGGTGTGTTTGTGGATAAGCACTTGTACTTCTGCTGATTTATGTTGGTTACTGAAAATGGAGGTGAGGAAGTCAAAGAATAAAAAGCATTTAAAAGACACAGATGTACCTCAGGAGGACTATCTGGTACAATAAGTGGCATAGTAATTTTCTCTCTCAGTGCTTCACTTTTGTTCCCCATGAAGTTTATCTTTGCGTAAGTCAAATAGCAACTTATTCATTCTAGTGTCTCATGAAGACTAAGAACAAATCTCTTTCTCTTCTTTCTCTCTCTCTCTTTTTTCCTTAAGCAAAACTAAAAAAAAAAAAAAGACTTTATTTTAAAATGTGTGCTCAAGTAGAATAACAATGAACTACAAGAGACAAGCAATAGGTGCTGTTTTAAGCTATTCACAGCATAGCCCATTTCTCGGAATCCAGGTTGAATCAGCTAACGAGGAGAATGCCCTCAGTTTTAGCCATTTGGTCTGACCAGGAAACATTTATACAAGTGTATAGATTAGGAGAGAATTTGGATTTGCCTCCTAAAACATGACATTATTTAGAGAATAAGATGATATATGTTAAAACAAACAAACAAACAAACAAAAAAAAAAACTCACTGCCACCAAGTCGACACCAAACTCAGAGACTCCCATAGGGTTTCCAAGATGGTAAATCTTTACAGTAGATTGCCAAGCTTCCTTCCACAGAGTGGCTGGTGGATTTGAACTCCTGGTTACCAATCAAATGCCTTAGGCACTGCACTGCCACAGCTCCTTAAGATGATATATAACTAAAAATCAAACTCACAGCTGTCGAGTCGTTTCTACTTTCATAGAGTTAACTAAGTCACTTTCCTATGAGCTCTGGTAGTATAGTGCCTAAGGCATTTGACTGCTAACCAGAAGGCTGGCGGTTCAAACCCCCCAGCCACTCCTCGGAAGGAAGATGGGGCAATCTACTTCCATAGTGATGCAAAATGCAACCATTGCCCTGGAGTCGGACCTGACCCATAGTGACCCCTCCTTGGGTTTCTGAGGCAGTGTCACTACGGAAGTAGATTGCCCAACCTTCCTTCCGGGGAGTGGCTGGTGGATTTGAACGGCCAGCCTTCTGGTTAGCAGTCAAGTGCCTTAGGCACTATGCTACCAGAGCTCCCACTGCCTCGGAAACCCAAGGAGGAGTCGCTGAGTCGGGTCCGACTCCACAGCACATAACAACAACAACAACATGAGTGTCTGTAGTAATTATTAGACAGTGACCACATTTGGTGGGGAGTGGTAAATGAAAAAGTTTTGGAGAGAGCTATCCTTCCCCACAGTGCATGAAAATAAAGAGTATCTTTTGTTAGGGTTGACAAACATTTTATGTATTGTGTCAGATAGTATACATTTGAGGATTTGTCATCCATAGGGTCTCTATCACAATACTCAACTCAATCACAACTATAGTGTGGTGGCTGTGTTTCAATAAAATTTTATTTATGGAGACTGAAATTTGTACTGCTTATAAATTTTCATCTGTCATGAAGTATCCTTCATTTCAAAAATTTTTTTCAACTATTCAAAAACCATACAAACCATTCTTAGTTTGGGGGCTGTATAAAAACAGAATTAAACCTACCTGACATAGTTTGCTGACCCATTTTAGAGCCACATGTGATATGTGCATGGACTAGTGGTGAATGTCAATAAATTTTTTAGACTGAGTCACAAGTGGACATTTGGTAGGACTAAAAAAATTCCTTATTGACTATGGCCAGTAGCTTTCAGTAGCCCTCTAAAACATGATATTAAAATATTGCCTTTGTGGATTACTTTAAGCTCTTATTACTATGACACCAGCTCAATATACAGAGTAACATGTCCTCCCCAACCAGGTATATCAGAACTTTTATGTTTAAAATCCACTTAGAGGATTTATATAAAAATATATACACAATCTATTGTATTCATGCCACTCATTTCAAATATAAACTTCTTCATTACAGCTATAACAATGACTGCCACCATAATTTGGTGTTTACTACGTGCTATGCTGTGGTAAATAGTGATATCATCTCATTTAAAACTCACAATAACCTTTGGGAATAAAACTATTCCCATATTAGAGGTGCACTCTGAAATTGACTGCACATGCAATCAAGATCTGTTGTTTATCACTGGTGATTGGAATGTAAAAGTTGGAAACAAAGAAGAATCATTAGTAGTTGGAAAATTTGGCCTTGGTGACAGAAATAACGCCGGAGATCACATGATGAAATTTTACAAGACCACCAACTTATTCATTGCAAATACCTCTTTTCAACAACACAAATGGTGCATATACACATGGACTTTGCCAGAAGGAGTACAGAGGAATCAGATTGACCACATCTGTGGCAAGAGATGATGGAAAATTTCAATATCTTCAGCCAAAACAAGGCCAGGAGCTGATTGTGGAACAGACCATCAATTGCTCATACGCAAGTTCAACTTGAAGTTGAAGACAATTAAAACAAGGCCACAAGAGCCAAAATATGACCTTGAATATGTCCCTCCTGAAATTAGAGACCATCTAAATAATAAATTTGGTGCATTGAACACCAGTGACCAAAAACCAGAAGAATTGTGGGATGACATCAAGAGCATCATCCATGAAGAAAGCAAGAGGTCACTAAAAATACAAGAAAGAAAGAAAAGATGAAAATGAATGTCAGAAGAGACTCTGAAACTTGCCCTCGATTGAAGAGTAGCTAAAACAAATGGAAGAAATGTCAAGATAAAAGAGCTGAACCAAAGATTTCTAAGAGCAGTTTGACTAGACAAAGCCAATTACTATAAAGAAATGTGTAAAGACCTGGAGTTAGAAAACCAAAAGTGAAGATTATGCTTGGCATTTCTCAAGCTGAAAGAAATGAGGAAAAAATTTAAGCCTCGAGTTGCAATATTGAGAGATTCTATGGGAAAAATATTGAATGATGCAGGGAACATCAAAAGATGGTGGAAAGAATATACAGAGTCACTGTACCAAAAAAACTGGTCAATCTTCATCCATTTCAGGAGGTGGCATATGATCTAGAACCAATGGTACTGAAGGAAGAAGTTGAAGCTGCACTGAAAGACTTGGCAAAGAACAAGTCTCCAGAAATTGATAGAATACCCACCGAGATGTTTCAACAAACGGATGCCCCACTGGAGGCACTCCCTTGGTTATGCCAAGAGATCTGGAAGACAGCCACCTGGCCAACTGACTGGAAGAGATCCATGTTTGTACCCATCCCAAAGAAAGGTGATCCAACAGAATGTGGAAATTATCAAACAATATCATTTATATCACATGTAAGTAAAATCTTGCCAAAGATAATTCAAAAATGGTTTCAGCAGTATATTGACAGAAAACTTCCAGAAATGCAAGCTAGATTCAGAAGAGGACCTGGAATGAGAGATATCATTGCTGATGTCAGATGGATCTTGGCTGAAAGCAAAGAATACCAGAAAGATGTTTACTTGTGTTTTATTGACTATGCAAAAGCATT
>NW_006921777.1:1902238-1906774 GCF_000298275.1 Orycteropus afer afer | reverse complement strand
CTTGAAGACTAAGGTGCACCTGACACAAGCCATGGTATTTTCAATCACCTCATATGCATGTGAGAGCTGGACAATGAATAAGGAAGACCAAAGAAGAATTGATGCTTTTGAGCTGTGGTTTTTCCAAAGAATGCTGAAAGTACTGTGGACTGCTAAAAGAACTAACAGGTCTGTCCTGGAGGAAATGCAGCCAGAATGCTCCTTGGAAGTGAGAATGGCCAGACTTCATCTCACATACTTTGGTCATGTTGTCAGAAGGGACCATGCCCTGGAGAAGGAAGTCATGCTTGGTAATGTACAGGGTCCACAAAAGAGGGAAAGGCCCGCAACGAAATAGATTGACACAGCATCAGCTGCAATGGGCTCAAGTATAGCAACAATCTTGGAGGTGGCTCAGGACCAGGCAGTGTTTCATTCTGCTGTGCACAGAGTCTCTATGAGTTGGAGATGACGCGACAGCACCTAACAACAACTGTGTTATAGGAGCTCTGGTAGTGTAGTGCCTAAGGCACTTGACTGCTAACCAGAAGGCTGGTGGTTCAAATCTACCAGCCACTCCTCGCAAGAAAGGTGGGATGATCTACTTTCGTAGTAATACCGCCTGGAAACCCAAAGAGGGGTTGCTATGACTCAGGTCTGACTCGACACCATATAACAACAACATTGTGTTACAGTCACTAGACAGAGAGTATACGTCTAGACAGATTAATGAGAATGATGCCTATCTTAAAGGATTTGTCAATTTAGTAAAAGAGAGATACCTAAACAGCTAAATATAATTCTATACTCTAAAAAGGTAGGTATAAAATAAATACAGACACTTAGATTGGAGAGTGATTATTTTTATCTGAAAAAATAGAAGGCTCTGGGGATGCTTCACAGATTAATGAGATGTAGTAGGACCTTGCAGGATTGAAGCATGAATGAATGATTTCTGCCCATTAGATTGATTTGTTGATAGCAGTAGTTTCTAATATCCTTCAGTTAAAACTGACTTGTTGTCGTAATATTTGTTTCCATCCATCTGCAAAAATTGGATTTTTTTATGAGTGTGCCTTTTTGAGAATAAGCTAATTTTTTCTGCTTAAGTAAGATAAAACAACAAAATCTTTCCAACACCAGATAAAATATTAACTCTCTTTGACAGAAATCAATTAGACTATCCAATGGGTAATTGCTTATACTTCTGAAAAGCACTATAAACCACTATGGAAAGAGCAAAAAGACTAAAATTCAAATCACAGAGGCAGTTTCTTCATTCATTAAATCATTTACTCAGTCAAATATTTATCATAGTAAGGACCTATTAGGGACTGGTGACAGTAGTGGGTAAAGGATATATAGATGATATTGGATGATGGAGTAAATAGAAAAAAAAAATAATTACTTGATCTTATTTTCTAGGATAAGGCAAATGATAATACGTAAATATTAAGTATTAATTTAAAGAACAAAAAGTTCTCTGAAAATAATTATGTCAATGCTATAGAGAGTGAACTAGAGTGAGAGGAGTATTTTCTGCAGGACAGCCAGGAAAGGCTGTTCTAAGAAAATAACATTTTTATTGAGACCTCAATGGATATGAGAAGCTAGTAAGAGGCAAACCAGAAGCCAGAGAATTATGGGGCCAGGAAACAGCAGATACAAGGGACAGAGCTTGGTGTTATCTTCCAGAAACAGGAAGAAATACTTCTTGGTGTACTCTCTTTACCATGAAAGCAAAAGATGGTTGTGAGCTGAGGTGGAAGATAGTACGGATCTTTTGCATGAAGTTAAGTGGTTTTGATTTTATTCTAGTTGTATTGGGAAGCTATTGGAAGGTTTCAGGCAGTAAGGTGATATTATCTGATTTATAATTTTAAAAATCTGCTGCTATGTGGAACATGATGTGTAGTTGAACAAAAGTAGAATAGAAGTCTACTGTAGGTGACTATTAATTGCCATTATGGGTAGAAATACTTTATGCCAATTGTCAGAAGTAAGAATTATCGTGATTTTCATGGCTCCGAATCATTCTCAATATTTTCTTGAATTTTGGGATAGAGAGAATTGGCCAATTTGCAAATAAATGTGAATATTAGCAAATGTGCCAATTTGCACATATGGGCTATTAAAATTTGTAAGAAGATGTGTCTCCATCTATCATAACTGAAATCTCACTGAGATGTTTACTGAAGCCTATCACAGAAGTTCTACTTGATACCTGATTATAAAACATTTTTTTTTTTGGTTTTCTTTGGGCAAGGCATTTTGCAATGAGCCAGAAAGAATATGAATTTGCATAAGACATATTCTTACCTATAAGACTGTGATCTTCTTTCTAGGGAGCCAATCTTAAAAAGTCAAATTTTCAAAGGTTTTGCATAGCTGATCTGCATGTGTTCTTTGCCCATGTGGCTGGCAAATGTCCAACTTTCTTTATGAAACATTTAGCTGGCCAGTTGTAATTAACGATCCATTTCGCATAGTGTTTTGGTGTGAAGAGTATCATTTCAGTGCTCTCTGTTGCCATAGTTAAGGTTGTTTTGGTATTCTTCTTTTACCACAATTCATATTTCTCACTAAGTCATGGTTTTACAATGTCTCCGAACTGAAGGTCTGATCAGTAAATGTTGGAATGAATGATTTCAGAAGCTACATAATAATAGCTAGCATGTGCTTATAAAGTGTCCAGAACTGCCCTAAGTACTTGTGCAACAATCCTATGACTCTTCTACATTTTAAAGATGAGGACACAAGCACAGAAAACATAGGTAATTTTCTCAAAGATTTGCAGCTAGTAAGTTGATAGAGGACATGTTGAACCTAGGACATCTGGCACAAGTGCTCACACTGAGCTGGACTCCCTGTGCTTTGTCTCCACAAATCATAGTCTGGAAAATTCCCTGTCCTTAGACTCACAGGGCAATGAGAAAACTGCCCCTGTCCACCTTTCTGATCTCACCTTCAGTTGCCCTTCCTTTTCCCTTCACACTCCAGTCCTCTTCACAGTTAAGTTTCGGTGACGAACGTCTGGCCAAGCTTCTGTCCCTTAGCACCAAAGTAGGTTTCATGACCATGCAACCCGTGCAGTTGTATAGCTCTTGTATTTGGAAAAGCCTTGTTCATGACTTAATGGTGTTCCATATCCATTTTAAGGAGCCCTGGTGGCACAATTTTAAGTACTCAACTGCTAAACAACTCGAACCAGTAGCCCTGCAGGAAAAAAGACATGGCAATCTGTTCCTGTAATGACTACAACCTAGAAAACCTGGGCACAGGTATAGCAAAGGGCTTTTCTACTCTGTGATATAAGATATACTCTGTATATATAAGGCATACTCTGTCACTATAAGTTGAAATCCACTCTATACCACACAAAAACATAACCATTTAAAAATTATTAATAATTTTGTCTTTGAACTTGTGCTTTATAATGAAGTTCAAAGGGACAAAGGACAATGCATATGATCGGAAGTGATAAAGACAATATACATGTCTAATTTCACTTGAGGCCGTGTTTGCGTATGTGATGCCCCATGAACATAGAATTCCACTGGAGCCATGATATGTCAAAGTTCAAGGAAACTTCAAGTGAAGTAAATGTATTGCATTTACAATTGAGTCAAAAGGGTGCTCATAGATTCAACTGTGGCACTAACAGCCACATTTCCTATTGAACAAAAACTTGCTTCAAATGTGGAAGGAAGGCAATTCTAAGAATTCAAAGAAATACAGTTGGCTAAGGAATCCTTTCACATCCTTTGTTACTTGTGTTACTTCCCTGTATAAGACATAGAGGGAAAGGGAAAGATAGGGTAGCCCATAGCTCCTTTTCTTTTCAGTTCTTTTCTCATCAGTAATTAAAACATAGAAAGTATTAGTACAATGTATGGCTCTGAAGAAGTGCAATCAAACAGCCGAGGGTTATTATTATTATTTTCAGTAGCTGCAAAATATATAGGCACATAGGAGCTATACAATACAGTTTGTGTTATCCGGTGATTTTCCATATGTTAAATGATCATCTATGATTTTAAAACTGATATTATACAAAATAATAAGGAAAGATAAAATACATACTAATAATTTAAAGTTTTATTTTTTCTTTGCTTAGAATAACATTAAGTAACCCACTCATTGGCATAATGTCAATTCTGACTCATTACTACCCCATAAGACAGAGTAGAACTGCTCCATATGATTTCCAAGAATATAAATCTTTACAGAAGAAAACCACTTTATCTTTCTTCATTGGAGCAGCTGGGGGGTTCAAACTGCTAACCTTTTGGTTAGCAGCTGAATGCTTTAACCACTGTCCCACCAGAGCTACTTATAACATTAAATAACAATTGATAAATATGATGACATTTTGAGAAAAAGATTGGCAAGGAAATTAAAAGTATGATATTTTAATACTTTCATTGACACTTGTTTCATGCTATTTCTTTTTTTTTTTTAATTTTATTTTGATTTGGGTGAAGATTTACAGAGTAAATTCACTTTTCATACAGCAGTTCACATATACTTTGTCTCATGTCATTGACCAAAATTTAC
>NW_006921777.1:1897382-1897933 GCF_000298275.1 Orycteropus afer afer | reverse complement strand
AAGATTATCTTCTGTGTCTGTGTTAATTGGTTTCCCTTTTCTTTGTTGAAGAGGGTCTTTGCAATCCTTCTGCCCAGTCCGCCATCTTGCCGGAACTTTTTTCATGCTATTTCAACAAAAAACCTTACATTTTCATTTTCTGCTGGGTCACACAAATTATATACCAGTCCTGTTAAGCCTACGTTGTTTCTGTATTTACTAGCTATGCCTGACCCTCCTGTAGTCTACCTGGCAAATAGATAAGCAACTTCATATGTCCCTCAGATAACACCTCTTTAGTGACTCCTTCCCTACCTCTACTGACAAATCTGTTGTTGTTAGGTGCCATCGAGTCATTTCCGACTCATAGGGACCCCATGCACAGTAGAATGAAACACCGCCCAATCCTGCGTCAGCTCCATGATCCTTGCTATACTTGAGCCCATTGTTGCAGCTACTGTGTCAATCCATCCTATCAAAGGCCTTCCCCTCCTTTGTCGACCCTCCACCCTACCAAGCATGACATCCTTCTCCAGGGAATGGTCCCTTCTGACAACATGACCAAAGTAGGT
>NW_006921777.1:1880956-1896312 GCF_000298275.1 Orycteropus afer afer | reverse complement strand
TTCATTGCAGCTTTGACTTCCTCCTTCAGTATCATTGGTTCTAGATCATATGCCACTTCCTGAAATGGATGAAGATCAACCAGTTCTTTTTGGTATAGTGACTCTGTGTATTCCTTCCATCTTCTTTTGATGTTCCCTGCATCATTCAATGTTTTGCCATTAGAATCTCTCAATATTGCAACTCGGGGCTTAAATTTTTTCTTCTTCAATTCTTTCAGCTTGAGAAATGTCGAGCGTGTTCTTCTCTTTTGGTTTTCTAACTCCAGGTCTTTGCTCATTTCATTATAGTAATGGACTTTGTCTTCTTGAGCTGCTCTTTGAAATCTTCAGTTCAATTTTTTTATCTTTTCATTTCTTCCATTTACTTTAGCTACTCTTCACTCAAGGGCAATTTTCAGAGTCTCTTCTGTCATCCATTTTGGTCTTCTCTTCTTTCGTTTTCTTTTTAGTGACCTCTTGCTTTCTTCATGGATGATGCTCTTGATGTCATCCTACAATTCATCTGGTTTCCAGTCATTGGTGTTCAATGCATCAAATCTATTCTTTAGACGGTTTCTAATTTCAGAAGGGATATATTCTAGACCATATTTTGGCTCTCATGGACTTGTTTTAATTGTTTTTAATTTCAAGTTGAACTTGTACATGAGCAGTTGAGGGTCTGTTCCACAATCAGCTCCTGGCCTGGTTTTGGCTGAAGATATTGAGCTTTTCCATCACCTTTTGCCACGGATGTAGTCAATCTGATTCCTGCGTGTTCCATCTGGTGAAGTCCATGTGTACAGCTGCCATTTGTGTTGGTGAAAAAAGGTGTTTGCAATGAACAAGTTTTTGGTCTTGTAAGTTTTTGGTCTACCATGCGAGTTTCAGCATTATTTCCAGCATTATTTGTCACCAAGGGCAAATTTTCCAAGTACTAGTGGTTCTACTTTGTTTCCAACTTTTGCTTTCCAGTCACCAGTTATAATTAACACATCTTGATTGCAAGTTTGGTCAATTTCAGACTGCAGAAGTTGATAAAAGTCTTCAATTTCCTCATCTTTGGCTTTGGTGGTTGGTGCATAAATTTGAATTATAGTCATATTAATGGGTCTTCCTTGTAGACATATGGATATTATCCTATCACTGACAGCATTGTACTTCAGGACAGATCTTGAAACATCCTTTGTGATAATGAATGCCATGCTATTTCTCTTTAAACTGTCATTCTGACATAGTAGATCATATTGTTGTCTGATTCAAAATGGCCAAAACCAGTCCATTTCAGCTCACTAATGCCTAGGATATCAATCTTTATGCGTTCCATCTCATTTTTGACAACTTCCAATTTTCCTAGATTCATACTTCGTACATTGCATGTTCCTATTATTAATGGATGTTTGCTGCTGTTTCTCCACAAATTGAGTGGCAAATGGAGGTCTCTAAAGCTTTACCTTATCCATATGAGTAAGGTTGATATTACTCTGATAATGCAGCTCTTTTCCAGTCCCACTTTGAGAGCTTTCTAAGCTAAGTGCCTCATCTTCCTCCTCTGTATTGGACAGTGTTTCTGGACTATTCATAAATTTGCACAGTAATATATCAGACAGTGTTACTCTGCTATTCATAAGGTTTTCCCTGGCCAATTCTTTGAGAAGTGGATGGCCTCCTCCTCCTTCCTAGTCTGTCTCAGTCTGCAAGCCAGGCTGAGACCTGTGCAGCAGGTGCACCCCACTGGGTTGAAAACCAGTGGCACAGCCTCAAGACTTATAGCAACACATCACCACAGTAGGACAAACTGACAGACAAATTTGTTTCCCTCAGCTGTTGGAAACCCCTCTAACCACCTTTACCTGGATCCCTGAGGCTAACTCCTCAATCTGTTCCAGTCCCCTTTGCCTTTTCTGTCCTCTCCCTGCTTCCACCTCACTGCTTATGGGGAGTGGCTTGGGTTCCCTCTCCACACCTGGCTCCCTGTGGCTGACTCCTTGATCTGTTCCTATCCCCTTTACCTTTTCTGTCCTCTCCCTGCCTTCCCACCTCACTGCTTGTGGAGCATGGCCTGGGTTCCCTGTCTCCACCTGGGTCCCTGTGGCTGACTCCTCAATCTGTTCCAGTCCCCTTTGCTTTTTCTGTCCTCTCCCTGCTTCCTGCCTCACTGCTTATTCTTAGGTCCCTGGAATCCGAATGAGAATGCTATCACTTTAAAATTCAAAATGGTTGCCACTTGTAAACATTAAAAATGGCTGTGCCCTCAGTCACTTTAAATATCCCAAATGGCCACCGCTTGTAAACATTCAAAATGGCAAGTCTAGGTGTTCCATTTCCTATAAACTCACAACACTTAGTACTTCCTTATTTATTCATTAAAAAAATATTGCCTACTATGTGCAAGATAAGGAGCTGTGGTGGCACAGCACCTAAGGCAGTTGACTGCTAACTAGAAACTTGATGCTTTAAACCCACCAGCTGTTCCATGGAAGGAAGATGGAGCAATCTACTTCCGTAATGATTTACTGCCTTGGAAACCCAGGGAGGTTGCAATGAATCAGAATTGACTTGATGGCAGTGGTTTATGTGCAAGAAACTACTCAAGGCCCATCATATACCTTCTGTAATAGCAATGTCCTTATGTTTTAAACATTTGTCTTTCTATCTTTTCTACTAAATATAACTTCATTTAGATAGATATTGTGTTTTTCAGTCATCAAGTTGTTTATTCATTCAAAAGTGCTTATTGAGTGTCCACTACATGCCTATCAGTTTGCCTTATTAATTTTTTCATTCTCAGACAAAGAATAGTATGTGGACAGTAACAGTTAATAAATAAATATTTTAAAGAAAAACAAATGATAGAAATAATTAACAGCCATAATGGAGCTTAGTAAAAGCAAACCATCATCATGGACTGGAGTAAGAAGAATAAAACTAAAGTAGAGAAATATATTTCTCTATGATGATTCATTCTATCAGTTATCTTGCATATTCACTTCTTAATTCACTATCAGAGACTTCAAATAAGCCTCTAGATGAGTTATATCAGAGTCACCTGTGAGTCATCAAATGGCAAACTCAGAACAGCAATGGTAGAATCCTGATGGCAATGTCTATCAGCAGAGAAATCATCATTGCTGCCCTTCAACTCCACTAAGCTGGATGTGGGCAATTGGCAGATTACAGCAGGATACCCAAGAAGCTACTGATAAAATGAAAAAAATTAATTTTAAAACAAATGGCCTTAGGATATCCTAGAGCATAACTTTAGGCAACAGGGCATAATGTAATGTGTTACAGGGAGAAAAGCAGTGTAAGGAATAAGCCAATATGAATGATCAGACCAAAAACAATTCTTTTTTTTTTTGATAACAGTGTCTAAGGAAGGATGAAAAAAAGGCAGAGCAGACATCAAGTTGCTTTGGATTCATACACTGTAATTAAAACATATAATTTCATTCAGTCTTCATGAAAAAATAACCACAGGAAGGAGAAAAGGGAGGTGGAGTGAAGGGTTCATTGTAATGAATGGCAAAAAATCAATCTAAAGAGTTATGCTGATGTGATTGTGGAACCTCTTGGTTGTGTTGCTAAAATGTTTGCCTATATTCTGAATGAAGTCAGTGAAGAAGTCAACAGAAGGCTTTAAATAGTTGAATTAAGTGATTGTTAGGAAAAGAACATAGTGATGGGGCAAAGTTTTAGAGTTGAATGTGTTGAATTGAGCCAGGTGGAAATTTTAAGAGCATTTCCAGCAAACGGAATGGTAAGTACAACTCAGAAACTACATGGTGGACAAAGTGGCTAAATGGAGTAGGCAGAGGGGAGATTTGTAGGACATAATAATCATAGAGGTGGTCAGAGACGAGATCACAGAAGATCATATATGTTGTGGTTGAATCTTGACTTTAATTACAATGGAAAATGGCTGGAGGCTTTGAATGGGTGAGTGACATATCTGTTTTTTAGTTAAAAAGAATTCCTTGGGTATAAAATCAAAAGTGGAAGCAGAGAGGCTGATTAAGTGATGAAAGACAATGATGGCTTTTTAGCAGTGAAAGTGTTGATAGGTAGCAAGATTCTAGATTCATGTTGAAAATAAAACTGACAGTGCTTATTGATAATTTCATGCAAAGACTAAAAGAAAGAAAAAGTATAATTCAAAGTTTTGTGCAGTTTAGTGAATTCCAGATCTGAGATAGGAAACATTGGTGTGGGAAGTAGGAGCAAATTGATAATGGTGGGGTAATTTAAAAGTTCACACTAATAGTTTCAAAGGCCTGTTAGACATCTAACAGAGAAGTCAGCTTGGCAGTTGTATATGATTTGAATTAGTCATGAAACATATACACAAGGTATGTAATAGTATAGAGATATTAGAATTTCAGGGAGATGAATGTGTGTTCTAACTTCATAACCTATGTTGTTGTTGTTATGTGCCGTCGAGTCAGCCCGGACTCATAGCGACCCCTCCTTAGGTTTCTGAGGCAGTATCACTATGGAAGTAGGATTGCCCAACCTTCCTTCCGAGGAGTGGCTGGTGGGTTTGAACCGCCAGCCCTCTGGTTAACAGGGAAGTGTCTTAGCCACTATGCTACGAGCTCCCTCATAACCTATGTTGTTGTTGTTGTTGTGTGCCGTCGAGTCGGCCCCGACTCATAGCGACCCCTCCTTGGGTTTCCGAGGCAGTATCACTACGGAAGTAGGATTGCCCAACCTTCCTTCCGAGGAGTGGCTGGTGGGTTTGAACCGCCAGCCGTCTGGTTAGCAGGCAAGTGTCTTAGCCACTATGCTACCAGAGCTCCCTCATAACCTATAGCTCCATATTAATCCTGTTCAATTTAAATGTTGCCTTATTCTACTACTTGTAGCTATAATCCCATAAGAATCTTGCCCCTGCAACCACATTCCTAAGATTATGATACCAAGACAGGAACTGCTCAGAGGACAGGGCAACCATATTCCTCAGACCCCAAGACTAAGGAAGGGACACTGCAAAAGAAATAACCCAAATGAAAATTTACTGCTTAGATGGAATTACCTGATAACAGGTCACTGTTGAGGTATTTTCTAGTCCACTACCTGTGGTCAGCATTAACCAGTTTTGGAGCCTGCACACTCTGCCTTCCTTGACCTCCTGATGAACCAAGATGGCTGATCCAAGACGAGACAAAGACTGGAACCAAGAGCAAACAACAGCATATACCTATGCATAAGAAGTCATGGCATCCATGTTGGAACACACAGACTCCATCTTAGAAACAGACTGTGCATGCACCTAGCCTGAAAGACTTTGAGGTCTATCATTAGGAATTTATCACAGCCTTGTTCTGCTTCCTGACTTTTGCAAAAGGGCCAGGATTTTATGAATACCTGCCTGCATAGGGTCTTTTGAAACCATGTACCCCATGGCCTTAAAAAGTACTATAAAAACCCATAGCTTGTAAGGCTCAGGGAGACACACATGGCATGGCCTCTGGCCCAGTGTGTCTCTGCTTTGTAAGCTTTCTATTCTCTTGTTAAATTTCTCTCTGGTCTACAGCTGATTTTCTAGTCATTATAACAGCACTTGGCCTGCTACAGGTGATCAACTTCAGAATGTTATGAAAAAAGAGTACACGTACACTCATGCATACTACACCACAGGAAAAGAACAGAGTATTTTGATTCTACTAGGTATCAAAATGGACTAAATAATTAAGTTATATTATTTAATACCTATGATATCTCTATAGTGAAGGTACATATTACCAGTTGCCATTGAGCCAGTTCTGATTCATGGCCACCCTATGTTTGTCAAAATATAACTCATTGGGTTTTTAGTGGCTGATTTGTTTCAGAAGTGGATCTGTAGGTCTTTCTTCCAAGGTGTCTTTTGGTAGACTCAAACCACTGACATTACAGCATATGGACTCCATAGAAAATGTAAAGCAAAAAACAAACCCATTGCCATCAAGTTGACGGTGACTCATGGTAACCCCAAGTGTTACAGAATACAATTTGTCTTTAAGTGTTTCTTGGCTGTACTCTTTATGGAAATAGATTGCAAGGCCTTTTTTCCATGACCATCACTGGGTGTGTTTGAACTGTCATTCTTTATGCTAGCAATTATTCTAAAACCGCTTGTACCACTCAGGGACAACAGACAAAAAAACTAAGACACAAAGATGTTTAAACTATCATGTGGTGGATTGTGATTCAGAAACCTGTGCTTCTACCATCACAAGTAATTACCTTCTTAATAATGAAGGAAAGCAACAATGACGGTGTATCAGCTGAGGATAAAAGGAACACTGGCAACAACAACAACAAAAGAGCAAGTTAAAAGTTTAGTGAAATCTCATCCATTCACTCTGGGATGTACTAAGCATGAGATTCTGTGAGCAAACCCACAGGAATCGAATCAGTTCTGACTCACAGCAACCCCCACTGGATTTCCAGGGCAGTAAATCTTTACAGAAGTGGATTGCCCAGTCTTGCTTCCACAGAGTGGCTGGTGGGTTTAAACCACCAACCTTCTGGTTAGCAGTCAGATGCCATAGGCATTGTACTACCAGAGCTCCTGAATGTATGAGCTCCTTGAAGGTATGTGGTAAAAAGATACATATACATTTTCTTCCTGCATGAAACCAGCAATTTCCAACTTCTTTATTCCTTTTCAACCTTCAAGAATAGAGAAATAATTGTAGACAAAAAATTGAAAAAGGTTACAGAGATTATGTATACCCTAATTAAGTCTTTCATCTTTCCACAGAATTTGTGCTATTTCATAATAGAATATATGTGATATTGTTTGATTAATGCTTGTCTCTTGCACCAGAATTTAAATTCTCTGAGAACAGAGTTTCTATCTGCTCTAACAGCAATCATAACTCCGATCTGTAGCACAGTGCCTAGTAGACTTCGGCACTTATATGATATTTCTTGAGTGAATTAGTGAGTGAACAAAAGACTATGGCAAACTCCAATAGAGTTTCATAGGGCAGCTCAAATCTGCCTTTCTCAGAAACTGAAGTCCATCCTGGTCCTCTTTCCAGTGTCCCAATATTATATTCAGCCTGATGACTATAAGGTATCTGATGGTGAATTTTAACTCAGGGACTATGAATGATATGCACTAAACTCTCTAAAAATTAATTTAATATGCTTGTTATGCCCATTTCTTTCTTCATTTTTCAAACATATGTTTGATAAGTTAGTACCATAGTTTGATTTATTCATTTCTATATCTACCATACCTAACAGAGGGCATGGTTTACAGCATCACAGTGTTTTCTTAGCAAATACTTGTTAAAAGAATGAACAAATCCTGATTTGACTACGTATTGATTTAAAGCTTTGAAAAGCACAACTGCAAGTGATAACAGGTTAAAAAAAAATGCAGATACTATCATAGGACATATGTTAATTTTTAGATTGTTCTTTGCCTTGTAATAACAGTCTTAGAACTTAGAAATCCAGGCACTTTTTTTCTTTTTTTTAACCTATCTAAACCTTCTTTGACATGTGAAATTCTCCTAGGCATAAGATAAAGCAAAAGTGTTAATGTAAGTTGTACAGAGTAAGAATAAAATTGTTGTAGGACAGCATGGGCCTTGAAGAACTTTTCAGTGAAGTGACAAAAGGCTTCTGAAAGCCCAGCAGTTGCCACTATGTATTTGACCCACTGTTTCAGCCTGCAATTTCAAATGCTGTACAAAATCCAATGGAATATATCACCACCAAATGTACAGTGTTCATTTGCTGAACCTTGCCTCTTGTTGATGGAATATAAAGTATAATAGCAAAGAAAATTTTAGGCTGAGACTTCAGCTTCAAAAGACAAAACATGTAGGTTGCTTCTTAGCAGGAGTGAAACATACATTTCAATGGAAAAATGTGAAGTCAGAGGTCACAATTGCTGTGGAACAAATCTCACGGTGGAATCAATATCAAAATGATCATTAAAGGTACCATGGAGTGCACAGAGGGCTAAAGCAATAATGCTTCAGGATGCTGAAAGAAAAGTGGAGAAAGGGAAAGCTTTCCTTCCTGCCAGGTAAATGTGTTTTTATTTTATTTTTACCCTCAAATATAAGGCACAATGTTCTAACCCTGGAAAAAAATATATATGTTAACTATATTATAAAATATTAATACATCTGCAGAGATACAAATATTCTTTCTCTTATCAAGTAAGATGGTCCTAATAATTATTCACTAGACAATGACTTGTTTTATAGAATCAAATTTCAAGATTCGTAAGACTGATTTTATGTGATATGTTGGAGTGTAAGAGGGAGAAATTAAGTATGTCAGTAAGATTCTTGTTTTGCACAACTAATGGAATTGTGATGCCATTCACTGACTTAGAAATGACAGGAAAATGGTTTCTGGTGGAAGAAAAGCCTTTTTTTTCCAGACATGTTCTAAACAAAGTATATATTTTGTTCACTACTGAATAACCAATTCCTAGCAGAGACCTGGAACCTTATGGTTGCTAAATACATATTTGTTCCGTGAATGAATGAATGGCATAAATGGAACTGTTAAAGATATAGTTGGAGAGATCAGCACTGGATACATAGATTTGGGAATCATCAGTACTTAGGTAGCAATTCCTGAGGATTTAAATAGAATATATTTATTGTGTGTGTTGAGAGATGTTATAAAATCAATGGCAGACTCTTGAACTAACCTGTTTTCTTACAGGCAACACATTATTTCTCTGGAGCACCTAGAGTTGGACAGACACGTTATAGGGCCTCACCAAAGTATACGAGTTCCTGAAAATGGTGCTATTGAGAACACAGAATGTGCTTGAAGGCTTAATCTAGTATTGAGAAGGAATAGGAAGAAGTAGGAGAACTAGATAAATATTGTGAGCTCCTAGTGATATTATGTTAATAAAATCTTAAAGTTATCTTATTTAATCACTGTGTCAATGTTAAGGGGAAAGTAGGGCAGATATTCAACTAGTACTCTTCATTTCTGAGTGTCATAATTGGTCAATCAGTTGAAATTTATGCTTTACTAATAGCTATTTTTTTCTTGATATTACCCTTGTAAGTAGTCATTATTAGCCATATATAATAAATGAGAAAAATGAGGCTGAGATAGTCCATGGTAACTGTACTTCTAATTGTTTCAGCCAAACTGTGGCCCATTCGACTTGTTTACCCCAAAAGTCCACAACCTTCCTTAAACTTCAGTCCCTGAGCTTTTAGCTCTCAATTTCTCCTGTCCTCAATGACAAAGAATGAACTTCCTTACCAAGAGAAAAATCTCTTTGTGTATGTAGACTGTGTCCTATGTCCTGTTCATCTCCTAGGTAAATGTCTAATCAGTGGGAGAGTGGTTGTCTTTAGTTGGTACTCACCATGAAAATATTGTGGGAATTGCCTATTTCTGTGAAGATTTGTGGAATCTTTCTACATCCCTACTGGTCTACCCTGCCTCCTTAGATTTTAAGTCACTGAATGTAAAGAATGTCATTCAACGCCAACTTCATTTTTCCTATTGGTCCTACCTCCTTGTAGTTGATATGAAACCAGCATACAATGCAGACAAATAGTTTTCTACACCAAAAGAAAGTCTCTTTTAGATAAGAAATAACTACAAAATAGACTTTTTTTTCCTATGCTATTTGAATGAAGTCTAAAAGTAATATTTCCAGTGTATAGACGATCATGAAAGAGACAGAGTTGACAGTCACTTAGAGGGACTCATTTAGCTAATTTAAACTATTTACATATTGTACATAAAACATCCTATCATCATTAATAATGAGGAAAACTGGAAGATGAGTGGAATAGTCAACACTGAAAATGATGCTGAATCCAATGACTCCTGATACAATGTTTCTAAAGTTTACATTTCATATCTAGTCTTCAGAAGAGGATGTGAAGTGAGGGATATCATTGCTGATGTCAGATGTATCTTGGCTGAAAGCAAAGAATACCAGAAAGATGTTTATTTGTGTTTTATTGACTGTGCAAAAGCATTTGATTATGTGGGTCATAACTAATTATGAATAACATTGAGAAGAATGGGAGTTCCAGAACACTTCATTGTGCTCGTGAGGAACCTGTACATGAACCAGGAGGCTGTTGTTCGAACTGAACAAGGGGATACTGCATGGTTTAAAACCAGGAAGGGAGTGTGTTAGAGTTGTATCCTTTCACCATACATATTCAATTTGTATACTGAACAAATCATCAGAAAAGCTGGACTCTATGAGGAAGAATGTGGCATCAGGATTAGAGGAAGACTCATTAACAGCCTGTGATACACAGATGACACAACTTTTGTTTGCTGAAAGTGAGGATGACTTGAAGTACTTACTGATGAAGATTGAAGACTACAATCTGCATATGGATTACACCTCAATATAAAGAAAACAAAAATCTTCACAACTGAACCAATAAGCAGCACCACGAAAAATGGAGAAAAGATTGACGTTGTCAAAGACTTCATATTACTTTATTCTGAATCTTTTTTTAAAATGCATAATTTATATACAGTGAAATACACAAAACTAAAGTGACATGGGTCAATGCATTTTTTTTTTTTTTTCAGTGTTCCCTCCCCTCCTCTCCCACCCCTGGCAACCAACAAAGAAAATTTCCCTCCATATATAAAGCTTTCCTTGACCCTCCACAACAACAAGCTAATACTATTATTTGTCCTTCTGTAATTGACTTATTTTACTCAGCATAATGTCCTCCAAGTTCATCCATGTTATGCAGTGTTTTGCAGATTCTACATTATTCTTTAGTGCTGCATAGCATTCCATTATGTGTATGTACCATAGTTTGGTCATCCACTCTTCCGCTGATGGGCACATAGGTTGTTTCCATCTTTTTTGCTTTTAAAAATAGTGCTGCGGTGAACATGAGTGTGCATATATCTGTTCCTGTCCTGGCTCTCACCTCTCTATGATATATACCTAGTAATGGGATTGCTGGGTCAAATGGTATATCCAATTCCAACTTTCTAAGGAATTGCTATATCGCTTTCCACAGTGGTTGTATCACTTCATAGCCCCACCGGCAGTGTATGAGAGTCCCAATCTCTCCACATCCCTTCCAGCATTTGTTATTTTCTGTTTCATTGAAACTTGCCATCAGTGCTGAGGTGAGATGGTATATCTCATTGTTGTTTTGATTTGCATCTCTCTGCTGGCCGATGATTGTGAACATCTCTTCATGTATTAGCTGACCACCTGAATATCCTCCTTGGTGAAGTGTCTATTCATGTCTTCTGCCCATTTTTCAATTGGATTGGTAATTCCTTTGGTGTTAAGGCATTGGAGTTTTCTACAAATCTTAGAGATAAGTCCCTTGCCATATATGTATTTAACAGCAAATATGAATTTGTTTCTGTCATTTTTGTTATGTGCTTTCTCATGGTGTTGATTTCTTTGTTCCATATAATTTTCTATGCTGAGCTTGTTTTGCTTATGAATCATGTTATCACTTCCTTTGTTGCTATTGTTTTAGTATTGGCTAAATATTTGTGCTGTTCCTCTTTTTTAGTTTGATGTGAAGATTTATCATTTTTTCTTTTAGGTTACCTTGTGATTTATAGTTTTCTTCCCAAGTTTAGAACAGTCCATTCTATCTTGTCGTTGTCTTGACTTCCCTACCATCTAGAAGTTCTGTAACAACACAGTTTTTTCCCTCTTTTTGGTTAGTAGTTTTCCTCATTTATCAATTGCTGTCTCTGGTTCCCTGTTTACAATCTTGTAGGCTTATTTACTTTGGATAATTCCATAGCTGGGTTGGTTTCTGGGTTACATCATCATGTGTGTTAATGGTCAGTTGTTGCTTCTCTGTCCAAAGGGCTCCCTTTAGCATCTCTTGTAAGGTTGGTCTGGTTTTAACAAATTCCCTTAATTTCTGCTTATCTGGAAATGTGCTAATTTCACTATCATATTGGAGGGACAATTTTGCTGGATACATAATTTTTGGATGTAAATTTTTCTCTTTCAGGGTTTTATATATACCATCCCATTGTTTTCTCACCTGCATGGTTTCTGCCAAGAAATCTGACCTTAGTCTTATTGGTTGTAGGTAAATTTTTGTTTTTCCTGTGCTGGTCTCATGATTCTTTCTTTGTCTTTGGTTTTGGTGAGTTTGATGATGATATGTCTTGGTGATTTTCTTTTGAGGTTTATCCTGTTTGAGGTTCGTTGGACTGCCTGAATGGATATATTGTCATCTTTCATCATACCAGGAAAATTTTCTTACAAAAAATCTTCAACAATTTTCTCTGTGGTTTCATTTGTCTCTTCCTGTTCTGGAATTTCAATTACATGTGGGTTATTCCTTTTGATGGTATCCCACATGAACCTTAGACTTTCTTCATTTTGTTTTGATCTTTTTTCTGATTGTTCCCTTTCCAAAGAAGTGTTCAGGTATTTGTCTTCAATCTCACAATTCTGTCTTCCATAGATTCAATTCTGCTCCTTCACCATCCAATGTCTTATCTATTTCTGAAAAATTAGTATTAATTTTCTGGATTTCTGTGTATAGATTTTGTATCATTTCCAGTTTTTCATTTATTTTGTCATTTTGTTCTTGTATTGTCTTTTGAAATTGTTCTACGGTTTTCTCTGTGTTTTCCCTGATCTGTCTCTCAATTCATTGAAGATACCTAAATATAATTCTTTTGAATTCCCTATCAGGGAGTTCCACTGCTGCATATTCCTCAGGGATATGTTTTGGGTCTGTATCCTGGTCCCTTGTTTCTCCTGTTTTATCCTGCTTCTTTGTGTGGACTGTGATGCTCTGTTGTCTCTGAGGCAGTGTGATGTTTTTGTGTTTATTTTTAATTGGTGATTGTTTGTTGGAGTGACTTGCCCAACATTTTTATTTTCTTTGTATGTTATCTATGCAAGCAGGGTACTGTGCTGTGCTCCTCTATTCACTAGTTGACAGCACTTATAAACTCACCACCTATCTCCTTTTTTGTCAGTCTCTCATATGTCCTTGACAATCTTGGCATACAGAGCTTATTCTTAGGTCCCTGGAATCTGAATGAGAATGCTATCATTTTAAAATCCAAAATGGTTGTCACTTACAAAGACTCAAAATGGCTGTGCCCTTGTTCACTTTAAATATTGAAAATGGCTGCCACTTATAAACATTCAAAATGGCTGTGCCCTTGCTTACTTTAAATATCCAAAATGGCTGCCACGTGTAAACAATGAAAATGGCTGCACATTCCAGACAACAGAAAGTCAACAGGCCAGGTTGTCTCCCTCCTTACTGTTTTCCTTCCTAGTCATAGGTCACCAGTGCAGTCGTCCCTGCAGCCCTTGGTGACCAGGGCTGATCTTTAGGTCAATTCTCAGGTCCCAACACCACTTGAAAATATTCAGGGTGTTGCTCCTGTCAGAGTAGCTGACAGTCTGCACCTCTGACCATCTCCGTACTCACAGTTTTCGTTCAGGTTTTTCCACTGGTTGGTGCCTAATCCACTTCTATAGAGTTCCTTTCAAAGCTCTGGGCTCTAGGATTACCTTCTGTATCTATGTCAATTGGTTTTTCTTTTCTTTGTTGAAGAGATTCTGTGTTGCTTATCTGCCTATTCCTCCATCTTACCAGAAGTCTCTTTATTCTAAATCAACAGCAATGGAAACAGCAGTCAAGACATCAGATGATGTATTTAATTGTGCAAATCTGCTGCAAAAGGCCTCTTTAAAGTGATGAAGGGTAAAGATGTCTCCTTGAAGACTAAGGTGTGCATAACCCAAGCATGGTATTTTCAATTGCCTCATATGCATGTGAGAGCTAGACTATGAAGGAGGGAGACCAAAGAAGAATTGATATTTTTGAGTTGTGGTGTTGGCAAAGAATACTGAAAGTACCATGGGCTGCTAAAAGAACTAATACATCTGTCCTGGAAGAAGTGCAGCCAGAATGCTTCTTGGAAGTGAGAATGGGCAGACTTCATCTCACCTAAGTTGGTCATGTTGTTAGAAGGGACCTTTCTCTGGAGAAGATATCATGCTTTGCAAAATGGAGGGTCAAAAAAAAAAGAAGAAGGACCCCAACAAGGTGGATTGACAATGGCTGCAACGATGGGCACAGGTATGGCAAAGATCATACAGTTGACACAGAACTGGGCAGTGTTTAGTTCTGCATACATGGGGTCTCTATGAGTCAGAGCTGACTTGACAGCAGCTAACAACAGCAACGACATCTAGTATTCTTAAAAATAAATAAGAAGATAGAATTTTTTAAATTAGTTCTATTCTGACAACTCCAATTTAATTAAATTTTTTTTTTTTTTCAGAAACTTGTGGCAAGTTGTAAAGGATTTTTTTTTAGAGTTAAAATCAAGTAACAGCTATAGAGTCTATTTTCTTTGCAAGGGCTCACAAGAATACCTCTGAAAAGTTTCTGTGAAAAATCAGCTGTAATGCCAATAACAGTATCACAAACTTATAATTCTAATTAACATTGCATTAATTAGCAGTACATAGATTAAAATTCAAGAAAATATATGCCTATGTGTATCTGTGTGAGGTATATTAGTGCAAATTTCTCAGTGTTTCAGTAATTTTAGCTATTTCAGAGAGGCTTAACATCTACTCATTCGGATTATATGAAACCAGAGACTATCTATTGAATGGGTGTGTTGTATCCTTAAACTATTTCTAACAACAGACTGAGTTGTGCATAGGGATTTTAGGGCAGTAAAAGGTAGAAGTGACAGTGTTGATATGATCTGGAATCAACACGACAGCAAAGTTTGTTTTTTTCAGTTTTAAAAATGGTAGAAATTTCAGAGCTAGTTTCAAACTCTCTAACTCCCTTTCTTTCCATATCCACTCATTCAGAGACCCAATAGACTCTACAAAACAAATGATTTCATGTTTTATTTTTTCCGTTGAATTCCATCAGTTTAATTCAGAGCTCTGGTGGCATAGTGCCTAAGGCATTTGACTGCTAACCAGAAGGCTGGAGGTTCAAACCCACTCAGCCACTCCTCGGAAGGAAGACTGGGCAGTCTACTTCCATAAAGATACTGCCTCAGAAACCCAAGGAGGTGTTGCTATGAGTCAAACACGACTTGATGGCAGTGAGTGTTGTTTTTTTATTATCTTTTGTTTTGACTTGCTGTCAGTTTCTCCTCACCCCAATTCTTCACTCTACCAACAGAATTACTTTTGTTGCACCTATCATTTCTCTATCTTTCATGTCTATCCATCTATCTGTCTGTCCATCCATCCATCCAATTTATCAATCATCTACCTATCCACATACAATTTGCATGCATTATATATAGACACATACACATATATGTTTATAATATTTATATTTATACATATATATTTTTATTTTTATTTCAAGGAAGACCGAAGGAGAGTTGATGCTTTTGAGTTGCGGTTCTGGTGA
>NW_006921777.1:1856037-1880724 GCF_000298275.1 Orycteropus afer afer | reverse complement strand
ATGATGGGCTCAAGTATAGCAGGGATTGTGGGGCTGGCGTGGGATCGGGCAGTGTTTCGTTCTGCTGTGCATGGGGTCGCTATGAGTCGGAAACGACTTGATGACATTTAACAACAACAACATTTTTATTTTGGATAACATTCAATTCTCCATATTCTGACCTTCAGAGGAGGCACCAAATTCCATTAAGGTCAGTAATTGTTTTAGTTATATATTTGACCAGTTTTTACCAATCAGCCTCCCTCCTTCCCCCAAGTACAGTGTTTTGTTCTTTTTTTTTTTTCCCCAAAGAAAGGACTGCAACTCAAATTGATATAATTAGATAAAATCTTGGGATTTTATCCCAAGAAGAATGTTCATCCTCCTTAGAGTAGAGGCTGAAGAATGTGGCCCTGGAGCACCAGGCAACTGTCTAGACATTTGAAAGAACCTTGAGCTTCAGAGAAGAGTTATGGGAAATTGACATTGTTTTCTTTTGACTAGAACTTTGAAAGAATGTAGCTCTGGCTTTTGGGTGGGAAAGCATAACTTCCAGACAGAGCATGGGTCCTAGGATCACAATTTGAACTGCTAGTTCCAGGACCAACTAAATACACAATTTTACTTAAGATTGTTGTTCTTCACAACTGAATGGATTTCTACTGATCTGTCTGTAGATGAAGATGTATCCTCCTTAGCAAAACATTCAAAACTATCTTCAATACCTTTCTGTTCCATAGTCACACAAAAATCAGTCCATTTACAAAGAAACCCATCATGAGCAGTCCAGTGCCCAGACAGGCTACATTTCTCACCATTCACCTATTTTTTCAAAATATTTCTTTGTGTGTATGGCGAGGTTCTCATCCATTGATCAGTTCAAATATCTCTTCCATTAATACTTTATCTAACCTCTAAAGAAGGAATTATTTGCATTCTTATTTTGCTCCCCACAGGTTATTGCCTAACTATACTCTATTATCTACATTTCTATTATTGTGCATAACGTTGATCTTTTCTTGTTATTTCTCCCAATTTAGAGATCTATTATTGCAAGGACAATTCATTGTTCATTTTTGTATCTCTCTGACCTAGTAAAGTAACTGGAAATCCTCAATATGGTGCTCACTAGGTATTGGATAACACTACTCGTCTGTCAGTTTGTTGTACTGTGGTGGCTTAAATGTTTCTGTGAGGCTAGAGGCTGTGCCACTGATATTTCAAATATTAGCAGGGTCACCTATGGTGGACAGGTTTCACCTGAGCTTCCAGACTAAGACAGACTTGGAGGAAGGAAGGGGCCATCCACTTTTCAAAGAATTGGTCAGTGAAAACCTTATGAATAGCAGTGAAACACTGTCTGATACATTACTGGGAAACATGATGAATAGCCCTGAAACATTGTCTGACATAGTGCCAAAAGATGAGCCCCTCAGGTCAGAAGATACTCAAAATATGACTGGGAAAGAGTTGCCTCCTCAGAGTAGAGCCAATCTTAATGATGTGGATGGAGAAAAGCTTTCAGGACCTCCATTTGCTGATGTGGCATGACCCAAAATGGGAAAAAACAGCTGCAAACATCCATTAATCATCAAAACATGGGATATAAAAAGTATGAATCAAGGCAATTTGGAAGTTGTCAGAAATGAAATGTGAAGCATAAAGATTGATATCCTAGGCATTAGTAAGCTGAAATGGACTGGTTTTGGACATTTTGAATGAGACAACCATATGGTCTACTTACAATGCTGGGAATGACAAATTGAAGAGGAATGGAGTGGCATTCGTCATCACAAAGAATGTTTAAAGATCTATCCTGAAGTACAGTTCTGTCAGTGATAGAATAATATCCATACCCCTACAAGAAAGACCAGTTAATACTAATATTATTCAAATTTTCACACCAACCACCAAAGCCAAAAGTAAGGAAATTGAAGATTTTCACCAACTTCTGTGGTCTGAAATTGACAAAACATCAAATCAAGATGTGTTTGTTGATTATTACTGATGATTGGAATGCAAAACTAGGAAACAAAGAAGAATCACCAGTAGTTGGAAAATAGGGCCATGGTGATAAGAAGATCACATGATAGAATTTTACAAGACCAAAGACTAGTTTATTGCAAATACCCCTTTTCAACAACATGAACTACTATACATGTAGTCTTTGCCAGATGGAGTACACAGGAATCAGATCAACTACATCTGTGGCAAGAGGCAATGGAGAAGCTCAGTATCTTCAGCCAAAACAAGGCCAGGAGCTGATTGTGGAACAGACAATCAACTGCTCATATTCAAATTCAAGTTGAAGCTGAAGACAATTAAAACAAGTCCACAAGAGCCAAAATATGACCTTGAATATATCCCTCCTGAATTTGGAGATCATCTAAAGAATAGATTTGATGCATTGAACAGCAATGACCAAAAACCAGAAGAATTGTGGGATGGCATCAAGAACATCATCAATGAAGAAAGCAAAAGACCATTGAAAAGACAGGAGAGGAAGAACTTCAAGACTAAAATGGATGTCAGAAGAGACTCTGAAACTTGCCCTTGAACCAAGAAAGAAGAAATGACAAGATAAGAGCTGAACAGAAGATTTCAAAGAGCAGCTAGAGATGACAAAGTCAATTACCATAATGAAATGTGCAAGTACTTGGAGTTAGAAAAACAATAGGGAAGAAGACACTCAGCATTTCTCAAGCTGAAAGATCTGAAGAAAAATTCAAGCCTTGAGTTGCAATATTGAAAGATTCTATGGGCAAAATATTGAATGACGCAGGAAACACTAAAAGAAGATGGAAGGAATACACAGAGTCACTGCACCAAAAAGAACTGATCAATGTTCATCCATTTCAGGAGGTGACATGTGATCAAGAACCAATGGTATTGAAGGAAGAAGTCAAAGATGCACTGAAGGAACTGGCAAATAACATGGCTCCAGGAAGTGATGGAGTACCCAATGAGATGTTTCAATAAATGGATGCCATACTGGAGGCACTCACTTGGCTATGCCAAGAGATTTGGAAGACAGCTACCTGGCCAATTGACTGGAAGAAATCCATATTTGTACCCATTCCAAAGAAAGATAATACCACAGAATATGGAAATTATTGAACAATATCATTCATATCACACACAAATAAAATCTTGCTGAAGTTAATTCAAAAACGTTTACAGCAGTATATTGACAAAGAACTTCCAGAACTTCAAGCTGGATTCAGAAGAGGATGTGGAACAAGGGATATCATTGCTGATGTCAGATGGATCTTGGCTGAAAGCAAAGAATACCAGAAAAAATGTTTACTTGTGTTTTATTGACTATGCAATAGCATTTGATTGTGTGGATCATAACAAATTATGGATAGCATTCAGAAGAACGGGAATTCCAGAACTCTTGATTGTGCTCATCTGGAATCTGTACATAGACCAGAAGGCTGTTGTTCAAATAGCATAAGGGGATATTGCATGGTTTAAAATCAAGAAGGGACAGTGTAGCATTGTATACTTTCACCATACTTATTCAATCTGTATGCTAAACAAATCATCAGAGAAGCTGGACTATATGAAGAAGAACGTGGCAACAGGATTGGAGGAAGACTCATTAACAACCTGTGATACACAAACAACACAACTTTGCAAGTGAGGATGACTTGAAGCACTTACTGATGAAGATTAAAGACTACAGTTTGCAGTATGGATTACATCTCAACATATAGACAATGAAAATCCTCACAACTGGACCAATAATAGCATCACAGTAAATGGAGAAAAGATTGAAGTTGTTAAAGATCTCCTATTACTTGGTTCTATAATCAACACCAATGGAAGCAGCAGTCAATCAGATGATGTGTTGCATTGGGCAAATCTTCTGCAAAAGATCTCTTTTAAGCACTGAACAGTAAAGATGTCTCCTTGAAGACTAAGGTGCCTAACCCAAGCCATAGTATTCTCAATCACCACACATGCTTATAAGAGCTAGGCAATGAAGAAGGAAGACTGAAGAATAGATGATGCTTTTGAGTTGTGGTATTGACGAAGAATACTGAACATACCATGGACTTCCAGAAGAACTAACAAATCTGTCCTGGAAGAAGTGCAGCCAGAATGCTCCTTTGAAGCAAGAATGGCCAGACTTTGTCTCACCTATGTTGGCCATGTTGTTAGAAGGGACCATTCTCTTAGAAGGATATCATGCTTGGTAAAGCAGGGGATCAGCAAAGAACGGAAAGGCCCTCAACAAGATCGAGGGACACAGTGGCTGCAACAATGGGGTCAGGCACAGCAAGGATGGTGAGGCTGGTGCACAGCCAGGCAGTGATTCATTCTATTGTGCATAGGGTTACTATGAGTCAGAGCTGACTCAATGGCACCTAACAACAACAAGTATTGGATGAATAAATAAATAAATGTCCAAATATATCTTAATCTACCATCCTAATTTTGGGATTTTGCCATTGAATATCCTGCATTCAACATAATATAATACAAAGAGATTCTAAAGAATAAAAACTTAGGAATTAATAGCCTTTTGGATTTAGTTTTTAAATTAGTAATTTATCTGTGAGGAGTTAGTCCTTCAGACAAGGTAGACAGCTATGGTTTTTCTCCTTTCCTCTCTTTGCTGGCATCTTTAGGCCTTGGAACAAACCACCTACACCCCACATCCCCCCCACCAAGGCCTGATGCTTGTTATTAGGGTTAAAAAGATATGATCCTGGCCTAACCACCACCCCTCCTCAGGAAGTCAGGGGGCATGTTCCTGTAGGACATTTGATACAACTAGTCACTTAGGCTGGTAGTATAAAATAGCTGGGAGAGGAAGTTTCCAGAGTCTCCTTAGCTATGTGCAGGTGGGGCACACATACATGAGCTTACAACCTATATAAGTGGACTTACCAGACCATAGGGAGACTGGCAGTAAGTAGGGTCCTATTTAAGCTTCTCACTCATGCAAAAGTGCGGAGTGCAAGGAACAGCCATCATCTTTGCCCAGCTTTGGTGGAGCAGGGAGGGCTACCCATGATGGAACTTTTCCTGTTGTATGCTGTCTGATTCTTGTAATAGTAGAGGTCACTTTCCAAGTGCTCTGATGGCATAGTGCCTGAGGCATTTGACTGCTAACCAGAAGGCTGGCAGTTGAAACCCACCAGCCACTCCTCAGAAGGAAGATTGGGCAATCATCTTCCGTAGAGATACCACCTTGGAAACCCAAGGAGGGGTAGCTATGAGTCAAATCTACTCAAGGGCAGTGAGCTTTTCTTTTCTTTTTTTCCATGTGCTAATGTGTGTTTAGGCTCTTATCAGAAGGATGTGATGTTCATGGCTCAGTCCATGTTAGTTATTGGCACCCTTTTTCTAATGGCCTCCTTGCTATCTAGAAATCCAGCGTACCCTGTGAGCATCACAGAGATTTCAATTGTTATGTTACAGTTATTGTGTGATCGAGTAGGACTTGTTGTCCTATCCTATCTTCTTTGATTGATCTCATCTTGAACCCCACCAAACCTTGATTATCAGAATCACACCAGAAAAGTTAATTCATGCACTCATTTCTGAGCCTTATTCCCAGTGATTAGGACTCAGTGCATTGAGGGATTGGATTCAGCAGTGTGTATATTTAAAAAGATACCAAAATGATTCTGATCTTCAAATGTCTCAGGGAAACACCACACTAAAACATTTAGAAAATGATACTTTAAATTGGTAAGTGCAAATGATGGAATATAGAGCATCAGGAAAATCCTGAGGCACAAATTGAGTTGGGAAGGGGGAGTGTTGCCGAGAATCAGCACTTAATGCTTAGAGGAGAAAGAGAAGCAGTGTAATGAAACAAATGGAATTGGTGTCAGAGAAAGACTTTTACTTACTTCGTATTTTCCCCCAGAATTTTTTTTAAATTTTGCCAGCCTTTTTTGTTATTGTTGTCAGTATATTTCCCAAATATAGCACCTTACCTCTTGATTCTGTGGTTGACAGGACATTTGATGTCGTTTTTGTTTTGTTTGGGTTTTTGCTGCACTTATAAACTGAAATCCGTGTGTTAGAAAAACACTAGGAGTTATGGCAATGCTATCAGAACAACAAGAAGAAAAAAAGTCACTGAATCTCTAATACTCTGTGATAGCCTCAGACCTGAGATGTTTTGTGAATTAGGTTAAATGTGCTAACATTTTGAAGAAACTGGAGGATTAACTTTTAAGCTCTTTAGATCTGCAAATGGCTAAGAAATAATGCCCAGCTGCTAGAAATAGAGCAATTTCTTTTTCCTGAAGGCTTCAAATGGCATGTGTATTAACTCTGTACTTAAAACTTTTCTTCCTTCGATTTTTATTTATGTTTATCTTTTTTTTTTTTTTTTTTGACTACTTAAAAAAAAAGTTCTGAAATTGCCTGACCGTGACTATGATACAGAATGTTGGCAAAAGAAAATGTGAGCTCTCACATCTGTAGTTTCCTATTTTTGGAAGCAAATTAAAATTTTATTCATGGTTGACTTTGCTACTTTTGAGAGGGGATAAAAAAGCTATTGTCCCCAAATTCATAACACTGTTCCATAAAAATTTATAGGACTTCATAGCAGTTAAAAGAGAATTGTAGGCAATTAAATTGTGCTGTTAAATATGAATGAGGATAGGATATGCATATTATTCTGTATGAAATTCACAATTGAGAATATAGGGGCATGTTAAATATATTTGTACTGAAAGAAATATAGGTTATTCAAGTAAACTGAAGCCATATAGAAGCTTGTATCAATTTATACTCACACTTATATTCATTTAGATGATTTTCATCAATATTTTATTATAAAAGTATTAGAATAATTGAGTACTGTGTTTATCTGACAAGACTGCTAAGATGATACTTTCTTAGCTAGAACCACTGATTTACAGTAGATGTTTCAGTGGTAACAAGATCTCTGAATTGCAAAACAACTTCATTTTAACCCCAAACTCCCTTCCCTGAAATTAGTTCAGTATTATTTAAAATTATATTTCTATTTTTTCCACAAAGTAACAATCCATTGGACTGAAAATATAGTATTAATGAAATAGTATTCAGCCGTAATTGCTATGTTACTTGAGTTCAAGATAAATTGAGATATTGAGATTCATTCTGTCTCTGTTTTAAGCTCTCTCTCTTTCCTCTACACTTTTGCCATGTTACATACACCACCACTGCCTCTGGGTTGTTTCTGACTCATAGCAACCCTATACGACAGGGTGGAACTGCCCCATATGGTATCCAAGGGTGTAAATCTTTACAGAAGCAAACTGCTACATCTTTTGCCCACAGAGTAGCTGGTGAGGTCAAATCACCATCCATTTGTTTAACAGCTGAGTATTTTAACCACTGTGCCACCAGGACTCCATGCTACAACCACACTTGTATAATCCAGTTTAGTCTGAAGAAGTATGGATTTTTTGAGAGAGAATACGTCTTTATTTTGTAGTAAAATGAATAGTATTTCCAGTAAAGTGGATGAATAAATAAGTGTATAAATCTATGAATAAAATGGAGATCACACAATAGCAACAGAAGTGTTGCTAGATATTATTTTATGACAGTCATTAAAAGGACAGCAATATGGAGCTCACAAATTGCTCTTTTGGTAAGGGAAAATGAAAACACAATGTTGAAGATTTGCTATAAAGACTGCCCTTGACAAGCAACCCTCTTGGGCCACATGATAAACTTTAAAATGTCTTTATGAATTAATGGAATCTAAGATGGTATGTGTTAAATCAAGAAAATGCTGTTTTTCAGAGAAGGTTATATATTGGTTTTAGACTAATAGAGAAATCAGATTGAGATCGATGATGCTTCAGTTGAGCAAGGTTCTTTGGAAAATACATTAGGAAAGTATATATAATTACACTTATGCCCTATCTGTCTGAATGACCATTTGTTGTTTTGCTGTTAGGTGCCATTGAGTTGGTTCTGACTCGTAGTGACCCTATACTACAAAATGAAATACTGCCTGCTCCTATGCTATCCTCACAATCCTTGTTATGTTTGATCCTGATGTTGTATCCACTGTGTCAATCCATCTCTTTGAGGGTTGTGATAGTTGGAGCTGTGTGTCAACTTGGCTGGACCCCAGTTCTGTGTGGTTGTTCCCATGATGGGATTGGATGACTGTGTTCTGAGTGGCCAGTCTGTTCAAGGGGAGTTTCCCTAGGGGTGTGGCCTGTTTCCCGGATATCCAGGGACATCCTGGGAAGAGAGACATTCTTCTGTGGATCGGGATTCTGTTGTGCTGCCTAGAACTGTCCGTGAGTGAGCAGTCCACTGTTAGGCCTGGAGATCTTGGATTTGTCATTTGTTGGAGTCAACAACCGGTACACTGCCTCCCAGCCTTGAGCTCCTCAGCCCCTGCAATTGTGGAAGCTAGGAAAAGCCTCCAGCCTGATGTTATATCCAGGGATTTTGGACTTGCTGGCTTCTATACGTTTGTGAGCCATTTTCCTAAGATAAATTTTTCTCTCTCTTTATATATATATAAGCTTTGCTGGTTTTTGTTTCTCTAGAGAACCTGGTCTAAAACAAGGGTCTTCCTCTTTTTCTCTGACCTTTGCTTTACTAAGCATCATGACCTTCACCAGAGACTGGTCCATACTAATAATATGTTCAAAGTACATAAAATGAAGTCTCACCATCCTTGTGTCTAAGGAACATTCTTTTTGTACTTCTTGTAAGATAGAACTGTTTGTCTGGCATTTCATGATACATTCAATGTTCTTTATTAACACCATAATTTAAATACATAAATTCTTCCTCCATCTTCCTTATTCACCACACAACTTTTGTATGCATATGGGGCAATTGAAAATACCATGGCTTGGATCAGGCATACTTTAATCATCTTTACTATTTAACATTTTAGAAAAGTCTTTTGCAGCAAATTTGCCCAGTGCGATATATCACTTGATTTCTTGACTACTGCTTTCATGGGTGTTGTTTGTGGATGTGTATAAAATAAAATCATTGACAACTTCAATCATTTCTTTGTGTGTCACTATGTTGTTTATCTGCCAAGTTGTGAGCATTTTTGCTTTCTTTGAGGGGTGGGATTTTTTATTTTCTGCAGTAAATGCTTCAATCCTATTCAATTTCAGCAAGCAAGGTTGTGTCATCTGCATATCATAGGTTGTTAATGAGTCCTACCCCAATCCTGATGTTGTGTTCTTTTTCATATGGTTCATCTTCTTGTATTATTTGCTTAGCATATACATTGAATAAGGACAATGAAAAGATACAACCCTGACACACACCTTTCCTGATTTTAAACCACACAGAATCCCATTCCTCTGTTTGAAAAACTGCCTCTTAGTCTATGTACAGGTACTGCATGGGCACAAGTAAGTGTTCTGGAATACACATTCTTTGTAATGTTATCCATAACTTGCTATGATCCACATAGTCGAATATGTTTGCATCATCAATAAAATACAGGTACACATCTTTCTAGTATTCTTTGCTCCTAGGCAAGATCTAGTTAACATCAATAGTGATACCCTTTGTTCCACCTCCACTTCTGAATCTTACTTGAATTTCTGGCAGTTCCTTGTTGATGTAATGTTGCAGCCATTTTTAAATTATCTTCAGTAAAATTTTACTTATATGTGTTATTAATGACATTGTTCAATAATTGCACATGCTGTTAGATCACTTTCCTTTGCAATGAGAACAAATATGGGTGTCTTCCAGTCAGTTGGCCAGTAGTTGTCTTCCAAATTTCTTGGCATAAATGTGTGAGTGCCTTCAGAGCTATCTGTTTGTTGAAACATATCCATTGATATTCATCAACCCCTGGAGCCTTGTTTTTCATCAATGCTTTCAGGGTAGCTTGGACTTCTTCGTTCAATATAATCAGTTCTTGACCATATGCTACCTCTGAAAATGGTTAAATGTTGAATAATTCTTTTTGGATCAGTGATGCTTATATCCCTTCCATCTTCTTTTAATGCTTCTATCATTGTTGAATATTTTACCCATAGAATACTTCAGTATTTCAAGTCAAGGCTTGAATTCTTTCTTTAGTTAATTCATCTTGGGAAATGCCAAATGTGTTCTTACATTTGTTTTTTTAACTCTAGGTCTTTGAACATTTCATTGTATTGCTTTACTTAATCTTCTTGAGTCACTGAAATTTTCAATTCAGCACTTTTACTTCATTTCTTCCATTCACTTTAGCTACTCTCCTTTCAAGAGCAATAATCAGAGTCTCTTCTGACATCCATTTTTGTGTTTTCTTTATTTCCTGTCTTTTTAATGACCTTTTGCTTTCTTTATGATGTAATTGATGTCATCCCACAACTTGTCTGGTCTTTGGTCTTTAGTGTTCAATGTGTCAAATCTATTCTTGAGATGGTCTTTATTTTCCTAATTTTGTTTTACATTTTTTAGTTTTCTATAACTGACATGCTTATTTGTATAATCAATGAAAAAAAATAACATTGAAATAAAAATATTTTGAATAAAATTATCTGCTCTTAGGTTAATGTCTATGAGAGAAGGCCTTATTGTTACCAGACCCTGTTCTGTATTTGGAGCACTCTCTCTTTATAGAAATGAGGTTAAGAAGAAGGAAAAAAAAGTTGGGGGAATTGAAACTCAATATTGATTGCATACCCTTTAATCTGTATGTAAATCAAGGATGAATGACCCAAGTAAAATATTTTCCATTTGGTTATGACTCTAGGATATAAATGTTTAGGCAATATTTCCAAAACTGTGTTCAATATCCTTAAATCTGCTGAAACATGTTGCTTAAAGCGAGGATTCTATATTCAAAGAGATCCCATAAACTTGAATTTTGATCAGGAAACAAAATTAAACAAGTTCATTTTACAGCTGGTGATGTACTTCTGAAAAATTGACAGGGAAAAATTTATGAATAGCCCTTGGAAATTGTCTTCTATAATGTTGGAAGATGAGCCCCTCAGGTTGCAAGACACTCAAAATATGACTAGGGAAGAGCCGCCTCTTCAAAATAGAGTAAACTTTAATAACATGAATGGAGTAAATATTTTAGGACCTTCATTTGTTGTTGTGGCATGACTCACAATGAGAAGAAACACCTGCAAGCATCCATTAATAATTGGAATATATAATGGATGAAGTAGGACTTTAGGAAAACTTGAAGTTTTCACAAATGAAACACATAAAGATTGATATCTTAGGCAGTGATGTTGTTGTTAAGTGCTATTGAGTCAATTCCAATTTATAATGATACTATGTACAACAGAACAAAATACTGCTGGGTCCTGCACCATCCTTACAATCCTTGCTATGCTGTAGCCCATAGCTGCAGCCACTGTGTCAATCCATCTCATTAAAATCCTTTCTCTCTAACTCTCCACTTTACCAAGCATGATATCTTTTTCCAGGGTCTGGTCCCTTCTGACAACATAACCGAAGTAGGTGAGATGAATACTGGAGATTCTAGCTTCTAAGGAGAATTCTGGCTGAACTTCTTCCAGGACAGATTTGTTTGTTCTTCTGACAGTCCATGGTACTTTCAGTATTCATCATGGAGTGTTTTCTTCCTTTTTGGTTTTCTAATTCCAGGTCTTTGCACATTTCATTATAACACTTTACTTTGTCTTTTCCAGTCACCCTTTGAAGTCTTCTGTTCAGCACTTTTATTTTCATCATTTCATCCATTTGCTTTAGTTACTCTGTATTCAAGAGCAAGTTTCAGTGTCTCTTCTGAGATCCACTTTGGTCTTTTTTTCCTTTCCTTTTTGTTAATAATTTTTTGCTTTCTTCTTGCATGATGTTCTTAATGTCATCCCATAACTCTTCTGGTCTTCGGTCATTGGTCTTCATTGTGTCAAATCTAGTAGATTTGTTTTTGGTTGATTCATCTATAAACTTACACACATTTTTTCTGTTGATCTAATAATTATTGAGAATTTTTGTTTTTTAATTTTCCACTTAGACCTCACTTTGTCTAATTCTCTTTGTAATTACTTCACTTTAGTTTATTTTTAATCTATATTAATAGATGAAAATTAATTTAGAATTATTATCTTTTCTTATAAGAATGAAACTTTTTAATTATTATATTGTGTTTCCTCTTTTTTTGGTGATACTATTTTGCCTTTAATCTATCTTGTTTGATATTAATATAACTATACCTGCATAGTTCCTAAGGTATTTGACTGCTAACCAGAAGTCTGGAGGTTAAAATCCACCAGCCACTCCTCAGAAGGAAGATGGGGCAATCTACTTCTGTAGTGATACTGCCTTGGAAACCCAAGGAGAGGTCGCTATGAGTCAGGTCCTACTCAACGGCACATAACAACAACAACAACAAGCTTTTCTGAAGCATTTATTTTTCATATTCTTGGAGCCTCAAGTTTTATATGTATCTCTTATAAAGAGGGGTCAGTATGAGTTGGGTCCAACTCGAAGGTACATAACAACAACAACAACAACAATAAACACAATATATCTAAAATTTTTTAAAATACAATATGAATATCTCTACATTTTTAACTGGTGAATTTAATTGAATTACATTTATTGTGTTGATAAATACACTTGTATTTAGATTCTTTTAACTTTCTATTTATCTCCTTTAATCCTAAAATTTCTTCTTTTGGAATGTTTATTTATTTATTTTTTTAAATCATTGTTTTTCCTGTACTGGCTTAGATGTTATATCTATATTTCAATCATTTCATAATCACTCTTAGATATTTAACATGGATATTTCACAAAGTCTAACATTAATAACTCTATGCTCCTTCTGAACAATTTAGGAAGCTATCTATGATTGTCTTCACTTCTTCTAATTTACATCTTTTTTCAATATTTTAATCCTTCCAGAACAAACTTGGTTTTTATTCCCTGAATTATTAAAGCAATGGATTTGCACTGTTATTGTTTACTGAGATTAACCTATGAATTTATGATTTTCATTGATCACTATTACTTTTTACATTTCACTTTTTCTATTTTGTCTTAGTTCCAGTCTTCCAGAAGTTCATCCTTCCAAAATTTCTTTATTGAAGATCTTTGACAGTAAAAGCTCAGCTTTTGTTTTTATGAAATGACATTATTTCACCCTCTTCACTAAGTGAAAGTTAACCTTAGTTACTTCTACATTATCATTTATTTTCATTCAGAATTCTGCAGCACTATCTCATTGTCTTCTAGCTTCTATTCTTTTTAAAAAGTCCATTTAGTCTACCTATAGATTTCTTTTAGGAACCCTGGTAACAAAGTGGTTAAAGTGCTCAGCTACTAAGCAAAAGCTCTGTGGTTCGAACCCACCAGCCTCCCTCTCTAAAGGAGACTGCAGCAGAAAGACATGTCAGTCTGCTTTAAATATAGTTCTTTTTCTCCTCTGGATTCTTTAAATTTTTCTCCCTGTTTTTGATATTCTTTTTTTCTCACTATGATGAGTCTAGATAGTGACAGAGAGAAGAACCATAGGGTTCGTGGGTCATATTGGACCCAAGAAACTGTAACACAATGTCCAATCCTCTGTTACAGAAAAATCACTGCCACCTCACTCCCCTGAAATTATAAGGATTTAAAGATAATTTTACAGATACAGTACTGGAAGGTATTGTTAGTAGTCCTTCCTACCTACAGCCCCATATTTTGTCTCCCATACCACCCCACTTCATTGAAGGTGAGGTAAATGAAAAATGTTCAGATCAAAAGGATCAGGGCTGTTCAGTTGGATCCCCTGCACTGGATATTGCACTGGGGAGTTAGTAGCTCCCTGAAGTATCAATGAGTCTTGGCACTTTCTCCTACTGTAGGAGCATGGAAAAGAAAGTAACCTGTGTTTTCTACTGCATGATTTTCAAACTGCATTAAGAGAGGACCAAGCAAGACTAAAATGACCTTCAAGCCATTTGAAAGAATTTGATATGTAATAAAGAAGTTTGGAAACTGTTACTGAACAAATGCAGTTCTTAGCTACCTGCAGCGAGGAAAGCCAGTTACTCACTAATAAGGCAAGGTGAAAAGCAAGAGTGTTCATGAGTATCGATATCGTGTTTGCCAAAGACTGTCTCCCCGAGCTGAGTAAAGGTTATAGTTTTTAAAAATAATTGGGTTATGGGTAAGGGGGTTGAAGAATGTTGATAACACTGCCTTCTATGTTTTGGGGCTGAGTTATCCTTACCTTATGAACTGTCTTTTATTCTCTTGGTCAGTGACATAAAACCAACCTTAGTCAGAAGCAATTATTTTGCAAAGTCTTCATATTTGCCCAGAAAGATTAACTTTACAAGGAGGGGAGAGTAGGGGAATGAGAACAATCAGGCTTGTAAGGAAAGATAAGGAGTAATGTGGGGGTGGGTGTACTCATGTGGGGAGGCCTGGAGGGAGGAAAAGAAGAAGGTGTTAAAGCTTGGTCAAGACACTTGGTCAAGATGGGTGTTCCCTTAGGCTATTTTACCCTCCAGGGACTATAACAAAACCATAGTAATGAATTGTCTAATTCTCTACATGTAATATAGAAAAATTAGATGTTTAAAATCTAGACCATTAGGCCATGTTCTATCCTGTCTAGGTGAACAACTTAGTAATGTGATTTCTCATGACTGCCAAACTGGGGAACTATCACTAAATAGGACCTCTGGTAGCATAGTGCCTAAGGCACTTGACTGCTAACCAGAAGGCTGGCAGTTCAAACCCATCAGCCACTCCTCAGAAGGAAGATTGGGCAATCTACTTCCATAGTGATACTGCCTCGGAAACCCAAGGAGGGGTCTCTATGAGTCAGGTTCGACTCGATGGCACATAACAACAACAACAACCACTAAATTGTTCAGAAGGATCATAGAGATAGTGACTAACTTTTGAAATTATGAAATAAACATGTTAAATATTTAAGAGTAGCATAGTGGCTAAGGCACTTGACTGCTAACCAGAAGGCTGGGGGTTCAAACCCACCAGCCACTCCTCGGAAGGAAGATGGGGCAATCTACTTCCATAGTGATACTGCCTCGGAAACCCAAGGAGGGGTCGCTATGAGTCGAGTCGACTCCACGGCACATAACAAAACATAACAAAAATTAATAATACAAAATTATTTTGAACCTAGATTCTTCAAAATTCCTCCTATTATTCCCAAATTAATGTGTATAAACTTGAGGGGGTTAGCTGGAGAATCTCACAACTTCTATCCCTTTCTGTCTCTCCTTTATAATTTCTGGCCCTCGAGTGGCTATATTGACTTCTGGCTTTTCTCAAGAACACACGTGCTATCCAGAGAATCTGTACAGTTCTAAGAATCCCCAAATTTCCTGAAATATATAGATGTTATTCTTATCGTCTCCAGAACCTGGTTAACTCCAGAACCAGGAGTTCTGGTGGCACAGTGGTTAAGGCATTCAGCTACTAACCAAAAGTTCAGCAGTTTGAACCCACCAGAGGCTCTATGGGAGAAAGACGAGGTAGTCTGCTTCCATAAAGATTTACAACCTTGAAGCTCAATAGGGCAGTTCTACTCTATCCTATAGGGTCACTATGAGATGAAATCAACTCAATAGCAGTGGATTTTTGTTGTTGTTGTTGTTTTATTCTTATTATTAGGAGTCTCTGGGTTGTGTAAGCAGTGAACTGATTGACCGCTAGCTAAAAAGGGTGGTAATTTGACCCAGTGGCACCTTGGCAGACAGGCCTAGTGATCAGCTTCCAAAAGGTCACAATCCTGAAAGTTCTGTGGAGTATTTTTACTCTGCACACATTGTTTGCCATGAATCAGAATCCACTTGGCAACAACAAACAACAGCAACAACTTTATCACTGCAACTACACTTAGGCACTGTGTAACATACCTCAAAGAGATGGCTCTCCTCTTGGGAGGGGAGCTAGATACTGGGAAAGAACTTCATGTCATAGTTGCTTCCTGCAGCTGTGATTAATCTAATGCTTGTTCTCCCTACGTATCATGGTAATTCTAGTCCAACTTCTTGTTTACCAGTTGCACCATACTGACAAGACTTTTCTAAGCAGTATCCATTCTGTCCAGCCATTCTCTTTTACATGTCTTTCCTTTTAGCTTCGTTTTCACAAAAGACCCCATGTTTATATTCCTGGGGTGGTCATCACCTCTTTTGGGGTTTCCTAGAGTTACTTCTCTTTAGCCTCAGTCTTTCTGTAACCTGAGCAACCATTCTTTTCCCGTAGCCTGGACCAGATTCTTGTGAAAGGTTACTGACGTGCCTTTTGTCCTGCCTTAGAGTATCTGGCACTTTCTCCCATCTCGTCAGACCTCTCTAATCTCAATAAAGTCATTCATGTTTTCAAATTTTTTGCTTTAGTTTATTGGTTTGTTTAGCGTGGGAAATAAAAGAACGCTATAATCATTTCTATAATCTAAATCTTTTTTTTTTCTTTCTTTTATGTTGCTTACCACTTATATTATTGCCATCTGAAACATATGAGTCATTTAAGTTTCATCTCTAGTTTAAATAAAAAGCCTTATTCTCTGAGTCAAAGACTTCTTTAACACTGAGCTGAATGAAGTGGTGTTGAAAAATGACCTGTCAGCTCTCTAAGGTGCACAAATGCATGAGAACTTTATCATTGATATCAAGAAAGAGGAATGGATTTTACATCTAAAGTCAATCAGTGTCAAGACCAATGAAAGCAATTGATTAAATAGAGGTATTTTATAGGACCTGTATCAATAAAGAAAAATAGGTATTGATGTATGTTGGAGACATCTGAAATGGAATGTTCTGAGAATTAAAAATACATCTTGAAGCATTTTCTTTTTTCTCTCACAGGCTGATGAACAGCCAATTGGAATTTTGTGGCACATTTTCAAAGTAAAAATGGAATTTTCATGAATTATGCACAAAGTTTTGACTGTACATTGTCTCTGTCACTGGAGTCATTGTTACTCATTCCCAAATTTTGTATCTGCATCCAAAAAGAAAGGATTCATGCTGTTAGATGAATTATTAGGAATAAATATGTATAATATTCATTTCTCTCCATCTGAAACTAAAGCACTAAAATTTCACATTGAATGTGTTATTTAGATGAAAAACACTAAATTCCCTTTGATTTTTACAGTAGTTTCTACTGGTTGGAAATTATGAGCTGACATTTCCAAGTTACATTTTAGAGGAGGAAAATGGATATTTTAGAAGAATGTTTATTTTTGTACACATTGTGTCAGAATGGATTTTTTTTCCAAAATGCAAAAAATCCCTATATGCTGTATTTCGTCTCTAAAGACAGAAGAGAAAGGATGGAAAATAGCATGTGACTTAAATATATTTTTCTGTATCTTAACTCTCAATTGTTTCTTTACAGCATAGCCTCAGAGAGATTGATTTTACTGCTACTGGAAACTGTCTGAAAGGAGAAGCATTTTCAATAAGAACAGCAAAGAGTAAACAAAGCTAAGATAACAAAAGTGAATGCCATGAATCCTGCATAGAACATGACATGGATAAACTGATTTGTTCCACTTCATTATGTTTCATTGGAGAAGTTTGTAGGACTTTACTATACAGAGGTCAAAATGATATATGTTTTTGTCCAACTGAATTAAAATTGTTACGATATATGATAGTATAATGGCAAAGAAGCTGTAGTGGCACAGTGCTTAAGGCATTTGACTGCTAACTAGAAGGTTGGTGGTTCAAACTCACTAGCTGCTCTGTGGAAGGAAGATGGAGCAATCTACTTCCATACAGATTTACCTCCTCAGAAACCCAGTGGGGGTCGCTATGAAACAGAAACGACTGGATGGCAGTGAGTTTGGTTTTGTTTAATGGCAATATCAGAGAGTGGTTAGAAGAATGTAAGCTTTGTAGTCAGACTAAAATTCACTTCAAATTCCAGCAGTGTCATTTACTGTTTAAATGTGGGCAGATTACTTAATCTAAATTTTATTTCCCACATTTGTTATCTGAGTGGAATCATACTGTTTATGTCATAGGGTAATTGTTAATTATATGAATTGTCATAAATCAATTATTGTCAAAATTATGTATAATAAAAGCACTTAGCACAAGGCCACATATGAATATATTTAGCTCTCAGTAAATGATACTTTTTATTTTCATTTATTATTATTATAAGATAAAAAGATTGACATACCAGAAAAAGCCAAATTCTGATTTCAAATTTTTCCCAGTTTTCACAGTAAATTAATACTGGTAGGAACATGATAGATGGAATTCATTTACTGTAAACTTTAAGGAACTGTGGGGAAATTATTTTAAAACATTTTCATATTATATCTCAACTCTGCTTTATCCACTTCTCTGATTATTCATAAGTTTTGAACACTTTGTCTGAAAGTAAGTACTTGTCAGTCCTGCTAATGGCCTCCAAGGAGAGAGATGTCAAGAAATTCATTTGAAGCCTATTTCAGTGTTTAATCCTGCTGAGCTCATGTCTCTACAATTTGACATATAGTAGAAGCAATACATGCTGATCATACCATCAAGCAATTGGATTCTCCCCTCAAAACATTACAGTGCCCCCATTCTTTTCATATTCCTATTTGAAACGTTTAAACTCAGAATGAGTATGTGTAAGTAAGTGTGCATTTAGAATGTCATCTGTATCTTTTAGTGCCTAGAAGTCATGAAATAATCTTCTTAGAAAGCAGCCATGTTTTCTACAATTGCACTAACACTACTTTTAGTCAACTAAACTTTATCTATATGATATCACAACCAACAAATCTAGAGCTTTTCTTTATTTATTAAATATGAATATGGAGAAACTCCATGTTCCTTAGAAGCAAGAATGTTGTTGTTTTTATGTGTCTTCGAGTAGGACCCGACTCATAGTGAACCCTCCTTGGGTTTCCAAGGTGATATCACTATGGAAGTATATTGCCCAACCTTCTTTCCAAGGAGTGGCTGGTGGGTTTGAAGTGCCAGCCTTCTGGTTAGCAGTCAAGTGCCTTAGGCACTATGCCACCAGAGCTCCTAGAAGCAAGAATAATAGCCAGACTTTCTCATACTTTGGTCATGTTGCCAGAAGGGATTGGTCCCTGGAGAAAGATATCTTACTAGATAAAGTAAAGCGTCCGCCAAAAAAGGGAAGACCCAAAATGAGATGGATTGATATAGTGGCTGCAACAATGGGCTCAAGCATGGCAACGATTCTGAGGATGGCACAGAACTGGGTGGTGTTTCATTCTTTTGCACATAGGGTCATGATGAGTCAAAACCAAGACAATGACATCTAGCAATAACATAGTGGAGAAACTTGTCTGAAAGTTTTATCTTTGTTGTTGTTGTTATTGTTGTTGTTATTTGCCATCGAGTCAGCCCCGACTCATAGTGACTCCTCCTTGGGTTTTCGAGGCAGTATCACTACGGAAGTAGGATTGCCCAACCTTCCTTCCGAAGAGTGGCTGGTGGATTTGAACCGCCAGCCTCTGGTTATCAGTCAAGTGCCTTAGGCACTATTTATCTTTAGTTGAATAAAAACATATACCATTCTAGATAGTAGTCATAGTGCCTAAGGCATTTGACTGCTAACCAAAAGGGTGGCAAACCCACCAGCCACTCTTCAAAAGGAAGATTGGGCAATCGACTTCTGTAGTGATACCACCCTGGAAACTAGAGGAGAGGTTGGTATGAGTCGGATCTGACTCCTGGGCAGTATGTTTCATTTTTAGATGGTAGTCCTTCCAAGATTGATGTTCGGATACTTTGGTTAAAGTATGAGAAACCAACTTCAGAAGGATGCAATCATTTATTATAAAGAAGAATAGGACAGAGACATTCATGAACCTAAAGGTAGGAAAATATTCAGGCATCAAAAGCAAAGGGTTGCAATTAGGAATTGGCTAACTAGGGAGCTCTGGTAGCATAGTGGCTAAGACACTTGCCTGCTAACCAGACGGCTGGCGGTTCAAACCCACCAGCCACTCCTCGGAAGGAAGGTTGGGCAATCCTACTTCCGTAGTGATGCTGCCTCAGAAACCCAAGGAGGGGTCGCTATGAGTCAGGGCTGACTCGACGGCACATAACAACAACAACAACAACTTTTGGAAGCTCTGTTGCTTACTTCTGCACATTCTGCTCTGTTCTACACTCACAAATTGGCTCCTTCTATTTCTTGGCCCATATGATTTGTGGAGGGTCGTTAGCCCACATCTGCTCAGTTTATATCTTCTGTGTTCAAATAACAATAATAATAAATTGGTTAATTTGAACTAAAATTCCTTATTTTTAAATTTTGGATTTTGAGTGGGAGATAGGGTTGGAAGCTTGTGTCAGGTATACAACAAGATTTCAATAAAGTATGGACATGAAAGTAAGGTCAGTACAGTAGATACATGAGCCTCTGAGGACATTCCTTTCATATGAAAGAGTTAAATGAAAGCATCATTATGAGATCCAAAAAAATTAAACTCACTGCTAATGAGTCAATTTGACACCTAACCACCCTTCCTTGGGTTTCCGAATTGGTATCTCTACGGAAGTAGATTGCCCAGTCTTCTTTCCGAGGAGTGGCTGGTGGGTTTGAACTGCCAGCCCTCTGGTTAGCAGTCAAATGCTTTAGGCCCTATGTCACTGATAGGCAGATGATATAAAGAATGTCTACTACTCATCCTTCTAAAGGAGAGCTCTATGTTTCAGAACATTATAGGTGCCTGAATGTTTATTTTACATTACTTTGGTCTCAAGTTTTCGTTACTGTATTTGTGTCCTGGTCTTATGTCTTAATTGTTCAGTCTGAAATACAGACTTTTTTTTTTCAATTTAACCCCTTCCTAAAATTAACTAGGATAGGTTTGAATTGTATGTTTGCATTCTGTTGGTAATATAATTAATACTTGAGTATGCTGCTATCCATAAGTTAAACAAGGTATTATTCATTATAATAGCCATGAGATTCATAAATACTATTCCTGAGTCAGCTTTTAGAATATTACTCAATATGTTGTCCTGAATAGATATTCACATCCTCAGCTATAATTCAGCAGGTAGTGATTCCTTGCAAACTCATTGAGTAAAATCCAATATATAGTAAACATTGATGTGGGGGGGGGGCATGTGGGTGTTTGTGTGGTAGGAGATCAAGGTAGATAGGGGTTTGTAGGTTTTATCAATCAGAAGAAATGTGATTTCTTTCTTCATATATATAAATATTCCTGACAGCAATGGAAAAAATGGAACATGACTCCATATCTCTTAGGGTCTTGAGGATCCTAAACAGGTGTTAAAATATACAAGAATCAACTGAAAAGAGCATACTCATTGTACTACTTCAGAGCTCAAATTCTAAAGCACTTGGTTTGTTGAAGGATGCAGTCACCATCAGGTACTCTAATTCCATTTTGAGTTTTGATATAAGTTCAGATGCCATATGAGTTTATTTTATTATTTCCCCAATGCTTGCTGACCATTAAACCAGCAATGTGGCTATACTTAGACAAAACAAAACAAAAATACCCTGCCATGGAGTTGATTCAAACTCATAGTTATGCCCATTGATTTTCCAAGGCAGTAAATCTTTACGGAAGTAACTTGCCTCATCTTCCTTCTGATGAATGGCTCATAGGTTTAAACTGCCAGCTTTCTGACTAGTAGTCAAATGCCTTAGACACTGTGCCACCAGAGATCTGGGGCAATCCCAGGAAGAGGTAGTTTGTCTTCAGGAAGAGGGTTGTTGAAAGATTACAACTCCCAGCCAAGCCCAGGGAGAGATATTTTGCCCTTGGACTTACACAAAGAACTAGGAAGGAACTTGCCTGGACATATCCTAAATGATTTATCAACTATAGCAGTGTGTCATCTAATGTAAGTTAAAGTCAGGAGTCCTGGTATTGTCTTGTAACTATAATTCAGGGTAACATGATCATGAGTCATACCCCCAACCACCACATGGTTGAAGCCCCGGAACAAATTCTGTATTTTTTTTTAAATCTACAATTATATATATATCCTAATCATGGTCCTTTCTCTATTTCTGTGGTCCCACCTGCAACAATGATAAGTTAATCTACCACCAAGCATTATCATGCCATGATTTATTTTGTGCTTGTATATATGAAAGCCATGGCTGTAGGAAGGTAGAATCCATTGGCCTCTGTACTGGGTACATACTGATGGTTTCCCTTATTTAGAATGATTATGTTTGTTTATTCTTTGTCCTGTTTAAGGTTTAGTAAAAGGGTCTCTATAGAATATGTCTCATCTTTAGCCAAAATATGGCCAGGAGCTGACTGTGGAATAGACCATCAACTGCTCACATGCAAGTTCAAGTTAAAGCTGAAGAAAATTAAAACAAGTCCACGAGAGCCATAATATGACCTTGATTATATCCCACCTGAATTTAGAAACCATCTGAAGACTAGATTTAACACACTGAACACCCAGACCAAAAACCAGAGGAATTATGGGATGGCATCAAGAACATCATGTATGAAAAAAGCAAAAAGTTATTAAAAAGACAAGAAAGGAAGAAACGACCAAAATGGATGTCAGAAGAGACTCTGAAACTTGCCCTTGAATGGAGAGTAGCTAAAGTAAATGGAACAAATGACAAGATGAAAGAGTTGAACAGAAGATTGCAAATAAAATAGTACCTCAAGAAGACAAAGTCAATTATTATAATGAAATGTGCAAAGACCTGGAGTTTAAAACCAAAGGGAAAGATTATACTCTGCATTTCTCAAGCTGAAAGAACTGAAGAAAAAGTTCAATCCTCAAGTTGCAGTAGTGAAAGTTTCTATGGGCAAAATATTGTATGACGCAGGAAACATCAAAAGAAGATGGAAGGAATACACAGAGTCACTGTACCAAAAAGAACTGATCAATGTTCATCCATTTCAGGATGTGGCATGTGATCAAGAACCAGTGGTATTGAAGGAAGAAGCCTAAGCTGCACTGAAGGAATTGGCAAAAAAAGCATGTTTTAGTAATTGACAGAATACCTGTTGAAATGTTTCAACAAATGGATGCAGCACTGGAGGCACTTACTCATCTATGCCAAGAAATTTGGAAGACAGCTACCTGGTCAACTTGACGAGAAGAGATCCGTATTTGTACCTGTTCCAAAGAAAGGTGACCCAACACAATGTAGAAATTATCAAACAATATTATTAATGTTTTTTCATAGGTTTTCCCTGGCCAATTCTTTGAGAAGTGTATGTCCTCTTCCTTCCTCCTACTCTGTCTCAGCCTATAAGCTGCACTGAAACCTGTGCACCATGAGCAACACTGCTGGCTTTAGAAATACCAGTGTCACCGCCTCAAGCCTCACAGCAACATGCAAGCGACCACAACAGGATAAACTGAGAGGCAAGTTTGTCTTCTTTAGATGTTTGAAACCTCTCCGTCCTCCCCTTACCTGGATCCTGAGGCTCTTTCCCCACTTCCTGCCTCTTGGGGTGGAGCTTGTCTCCGTCCTCTTACCTGGATCCCATGGCTCTGTCTTGTTCCCGGCTCTTCTCTCACCTCCTGCCTCTTGGGGGTGGGTCCTTGTCTCCCTCTCCTTACCTAGATCCTGTTACTCTGTCTTGTCCCCAGCTATTTCCCTGCTTCCTGCCTCTTGGGGTGAAGTCAGGAAAAATCTTATGAATAGCAGAAAAACACTGATACTTCACTAGGAAACTTTTTGAATAGCCAAGAAACATTCTCCAATACAATGCAGGAAAACAAGCCCCTCAGGTCAGAAGGCACTCAAAATATGACTGGGAAAGAGCTGCCTCCCCAGAGTAGAACTGACCTTAATGATATGGATAAAGTAAACCTTTTAGGACCTCCATTTGCTGACGTGGCATGACTCAAATTGAGGAGAAACAGCTGCACACATCCATTAATAATTGGAATATGCAATGTACAAAGGTTGAATCTAGGAAAATTGGAAGTTATCAAAAATGAAATGGAACACATAAAGATTGATATCTTAGGCATTGTTGTTGTTATGTGCCGTCGAGTCAGACCCGACTCATAGAGACCCCTCCTTGGGTTTCCGAGGCAGTATCACTATGGAAGTAGATTGCCCCATCTGCCTTCTGAGGAGTGGGGGGTGGGTTTGAACCACCAGCCTTCTGGTTAGCAGTCAAGTGCCTTAGCCACTACACTACCAGAGCTCCCATCTTAGGCATTAGTGAGCTGAAATGAACTGGTTTTTGCCATTTTGAATCAGACAACCATATAATCCACTATGCCAGAAATGGCAATTTGAAGAGGAATGGCATGGCATTCATCACTACAAAGAATGTTTCAAGATATTACTTGAAGTACAGTGCTGTCAGTGATGAGATAATATCCATACACCCACAAGGAAAACCAGTTAATACTACTATTATTCAAATTTACGCAACAACCAAAGCTAAAGATGAGAATATTAAAGATTTTTATCAACTTCTGCAGTCTGATATTCACTGAACATGCAATCAAGATGTGTTAATAATCACAGGTGACTGGAATGCAAAACTTGGGAACAAGAAGAATCACTGGTAGTTAGAAAATTTGGCCTTGGTGACAAAAATAATGCTGGAGATCACATGACAGAATTTTGCAAGACCACTGATTTATTCATTGCAAATACCTTTTTTCAACAACACAAATGGCAGCTATACATGTGGACTTCACCAGATGGAGTACACAGGAATCAGATTGACTACATCAGTGGCAAGAGACAATGGAAAAGCCCAATATCTTTAGCCAAAAGGCCAGGAGCTGATTGTGGAACAGAACATCAACTGCTCATGTTGTTGTTGTTGTTGTTATG